>NC_142681.1:5417281-5739781 GCF_964200805.1 Pocillopora damicornis | reverse complement strand
GAGACTTTGGCAACTCCGCTGATCAATTCCAAGCTTCAACATCCCCCCCCTCAGGCAACCCATGGGTATTTAATTGTCATCCATGCCTGGGGATAGGGAAATTTGAACCTTGCCTAGGCGGGTTGGAGCATATGAGCTAGAAGTGTCAATTCTTTCTTGCATAATACACCTGTTTAATGGAGGAGTTAAAGGGTAACGAGTCTACAACATTCTTTGATCGAACAAAGAATCATTCAACATTGAGTGGGACATTTGAATGCAATTATGTTGACGGAAGGGAGGGGGGGTTGGGGAGTAAAACAAGCCAATCTTCAAAAGTACAAATGCCAGGGGAGTCGCACAGGGAAAGGGAATGTTTAGGTTTCGAAGTGACTAACGCATTACCAGCCACTCAAAAACTGATAGCAGCAATCAGGACCACAGACCAAGTCAATATTGATCTTATTTCAATTTGAAGTCTGATTGGTTGAGAGAAGAGGGCTTTCTAGTCATGATCACTGTTCATTGCAAAACTAAACCAGATGAATGCATTTAACTATATTACTTTCAACCCTCCACTGAAAATTGGAGTATAGGGATAAATTACGTTTACCTATTACAACCAAGCAAACCTTCAAAATAGAAACCTCACAGAGGGTGACAAAAGCTTTCACAAATAGAATCTGTATGAGCAACATGACCTTTTTTTCAGTGGGAGAGTTCGTAGGAGACTATGTGAACAATCATGCCAAACTGAGAATGACTTCATGTTACGGACCATTCGTTATTGATACTAGGGGGTGGGATTGAGTGTAATTCAGCAGTTTCCATTGATTTTGCAAGTGATTGGCCTTAGTTCCATAGCCGACGTTTCATGCAGTACAAATCAGACTGTGTCCCTGGTAAATGTTTACCACTGAACTCTTGATCATTCCAAAAGGTGAAAAAAGTTTTAAGAAAGCCACGGGAACGACGAAAAATCTTCTGAGCTGTAGCTGTTATACGACTGCACTACGGAAAAACCTCTCAACGGCAAAATTCTTCGAAGATACTTCGAAGAATGGAATTTCCTTTAAAGTATCCAAAAAAAATAATCGAATCAACAAACCGCAGTGTTTATTAAGCTAATAGTCTTGTCATACAGTGATGTCCTACTCTCTAATTTTCTTCCTCGGCTCGTCGCAATTACTCATTCTCAGTCATTAACTATTGTTCTAAAAAGAGATAGAATCATTGAACAGATTTTTTTCAATAATCAAGCTAACTGCAATAAATGGATCTCCTTCGTGATTGGGCAATTGAAGGGTACAAATGCCATCTTGTTGATAGATTCGTCAATCCGGTTAAGTCGAATTACCAAAAAAACTGTCAAGTGAGCACATTAGACTTGCAAAATGTTGGCTAAACTTGGATCAGACGCCCTTCCTTGTCAAAATGCCGAATTAAAGGTTTCATCTACCTACCCAGTTGAATTATTCTTCGTAGCAAGGAACGTCTTCTTAAATTTTTGAAAAACGCGACTTGAAAACATTCCCATTGTAACATTATGCATTACCTTACTGCTTTTACAAACTAGTCTCTTAGTCTCAATCGTAAGAGAGCGAAATTGGAATATCATATGTGACCACATTCCGTAAATAGATCAAGTAAAAAGGATTAATGAAATATTTCATTTTCAAATAGAATTCACACTAGCATCTTTCAGGTGTTTGAAATCTTCCATAGATAGATTTCAATTCTTTACTTCTTCTGTGGCTAGATTCACTGGGAAAAAAAAAGTCGTCTTCATTGTTTTATTCAGCCCGTAAAAAGCGGAATTGAACATGATCCTTTTGCCCTGTACAACATTCCACTCTTTGGAGGGGCCTAAATGTCACGCAGCTGGTTGCGTGACGATCCCAAAGTACATCTTCTGTTAAACAAGAATAAATTAGAGAGGCTAATTTCTAATATCACTTTCAAAAAGGAAATTTCAGTTTTTCATTTTCTTAAAGACATATCTTTCAGTCAACTTAGAATAACTCTAAAAGATCTATTTTGGACATCTTTTTTCTAGCTTACTAACTTACTAACACTCTCCTCATTGAAACAGAATCGCGATGATTTCCAATCGTATGCTCAATTGGCAGCCATAGAAACTATTCTTACCCGATAAAAGCTCAGCTTATTTCGAAATCCGTGTGAGTCACTTAAGTATTTGACACTTTCATATTCTAAGAGGACCGCGTGACTCTGGGGACTTCCTGGTGTAAATTAACATCTAATTGACTTCCTCAATTTCCTGTATAAATAGATCGCTAATTCTTAAGATTTCCATTCATTTGCAACTAGCAAAGATCAATATCAAGAGGAACTAAGGACTACAAATTAAGCTTGGAGAAAAACCCGTCACAAAGCAAATATGGTCGAGGTACGGTAAAGTTACTATAAATTTAACTTTCCAACCCATTCAATCGTGGATTCCATGCAGTTACATTTTCAATTAAACAGTTCAGCCCGCGCAATTCATTTCTAGTCGACTGGTGCTATGTTCGATTTAGAACCTAAAAGATGTTCCGTTTTTTTTTTCAACTTTCCCGGACAGTCAATTGAAATCAGCGCGTGCGCTCGAATGGACATCCCCGAGCTCAGACTTAGCAGAAGCGGAAACCTCTTCATAGTAGATTTACCAGAGGGCGAACCTGGTCGTCAAATTCCTGTAGAGTTTACCGGGAGCCATCGGAGCTACAAAACAGGTAAATTTAAGCCTATGGTAGGGTGTGATCCTCACAAAGGCTGTTAGCATGTAGAAAAGCTTCGGCTTTTCTACATGTTAAAAGTGGCACAGTCTAAAATGATCGCGCATAATGTAACTGAGTCGATGCTGATCTAAGTGCAAGTGGACCTTAATGTGTTTACAGATTGACTTTATTGTAAATGTAATCTCCATGTAAAGACACCTACGGATTTTTTCAGTTATTTTCAATTTTGACGGCGAGTTAATTGCAAAACTACTTTAAATGACGCCCAAATATCTGTGAACATTCACAAGGCCTTGTTAATCTAGTCATACTAGCAACTTTTCTTTTTAAATTATTCCATATAGTAATACAGAACTTTTCTGTTTTTGCAATTAACGACAACGTAAAATTCGAGAACTAGTTTTCGTGAAGTGTTTTTGTCAGAGAACAAGAAAAAAACTTTGAGCTTGTAGGCTCCCTGCGTTTTAAACTCAGCTTCAAAACATTATTCAGCATACCACTAGACTGATCACATGACTAAAATAATCTTCAGTATGGTTCAGAGGTAAATTAAATTTACATTAAAAAGTTCAGTTTACCTCAAATAATGAATTAGACTTTTTTTATTTTCATGTTTCTAGTATTTTACATAGAAAAATCTTATAATTATGGGGCGCATACCATAAGATATGACCTGGATGGCAGCCATTACTACCTGTGTGTAGAAGGAAACAGGGTGTTTTTACAGGTGAGTTGTGATTTACTGTGGTTATGTAATTGTTATCACTTTAACTGCAATTTCCCATAAACAAATTACTTACATAACAATTTAGCACAAAGATGGGCAAAAAGTAACTATTTTAATCTCTTTCTTGGTTTACATTCTTAGTTATTTTATGTGGGAAATGATTATCTGTGGAATTAACTTTGAATCATTCTGTACTAATGACTTGCCCCCACCCTGACCAATAATTCAGTCTTGTGTTACTTGCAGTAAAGTTACAACTGTCTGGTTTAGGTTGTTAATTCAGATCTATATTTTTGTTTTCAGTTGGGTGCCCATCAGCCTGATGAAATGAAATACATCTTTGAACTTCAACATGTCAACAAAGATAGTGATTTCATGTCTATCAAGTCTAAATACACTGGGAGGTACCTTGCCAGTGATGAAGATGGCAACGCATTTATGGAGGAAGTTGAGCCTTCCTTAATGAAAGACGACCAGCCCACTGACAGACAAACATGGTTCCTTCTACACTTTGTGGAAACGGTGAAAAGAGAAAGAGAAAGTAAATTATACAGCTGTAACTTTGAGAGCACAAGTATTGACTATTCTGTCACATTTCAGGCTCAAGTGGAAGCCTGTTAGGTGTAAATATGTTTTAATGCAAAAATACATGTACAGCAACAGAATAGGAGAATTTTAAAATGTTTTTTCTTTTCATCCTGGGACAGTTTGTTCCATGTTTTATTTTTATTATATTTTTTTAGGGAGTTTGGATTTATTTCTTGCTCAGTGTATATCCACTTCTTTCCATTTTTTAATAGTTTGTGATACTTCGAAATGTAGGTGAGAAGGAAGCAAGTAATTTATGATTGTTAACTGGTAAAAGAGACTGGAATAGATTCAATTTTTTTTTGCAAAATATAAGATACTTTATGGAGCTTTACATTTTAAGAAACTTCCTTCATCTGTTATGAAGTATTACTTTGCATTTGACTTTAATATGTTGTTGTAATAACATGACCTCAAGTAAAGAAATATCACTTATAATGTTCTAGATAATGTAAGTTGTAACTGGTACTGTAACCAGAATATGTGCTTTACTCTATGAGTACCAGTATATTTCTAATAAAAGCATTACTAGTGGAGACTTCAGTTGTTGTTGCTATTGATTTAAGACAATAGTAATGTACCTTGAGGAAGGAAAAAAAAAATGAAACTCACTCATTCAAATCAATTCAATCACCCCTGTTTAAACTACAGCATAAATATATGCCTAAAAGTGCATTATGTTCATGCAGTTATTATAGAACCAAAACTAGAGCAATCATCATCCATCTGCAATTTAGAACACAGACAAATATTGAAAGGATTGAGTTGTTGACAACTCAAAGCAACTAATTGTAACTGACTGCGAGTGAGGGAAACTCATTTAGTGTCCAAGTGGACTGAATGACCAGCCTCTCTAGGAAGCCATTAAACACTGCTAAATAGGAATGAAGCTTCACAAGTTATTGTGATGAAAATGGAATCTAAACTTTGCTTAAAACCAAATGAAAACTAAAACTAAAAACCTCAAAGAGATTTTAGACAGCTGGACCTGGTGGAGGGTACATGAGTCACCAAGTTTTTATTCCAAACCAATGAAAGAAAAACAGAAGATAGATATGAAGAATTGTTTGAAAGCTACCTTTACAATCAAACTCAACTTCTTATTACTTTTATAATTTTGGTTTTGTTAGTTAAGTTGAAGATGCAAATTTGCCACTTTAAAGAGTTTTGGTGCTGACACGTGGAGGGTTAACACTGACAAAGCATGAGCTTCAAACACTAGCTCTGACAAAGGGCTAATGCTCAGAATGACAGCTTTGAAACTCTTTATGAACTTTTATGATACTCAATTTACATTATTAACTCCATTGATAAACCAAAATTATCTCGTTATACTCCCTCACCCATACAACACCACAGTTTCTTTAGAAACTTACCCCTTCATTCTTCTTAGTTTGACTTGCAATTATCCACAGTTGGGGCAGCCCTGAAATGAACAGTATTGCATTACACACTACCATGTAACTTACTCTGTTATTATTGAATTTGGATCCAGTCTGATAGTGGATACAATGCCTGGATTATTTTGTTGCAAGCCTGGGTGCTTGAAAAGAAGAAAGAATAAGATATCTATAGAGTAAAAGTAAATGAAATGGCATTCAAGTCCTCGAGAAAGAAGCAGGAAACAATGAAATGGTGAAAAGAAGTCTTTATCATACATTACTTATGCCCTAATTTCCTAAGTTGGTACGATAAGTTGACTACCATAAAGAGTTTTTAAAACTGAAGTTTCGAGCGTTAGCCCCTTATCTGGCCGTTTTGTAATTGCGCCCTAGGCATTTGTTTACAAGCCGACGAAAGACCACGATAAATCACGTGCAAGTTGATCGATTGAATGCACACATTTGAGTACTTTATGAGAGGCGCAACTTCTTCCTCTTCGTAACGGGGACTTCAAGACCACAATAACCAGTGAACAAAAACGCATAAATTTACAAATCTCTTACAAAGCCCCCTAGTAGTACATCCGGGCGTTGCACCATGAACGGCGCCATGTTTGAAGCATCTCCCGCTCCATAAAGATATTTACTTTTCATGTAACACAAAATGAATTGTCCCGCTCTTCTTCAACTTAATTTTTCGCCAATCCCGGCTGGATATATCGCTATCCAATGAACAGCGCAGCACATTTTCTAAACAGCTATCCGCTGGATGGCAAATTATCCGTCGGATAGTGTTATCCGCTTTTCTACAACTGGGCTCTTTTGTTTTATTTTAGTAGTTTGTTTTGGTCCCTTTCTTACACAGACAGCTTGTTAATCATTCATCAAGGAAACCTCCCCAAATACAACCATCAGCCTAAATTCATAAATTTTAAGTGGTTATTTATTTATTGATTCTTCCTACAACCTGCATAATGTAGATGCAAAAGTTATGAAACTGTAACAGTGGACCCGGAAACACTAAACAGTAGCCACGTTGAGGTTAAGCTGAGTAGCGCCGACCACAACATCACGAGATTTATACCTTTACTGGAACAAACTTCCGTTCATTAAAAATTTTTAAAAACTTTTGCCTAAAAAATGTGATTAAGCCTGAATAGCTTGCAGATAACTACATGGTTGAGGATATAATAATGTTAGTTCCAAAATATACAAAGATGTGAAAATTTTCAGTTCATGTGACAAATTTCAATTTAATTTTGGAATAATTACAGTGCATTTGCACAACGCGATAAATCACTCTTTTAAAAAGTGTATTAAATCATAATCTTTTGAAACCAATTCTGGTTTCTGAAAAATGGTAAAAGTTGTAAGGTGTCAATAGGAACTCAAAGTAAAGACATATCACTGGCCGCAAGTCAAAGAGACTTTGGCAACTCCGCTGATCAATTCCAAGCTTCAACATCCCCCCCTCAGGCGACCCATGGGTATTTGATTGTCATCCATGCCTGGGGATAGAGAAATTTGAACCTTGCCTAGGCGGGTTGGAGCATTTGAGCCAGAAGTGTCAATTCTTTCCTGCATAATACACCTGTTTAATGGAGGAGTTAAGTTAAAGGGTAATGAGTCTACAACATTCTTTGATCGAACAAAGAATCATTCAACATTGAGTGGGGCATTTGAATGCAATTATTTTGACGGAGGAGGGGGGGGGGTGGGGAATAAAACAAGCCACTCTTCAAAAGTACAAATGCCAGGGGAGTCGCTCAGGGAAAGGGAATGTTTAGGCTTCGAAGTGACTGACGCATTACCAGCCACTCAAAAAAATAGCATCAATCAGGACCACAGACCAAGTCAATATTGGTTTTATTGCAATTTGAAGTCTGATTGGTTGAGAGAAGAGGGTTTTCTAGTCATGATCACTGTTCATTGCAAACTAAACCAAATGAATGCATTTATCCATATTACTTTCAACCCTCCACTGAAAATTGGAGTATAGGGATAAATTACGTTTACGTATTACAACCAAGCAAACCTTTAAAATAGAAACTTCACAGAGGGTGACAAAAGCTTTCACAAATAGAATCTGTTTGAGCAACATGAGCTTTTTTTCAGCGGGAGAGTTCGTAGGAGACTATGTGAACAATCATGTCAAACGGTTTCAATTCATTTTGTGCTGTATGAAATTCATGTTCAACTATTAAAAGAATCAAAAAGGGAGAATGACTTCATGGTACGGACCATTCGTTATTGATACTAGGGGGTGGGATTGAGTGCAATTCAGCAGTTTCCATTGATTTTGCAAGTGATTGGCCTTAGCTCCATAGCCGACGTTTCATGCAGTACAAATAAGACTGTGTCCCTGGCAAATGTCTACCACTGAACGCTTGATCATTCCAAAAGGTGAAAAAAGTTTTAAGAAAGCTACGGAAATGACAAGAAATTTCCTGGGCTGTAGCTGTTACACGACTGCACTACGGAAAAACCTCTCAACAGCAAAAAAGAGTGAAGAGTTAACGATATCAAATTTAAAACAAACCTTGTAACTGGGTATTGTATAAGAACGCCTAGCAAACTAAAGTGAGGTACGCCATCAGGTATAAATCTCCCGCGCGATCATGGAAATTAGGCGTCATGTAAGCGTCAAGCGTCACTGAACTGTCTCGCTCATCTCAGAGAGCGATTTATGTTGTAGTTAGTCTCTTTTCTTACTTTTACATCAAATACAAGCATAAAAATTATGAAACAAAATGAAGAAAACAAAGCCGTGCAGTAGGAAGGAACACAATGGCGAGGTAAGAGGCAGCGTTCTGCGGAAAGCTTATCAAGTGCGGAAGACTTCAAATTTCATTTTTTTTTCCCTCCATAAGGAAAACGTAAAGAAAACAGAAAAAGGGAAATATGTTCTTCTGTTGCATGTCTTGAAGATTCATAGACCAGGTAAATGATACATAATTGCTTGCTTTCTTTATCTCCGGTTTGATTGGTTACGATGGAATCTTATTTTTCTTCGGAGAATAATGGAATTTCTTTCAAAGTATCAAAAAAAAAAAAAAGGGATCAACAAACCGCAGTGTTTATTAAGCTGATATTCATGTCATACAGTGATGTCCTACTCTCTAATTTTCTTCCTCGGCTCGTCGCAATTACTCATTCTCAGTCATTAACTATTGTTCTACAAAGAGATAGAATCATTGAACAGATTTTTTTCAATAATCAAGCTAACTGCAATAAATGGATCTCCTTCGTGATTGGGCAATCGAAGGGTACAAATGCCATCTTGTTGATAGTTCCGTCAATCTGGTTAAGTCGAATTACCAAAAAAAAACTATCAAGTGAGCACATTAGACTTGCAAAATGTTGGCTAAACTTGGATCAGAGGCCCTTCCCTGTCAAAATGCCGAATTAAAGATTCCATTTACCCCGTTGAATTATTCTTCGTAGCGAGAAACGCGTTCTTAAATTTTTGAAAAACGTGACTTGAAACATTCCCATTGTAACATTATGTATTACCTTACTGCTTTTACAAACTGGTCTCTTAGTCTTAATCGTAAGAGGGCGAAATTGGAATATCATATGTGACCACATTCCGTAAATATATTAAGTTAAAAGGATTAATGAAATAGTTTCATTTTCAAATAGAATTCACACTAGCATCTTTCAGGTGTTTGAAATCTTCCATACATAGATTTCAATTTTTTACTTTTTCTGTGGCTAGATTTACTGCCAAAAAAAAAAAGTCATCTCCATTGTTTTATTCAGCGCGTAAAAATCGGAATTGAACATGACCCTTTTGACCTGTACAACATTCCACTCTTTGGAGGGGTCTGAATGTCACGCAGCTGGTTGCGTGACGATCCCAAAGTACATCTTCTGTTAAACAAGAATTAATTAGAGTGGCTAATTTCTAACATCACTTTCAAAAAGGAAATTTCCGTTTTTCAGTTTCTTAAAGACATCTTTTAGTCAACTTAGAATAACTCTAAAAGTCTATTTTGGACAAATTTTTTTCATTACTAACTTGCGTGACTTGTTTTCTCTTATTACTTGAAAAACACTCTTCTCCTTGAAACAGAATCGCGAGCATTTCCAATCGTATGCTCAATTGGCAGCCATAGAAACTATTCTTACTCGATAAAAGCTAAGCCTATTGCGAAATTCGTGCGAGTCACTCAAGTATTTGACGCTTTCATTTTCTGAGAAGACCGTGTGACTCTGGGGACTTTCTTGTGTAAATTAACATCTAATTGACTTCCTCAATTTCCTGTATAAATAGATCGCCGATTCTTAAGATTTCCATTCCATTTGCAACTAGCAAAGATCAATATCAAGAGGAACTAAGGACTACAAATCAACCTTGGAGAAAAACCCGTCACAAAGCAAATATGGTCGAGGTACGGTAAACTTACTATAAATTTAACTTTCCAACCCATTCAATCGTGGATTCTATGTAGTTAAATTTTCAATTAGACAGTTAAGCCCGCGCAATTCATTTCTACTCGACTGGTGCTATGTTCGATTTAGAACCTAAAAGATGTTCCGTTTTTTTTCAACTTTCCCGGACAGTCAATTGAAATCAGCGCGTGCGCTCGAATGGATATCCCCGAGCACAGACTTAGCAGAAGCGGAAACCTCTTCATAGCAGATTTGCCAGAGGGCGAACCTGGCCGTCAAATTCCTGTAGAGTTTACCGGGAGCCATCGGAGCTACAAAACAGGTAAATTTAAGCTTATGGTAGGGTGTGATTTTCACAAAGGCTGTTAGCATGTAGAAAAGCTTCAGCTTTTCTACATGTTAAAAGTGGCACAGTCTAAAATGATCGCGCATAATGTAACTGACTCGATGCCGATTTAAGTGCAAGTGAACCTTCATGTGTTTATAATTGACTTTATTTTAAATGTAATCTCCATGTAAAGACACCTACGGATTTTTTCTGTCATTTTCAATTTTAACAGCAAGTTAATTGCAAAAGTACTTACAATGACGCCCAAATATCTGTGAACATTCACAAGGCCTTCTTAATCTAGTCATACTAGCAACTTTTGTGTTAAAACTATTCCATATAGTAATACAGAACTTTTCTGTTTTTACAATTAACGACTACGTAAAATTCGAGAACTAGTTTTCGTGAAGTGTTTTTGTCAGAGAACAAGAAAAAAACTTTGAGCTTGTAGGTTCCCTGTGTTTTAAACCCAGCTTCAAAACATTATTCAGCATGCCACTAGACTGATCACATGATTAAAATAGTCTTCAGTATGGTTCTGAGGTAAATTAACTATTCATTAAAAAGTTCAGTTTACCTTAAATAATGACTTAGACTTTTTTATTTTCATGTTTCTAGTATTTTACATAGAAAAATCTTATAATTATGGGGCACATACCATAAGGTATGACTTGGATGGCAGCCATTACTACCTGTGTGTAGAAGGAAACAGGGTGTTTTTACAGGTGAGTTGTGATTTACTGAGGTTATGAAATTGTTATCACTTAAACTGCAACTTCCCATAAACAAATTACTTACGTAACAATTTAGCACAAAGAGTGGGCAAAAAGTAACTATTTTAATCTCTTTCTTGGTTTACATTCTTAGTTATTTTATGTGGGAAATGATTATACGTGGAATAACTTTGAATCATTCTGTAGTAATGACTTGACCCACCCTGACCAATAATTCAGTCTTGTGTTACTTGCAGTAAGGTTACAAATGTCTAGTTTAGGTTGTTAATTCAGATCTATATTTTTGTTTTCAGTTGGGTACCCATCAGCCTGATGAAATGAAATGCATGTTTGAACTTCAACATGTCAACAAAGATAGTGATTTCATGTCTATCAAGTCTAAATACACTGGGAGGTATCTTGCCGGTGATGAAGATGGAAAGGCATCCATGGAGGAAGTGGAGCCTTCCTTAATGAAAGACGACCAGCCCACTGACAGACAAACATGGTTCCTTCTACACTTTGTGGAAACGGTGAAAAGAGAAAGAGAAAGTAAATTATACAGTTGTAACTTTGAGAGCACAAGAATTGACTATTCTGTCACATGTCAGGCTCAAGTTGAAGCCTGTTAGGTGTAAATATGTTTCAATGTTAAAATACATGTACAGGAACAGAGTAGGAGAATTTTAAAATGTTTTTTTCTTTTCATCCTGGGACGGTTTGTTCCATATTTTATTTTACATATAGTATATCCACTTCTTTCCAGTTTAATAGTTTTTATTAGTTCGTGATACTTCGAAATGAAGGTGAGAAGGAAGCAAGTAACTCATGATTGTTAACTGGTAAAAGAGACTGGAATAAATTCAATTTTTTTTTGCAAAATATAAGATACTTTATGGAGCTTTACATTTTAAGAAACTTCCTTCAACTGTTATGAAGTATTACTTTGCATTTGACTTTAATATGTTGTTGTAATAACATGATCTCAAGTATGGAAATATTACTTATAATGTTCTAGGTAATGTAAGTTGTAACTGGTATTGTAACCAGAATATGTGCTTTACTCTATGAGTACCAGCACATTTCTAATAAAAGCAATAGTTTTGGAGACTTCAGTTGTTGTTGCTATTGATTTAAGACAATGGTAATGTACCTTGAGGAGAGGAAAAAAAAACGAAACTCACTCATTCACATCAATTCAATCACACCTTTGTTAAACTATAGCATAAATATATGGCTAAAAGTGTAGTATGCATGTGCAGATATTATAGAACCAAAACTAGAGCAATCATCATCCATCTGCAGTTTAGAACACAGACAAATATTGAAAGGACTGAGTTGTTGACAACTCAAAGTAACTAATTGTAACTGACTGCAAGTGAGGGAAACTCACTTAGTGTCCAAGTGGACTGAATGACCAGCCTCTCTAGGAAGCCATTAAACACTGCTCCATAGGAATGAAGCTTCACAAACTATTGTGATGGAAATGGAATCTAAACTTTGCTTAAAACCAAATGAAAACTAAAAATAAAAACTTCAAAGAGATTTGAGACAGCTGGACTTGGTGGAAGGTACATGAGTCACCAAGTTTTTATTCCAAACCGATGAAAGAAAAACAGAAGATAGATATGAAGAATTGTTTGAAAGCTACCTTTACAATCAAACTCAACTTCTTATTACTTTTATAATTTTGGTTTTATTAGTTAAGTTGATGATGTAAATTTGCCACTTTAAAGAGTTTTGGTACTGACCCGTGGAGGGTTAACACTGACAAAGCATGAGCTTCAAACACTAGCTCTGACAAAGGGCTAATGCTCAGAACGACAACTATGAAACTCTTTATGAACTTTTATGATACCCAATTTACATTATTAACTACATTGATAAACCAAAATTATCTGGCCATACTCCCTCGCCAGTGCAGCACCACAGTTTCTTTAGAAACTTACCCCTTCATTCTTCTTAGTTTGACTTGCAATTATCCACAGTTGGGGCAGCCCTGAAATGAACAGTATTGCATTACACACTACCATGTAACTTACTCTGTTATTATTGAATTTGGATCCAGTCTGATAGTGGATACAATGCCTGGATTATTTTGTTGCAAGCCTGGGTGCTTGAAAAGAAGAAAGAATAAGATATCTAGAGAGTAAAAGTAAATGAAATGGCATTCAAGTCCTCGAGAAAGAAGCAGGAAACAATGAAATGGTGAAAAGAAGTCTTTATCATACATTACTTGTACCCTAATTTCCTAAGTTGGTACTATAAGTTGACTACCATAAAGAGTTTTTAAAACTGAAGTTTCGAGCGTTAGCCCCTTATCTGGCCGTTTTGTAATTGCGCCCTAGGCATTTGTTTACAAGCCGACGAAAGACCACGATAAATCACGTGCAAGTTGATCGATTGAATGCACACATTTGAGTACTTTATGAGAGGCCCAACATCTTCCTTTACGTAACGGGGACACCAAGATCACAATAACCAGTGAACAAAAACGCAAAAATTTACAAATCTCTTACAAAGCCCCCTAGTAGTACATCCGAGTGTTGCACCATGAACGGCGCCATGTTTGAAGCATCTCCCGCTCCATAAAGATATTTACTTTCCATGTAATACACAATGAATTGTCCCGCTCTTCTTCAACTTAATTTTTCGCCAATCCACTGGATAAATCGCTATCCAATAAACAGCGCAGTACATTTTCTAAACAGCTATCCGCTGGATGGCAAGTTATCCGTCGGATAGTGTTATCCGCTTTTCTACAACTGGACTCCGTTATTTTATTTTAGTAGTTTGTTTTGGCCCCTTTCTTACACAGACAACTTGTTAATCATTCATCAAGGAAACCTCCCCAAATACAACCATCAGCCTAAATTCATAAATTTTAGTTGGTTATTTATTTATTGATTCTTCCTATAACCTGAATAATGTTGATGCAAAAGTTATGAAACTGTAACAGGGGACCCGGAAACATTAAACAGCAGCCACGTTGAGGTTAAGATGAATAGCGCCGACCACAACATCACGAGATTTATATCTTTACTGGAACAAACTTCCGTTCATTGAAAATTTTACAAACTTTTGCCTAAAATGAAAAATGGTAAACGTTGTAAGGTGTCAATGGGAACTCAAAGTAAAGACATATCATTGGCCTCAAAGAGGCCGATGATATGACTCTTCTCTCAAAGAGACTTTGGCAACTCCGCTGATCAATTCCAAGCTTCAACATCCCCCCCTCAGGCAACCCATGGGTATTTGATTGTCATCCATGCCTGGGGATATTTGAACCTTGCCTAGGCGGGTTGGAGCATTTGAGCTGGAAGTGTCAATTTTTTCCTGCATAATACACCTGCTTAATGGAGGAGTTAAAGGGTAACGAGTCTACAACATTCTTTTATCGAACAAAGAATCATTCAACATTGAGTGGGGCATTTGAATGCAATTATTTTGACGGAGGGGGGGGGGGGGTTGGGGAGTAAAACAAGCCAATCTTCAAAAGTACAAATGCCAGGGGAGTCGCTCAGGGAAAGGGAATGTTTAGGCTTCGAGGTGACTAACGCATTACCAGCCGCTCAAAAAAATAGCATCAATCAGGACCACAGACCAAGTCAATATTGGTCTTATTTCAATTTGAAGTCTGATTAGTTGAGAGAGGAGGGTTTTCTAGTCATGATCACTGTTCATGGCAAAACTAAACCAAATGAATGCATTTAACCATATTACTTTCAACCCTCCACTGAAAATTGGAGTATAGGGATAAATTACGTTTACGTATTACAACCAAGCAAACCTTCAAAATAGAAACCTCACAGAGGGTGACAAAAGCTTTCACTAATAAGATCTGTGTGAGCAACATGACCTTTTTTTCAGTGGGAGAGTTCGTAGGAGCCTATGTGAACAATCATGTCAAACGGTTTGAATTCATTTTGTGCTGTATGAAATTCATGTTCAATCATTAAAAGAATCAAAAAGGGAGAATGACTTCATGTTACGGACTATTCGTTATTGATACTAGGGGGTGGGATTGAGTGTAATTCAGCAGTTTCCATTGATTTTGCGAGTGATTGGCCTTAGTTCCATAGCTGACGTTTCATGCAGTACAAATAAGACTGTGTCCCTGGTAAATGTTTACCACTGAACGCTTGATCATTCCAAAAAGTGAAAAAAGTTTAAAGAAAGCGACGGGAACGACAAGAAATCTTCTGGGCTGTAGCTGTTACACGACTGTACTACGGAAAAACCTCTCAACGACAAAAAAGAGTGAGGAATTAGCGATATCAAATTTAAAACAAACCTTGTAACTGGGTATGGTATAAGAACGCCTAGCAAACCAAAGTGAGGTACGCCATCAGGTAAAAATCTCCAGCGTGATCATGAAAATTAGGCGTCATGTAAGCGTCAAGCGTCAATGAACTGTCTCACTCATCTCAGAGAGCGATTTATGTCGTAGTTGGTCTCTTTTCTTAGTTTTTACATTAAACACAAGTATAAAAGCAGTAGCAAGGAACATAATGGCGAGGTAAGAGGCAGCATTCTGCGGAAAGCTTATCAAGTGCGGAAGACTGCAAATTTCATTTATTTTTTCTCCATAGCTCTGGTAAGGAAAACGTAAAGAAAACAGAAAAAGGTAAATGTGTTTTGTTGTTGCATGTCTTGAAGATTCATAGACCAGGTAAATGATACACAAGTGCTTGCTTTATTTATCTCCGGTTTGATGGTGATGATGGAATCTTTTTTTTCTTCGAAGAATAATGGAATTTCTTTCAAAGTATCCAAAAATAAAAATTCGGATTAACAAACCGTGGCGTTTATCAAGTTAGTGATCTTGTCTTACAGTGATGTCCTTCTTCCTAATTTTCTTCCGCGGCTCGTCACAATTACTCATTCTCAGTCACGAACTATAGTTCTACAAAGACATCTAGAATCATTTAACAGATTTTTTTCAATAAGTAAGGTAACTGCAATGAATGGATCTCCTTCGTGATTGGGCAATCGAAGGGTACAAATGTCATCTTGTTGATAGTTCCGTCAATCAGGTCAAGTCGAATTACTGTAAAACTGATACGTGATCACAGTAAACACAGGTTTTCAAACTTGCAAAATGTTGGCTAAACTTGGATCAAACGCCCTTCCCTGTCAAAATGCCGAATTAAAGATTCCATCTATCTACCCCGTTGAATTATTCTTCGTAGCAAGAAACGTGTTATTAAATTTTTGAAACATGCGACTTGAAAACATTCCCTTTGTAACATTATGCATTATGTGACTGCTTTTACAAACTAGTTATTTAAGAGTCTCTTAGTCTCAATCGTAAGAGAGCGAAATTGGAATGTCATATGTGACTAGATTCCGTAAATAGACTAAGTAAAAAGGATTAATGAAATATTTTCATTTTCAAACAGAATTCACTCTAGCATCTTTCAGGTGTTTGAAATCTTCCATAGATAGATTTCAATTTTTTCTTCTTCTGTGGCTAGATTTACTGCAAAAAGAAAAAACTAATCTCCTTTGTTTTATTCCGCGCGTAACAATCGGAACTGAACATGACCCTTTGGCCTATAAAACATTTCTCTCTCTGGTGGGGCCTGAATGTCACGCAGCCGGTTGCGTGACGATCCCAAAGTAAATCTTCTATTTGGACAAGAATAAATTAGAGTGGCTAATTTCTAACGTCACTGTGAAAAAGGAAAGTTCAGTTTCTTAAAGAAATATCTTCTAGCCAATTTAGAATAACTCTAAAAGTCTATTTTGGACAAATTTTTTTAGATTCTTAACTAGCGTGACTTGTTTTCTCTTATTATTTGAAAAACACTCTTCTCCTTGAAACAGAATCACGAGCATTTCCAGCTATATACTCAATTGGCAGCCATAGAAACTACTCTTACTCGATAAAAGCTCAGCTTATTTCGAATGCGAGTCACTCAAGTATTTGACGCTTTCATTTTCTAAGAAGACCGCGTGACTCTCGGGACTTCCTGCTGTCAATTTAACATCTGACTTCCTCAACTTTCTGTATAAAGAAATCGTCAATTCTAAAGCTTTCCATTCCATTTGCAATAAGCAAAGATCAATATCAAGAGAAACTAGGGACTACAGATCAAGCTTGGAGAAAAACCCGTCACAAGGCAAATATGGTCGAGGTACGGTAAACTTACTATACATTTAATTTTCAATCGTGGATTCCATGCAGTTAAATTTTAAATTAATGAGTTTAGCCCGCGCCATTTATTTCTGGTCGCCTGGTGCTATGTTCAATTTAGATCCTAAAAGATGTTTTGGTTTTTTTTCTAACTTTCCCGGACAGTCAATTGAAATCAGCGCGTGCGCTCGAATGGACATTCCCGAGCACAGACTTAGCAGAAGCGGAAACCTCTTTATGGCAGATTTGCCGAAGAGCGAACCTGGTCGTCAAATTCCTGTAGAGTTTACCGGGAGCCATCGGAGCTACAAAACAGGTAAATTTAGGCGTATGGTAGGATGTGATCCTCACAAAGCTGTTATGAAGCTTTTCTGCATGTTAAAAGTGGCATAGTCCAAAATGATCGCGCATAAGGTAACTGACTCGATGCTAATTTAAGTGCAAGTGGACCTTAATGTGTTTACAGATTGACTTTATTGTAAATGTAATCTACATGTTAAGACACCTAGGAACTTTTTCTCTCATTTTCAATTTTGACGGCGAGTTAATTGCAAAACTACTTTAAGTGACGCCCAAATATCTGTGAACATTCACAAGGCCTTGTTAATTAAGTCATACTAGCAACTTTTCTGTTAAAACTATTCCATATAGTAATACAGAACTTTTCTGCTTTTGCAATTAACGACTACGTAAAATTCGATAACTAGTTTTCATGAAGTGTTTTTGTAAGAGAACAGGAAAAAAACTTTGAGCTTGTAGGTTCCCTGTGTTTTAAACCCAGCTTCAAAACATTATTCAGCATGCCACTAGACTGATCAAATGACTAAAATAATCTTCAGTATGGTTCAGAGGTAAATTAAATATACATTAAAAAGTTCAGTTTACCTCAAATAATAAATTAGACTTTTTTAATTTCATGTTTCTAGTCTTTTACATAGAAAAGTCTTATAATTATGGGGCACATACCATAAGATATGACTTGGATGGCAGTCATTACTACCTGTGTGTAGAAGGAAACAAGGTGTTTTTACGGGTGAGTTGTGATTTACTGTGGTTATGAAATTATCACTTTTCAACTGCAACTTCCCATATACAAATTACTTACGTAACAATTGAACACAAAAAGTGGGCAAAAAGTAACTATTTGAATCTCTTTCTTGTTGTATTTTCAGTTGGGTGCCCATCAGCCTGATGAAATGAAATACATCTTTGAAGTTCAACATGTCAACAAAGATAGTGATTTCATGTCTATCAAGTCTAAATACACTGGGAGGTACCTTGCCAGTGATGAAGATGGCAAGGCATTTGTGGAGGAAGTGGTGCCTTCCTTAATGAAAGACGACCAGCCGACTGACAGACAAACATGGTTCCTTCTACACTTTGTGGAAACGGTGAAAAGAGAAAGAGAAAGTACATTATACAGCTGTAACTTTGATAGCACAAGTATTGACTATTCTGTCACATGTCAGGCTCAAGTGGAAGCCTGTTAGGTGTAAATATGTTTCAATGTAAAAATACATGTACAGGAACAGAGTAGGAGAATTTTAAAATGTTTTTTCTTTTCATCCTGGGAAGGTTTGTTCCATGTTTTATTTTTATTTATTTATTTATTTTTTATGGAGTTTGGATTTATTTCTTGCACATTGTATATCCAGTTCTTTCCGGCTTAATAGTTTTTATTCGTTTCTGATACTTCGAAATGTAGGTGAGAAGGAAGCAAGTAATTCATGTTTGTTAACTGGTGAAAGAGACTGGAATAGATTCAATTTTTTTTTGCAAAATATAAGATACTTTATGGAGCTTTACATTTTAAGAAACTTCCTTCATCTGTTATGAAGTATTACTTTGCATTTGACTTTAATATGTTGTTGTAATAACATGATCTCAAGTAAGGAAATATTACTTATAATGTTCTAGGTAATGTAAGTTGTAAGTGGTACTATAACCAGAATATGTGCTTTACTCAACGAGTACCAGTATATTTCTAATAAAAGCAATATCAGCGGAGACTTCAGTTGTTGTTGCTATTGATTTAAGACAATAGTAATGTACCTCGAGGAGAGGAAAAAAAAACGAAACTCACTCATTCAAATTAATTCAATCGCACCTTTGTTTATACTACAGCATAAATATATGCCTAAAAGTGCAGTTATTATAGAACCAAAACTAGAGCAATCATCATCCATCTGCAGTTTAGAACACAGACAAATATTGAAAGGATTGAGTTGTTGACAACTCAAAACAACTAATTGTAACTGACTGCAAGTGAGGGAAACTCATTTAGTGTCCAAGTGGACTGAATGACCAGCCTCTCTAAGAAGCCATTAAACACTGCTCCATAGGAATGAAGCTTCACAAACTATTGTGATGGAAATGGAATCTAAACTTTGCTTAAAACCAAATGAAAACTAAAAATAAAAACTTCAAAGAGATTTGAGACAGCTGGACTTGGTGGAAGGTACATGAGTCACCAAGTTTTTATTCCAAACCGATGAAAGAAAAACAGAAGATAGATATGAAGAATTGTTTGAAAGCTACCTTTACAATTAAACTCAACTTCTTATTACTTTTATAATTTTGGTTTTATTAGATAAGTTGACAATGTAAATTTGCCACTTTAAAGAGTTTTGGTGCTGACCCGTGGAGGGTTAACACTGACAAAGCATGAGCTTCAAACACTACCTCTGACAAAGGGCTAATGCTCAGAACGACAACTATGAAACTCTCTATGAACTTTTATGATACCCAATTTACATTATTAACTCCATTGATAAACCAAAATTATCTGGCCATACTCCCTCGCCAGTGCAGCACCACAGTTTCTTTAGAAACTTACCCCTTCATTCTTCTTAGTTTGACTTGCAATTATCCACAGTTGGGGCAGCCCTGAAATGAACAGTATTGCATTACACACTACCATGTAACTTACTCTGTTATTATTGAATTTGGATCCAGTCTGATAGTGGATACAATGCCTGGATTATTTTGTTGCAAGCCTGGGTGCTTGAAAAGAAGAAAGAATAAGATATCTAGAGAGTAAAAGTAAATGAAATGGCATTCAAGTCCTCGAGAAAGAAGCAGGAAACAATGAAATGGTGAAAAGAAGTCTTTATCATACATTACTTGTACCCTAATTTCCTAAGTTGGTACTATAAGTTGACTACCATAAAGAGTTTTTAAAACTGAAGTTTCGAGCGTTAGCCCCTTATCTGGCCGTTTTGTAATTGCGCCCTAGGCATTTGTTTACAAGCCGACGAAAGACCACGATAAATCACGTGCAAGTTGATCGATTGAATGCACACATTTGAGTACTTTATGAGAGGCGCAACATCTTCCTTTACGTAACGGGGACACCAAGACCACAATAACCAGTAAACAAAAACGCAAAAACTTACAAATCTCTTACAAAGCCCCCGAGTAGCACATCCGGGTGTTGCACCATGAACGGCGCCATGTTTGAAGCATCTCCCGCTTCATAAAGATATTTACTTTCCATGTAATACATAATGAATTGTCCCGCTCTTCTTTAATTTAATTTCTCGCCAATCCACTGGATAAATCGCTATCCAATAAACAGCGCAGTACATTTTCTAAACAGCTATCCGCTGGATGGCAAATTATCCGTCGGATAGTGTTATCCGCTTTTCTACAACTAGACTCCGTTGTTTTATTTTAGTAGTTTGTTTTGGCCCCTTTCTTACACAGACAACTTGTTAATCATTCATCAAGGAAACCTCCCCAAATACAACCATCAGCCTAAATTCAAAAATTTTAATTGGTTATTTATTTATTGATTCTTCCTACAACCTGAATAATGTTGATGCAAAAGTTATGAACTGTAACAGGGGACCCGGAAACACTAAACAGAAGCCACGTTGAAGTTAAGCTGAATAGCGCCGACCACAATATCACGAGATTTATACCTTTACTGGAACAAACTTCCGTTCATTGTAAATTTTTACAAACTTTTGCCTAAAATGTGCTCAAGCCTGAATAACTTGCAGATAACTACATGGTTGAGGATATAATAATGTTAGTTCCAAAATATACAAAAATGTGACAATTTTCAGTTCATGTAACAAATTTCAATTTAATTTTGGAATAATTACAGTGTATTTGCACAACGCGATAAATCACTCTTTTAAAAAATGTATTAAATCATAATCGTTTGAAACCAATTCTGGTTTCTGAAAAATGGTAAAAGTTGTAAGGTGTCAATGGGAACTCAAAGTAAAGACATATCACTGGCCTCAAGTTAAAGAGAGTTTGGCAACTCCGCTGATCAATTCCAAGCTTCAACATCCCCCCCTCAGGCAACCCATGGGTATTTGATTGTCATCCATGCCTGGGGATAGGGAAATTTGAACCTTCCCTAGGCGGGTTGGAGCATTTGAGCTAGAAGTGTCAATTCTTTCCTGCATAATACACCTGTTTAATGGAGGAGTTAAAGGGTAACGAGTCTACAACATTCTTTTATCGAACAAAGAATCATTCAACATTGAGTGGGGCATTTGAATGCATTTATTTTGACGGAGGGGGGGGGGGAGGTGGGGAGTAAAACAAGCCAATCTTCAAAAGTACAAATGCCAGGGGAGTCGCTCAGGGAAAGGGAATGTTTAGGCTTCGAGGTGACTAACGCATTAGCAGCCAATCAAAAAATAGCAGCAATCAGGACCACAGACCAAGTCAATATTGGTCTTATTTTAATTCGAAGTCTGATTGGTTGAGAGAAGAGGGTTTTCTAGTCATGATCACTGTTCATTGCAAAAGTAAATCAGATGAATGCATTTAACCATATTACTTTCAACCCTCCACTGAAAATTGGAGTATAGGGATAAATTACGTTTACGTATTACAACCAAGCAAACCTTCAAAATAGAAAGCTCACAGAGGGTGACAAAAGCTTTCACAAATAAGATCTGTGTGAGCAACATGACCTTTTCTTCAGCGGGAGAGTTCGTAGGAGCCTATGTGAACAATCATGTCAAACGGTTTCAATTCATTTTGTGCTGTATGAAATTCATGTTCAATCATTAAAAGAATCAAAAAGGGAGAATGACTTCATGTTACGGACCATTCGTTATTGATACTAGGGGGTGGGATTGAGTGTAATTCAGCAGTTTCCATTGATTTTGCAAGTGATTGGCCTTAATTCCATAGCCGACGTTTTTATGCAGTACAAATCAGACTGTGTCCCTGGTAAATGTTTACCACTGAACGCTTGATCATTCCAAAGAATGAAAAAAGTTTTAAGAGAGCGACGGGAACGACAAGAAATCTCCTGGGCTGTAGCTGTTACACGACTGCACTACGGAAAAACCTCTCAACGACAAAAAAGAGTGAGGAATTAGCGATATCAAATTTAAAACAAACCTTGTAAATGGGTATGGTATAAGAACGCCTAGCAAACCAAAGTGAGGTACGCCATCAGGTATAAATCTGCAGCGTGATCATGAAAATTAAGCGTCATGTAAGTGTCAAGCGTCAATGAACTGTCTCACTCATCTCAGAGAGCGATTTATGTCATAGTTGGTCTCTTTTCTAAGTTTTTACATCAAACACAAGTATAAAAATTATGAAATAAAATGAAGAAAACAAAGCCGTGCAGTAGCAAAGAACATAATGGCGAGGTAAGAGGCAGCATTCTGCGGAAAGCTTATCAAGTGCGGAAGACTGCAAATTTCATTTTTTTTTTTTCTCCATAGCTCTGGTAAGGAAAACGTAAAGAAAACTGAAAAAGGTAAATGTGTTTTGTTGTTGCATGTCTTGAAGATTTATAAACCAGGTAAATGATACATAAGTGCTTGCTTTATTTATTTCCGATTTGATGGTGATGATGGAATCTTATTTTTCTTCGAAGAATAATGGAATTTCTTTCAAAGTATCCAATTTCTGCTTCTTAGATTTACTGCGAAAAGAAAAAACTAATCTCCACTGTTTTATTCCGCGCGTAAAAATCGGAATTGAACATGACCCTTTTAACCTTTATAACATTCCTCTCTTTGGTGGGGCCTGAATGTCACGCAGCCGGTTGCGTGACGATCCCAAAGTAAATCTTCTATTTGGACAAGAATAAATTAGAGTGGCTAATTTCTAACGTCACTGTGAAAAAGGAAAGTTCAGTTTTTCATTTTCTTTAAGAAATATCTTCTAGCCAATTTAGAATAACTCTAAAAGTCTATTTTGGACAAATTTCTTTTAGATTCTTAACTTGCGTGACTTGTTTTCTCTTATTATTTGAAAAACACTCTTCTCCTTGAAACAGAATCTCGAGCATTTCCAACTATATACTCAATTGGCAGCCATAGAAACTACTCTTACTCGATAAAAGCTCAGCTTGTTTCGAAATCCGTATGAGTCACTCAAGTATTTGACGCTTTCATTTTCTAAGAAGACCGCGTGACTCTGGGGACTTCCTGCTGTCAATTTAACATCTGACTTCCTCAACTTTCTGTATAAAGAGATCGTCGATTCTAAAGCTTTCCATTCTATTTGCAATCAGCAAAGATCAATATCAAGAGAAACTAGGGACTACAGATCAAGCTTGGAGAAAAACCCGTCACAAGGCAAATATGGTCGAGGTACGGTAAACTTACTATACATTTAATTTTCAATCGATTTAGATCCTAAAAGATGTTCCGTTTTTTTTTTCAACTTTCCCGGACAGTCAATTGAAATCAGCGCGTGCGCTCGAATGGACATCCCCGAGCACAGACTTAGCAGAAGCGGAAACCTCTTCATAGCAGATTTGCCGAAGAGCGAACCTGGTCGTCAAATTCCTGTAGAGTTTACTGGGAGCCATAGGGGCTACAAGACAGGTAAATTTAAGCGTATGGTAGGGTGTGATCCTCACAAAGGCTGTTATGAAGCTTTTCTGCATGTTAAAAGTGGCATAGTCCAAAATGATCGCGCATAATGTAACTGACTCGATGCCGATTTAAGTGCAAGTGGACCTTAATGTGTTTAGAGATTGGCTTTATTGTAAATGTAATCTACATGTAAAGACACCTACGGATTTTTTCTCTCATTTTCAATTTTGACGGCGAGTTATTTGCAAAACTACTTTAAATGACGCCCAAATATCTGTGAACATTCGCAAGGCCTTGTTAATCTAGTCATACTAGCAACTTTTGTGTTAAAATTATTCCATATAGTAATGCAGAACTTTTCTGTTTTTGCAATTCATGACTACGTAAAATTCGAGAACTAGTTTTCGTGAAGTGTTTTCGTCAGAGACCAGGAAAAAAAAATTTTGAGCTTGTAGGTTCCCTGTGTTTTAAACCCAGCTTCAAAACATTATTCAGCATGCCACTAGACTGATCACATAATTAAAATAATTTTCAGTGGTTTAGAGGCAAGTTAAATTTACATTGAAAAGTTCAGTTTACCTCAAATTAAAATTGATTTTTTTTTTATTTTCATGTATCTAGTATTTTACATAGAAAAATCTTATAATTATGGGGCACATACCATAAGATATGACTTGGGTGGCAGCCATTACTACCTGTGTGTAGAAGGAAACAGGGTGTTTTTACAGGTGAGTTGTAATTTACTGTGGTTATGAAATTATTATCACTTTTCAACTGCAACTTCCCATAAACAAATTACTTACGTAACAATTTAGCACAAAGAGTGGGCAAAACGTAACTATTTGAATCTCTTTCTTGGTTTACATTCTTAGTTATTTTATGTGGGAAATGATTATTTGTGGAATAACTTTGAATCATTTTGTAGTAATGACTTGCCCCCACCCGGACCAATAATGCAGCCTTGTGTTACTTGCAGTAAAGTTACAACTGTCTAGTTTAGGTTGTTAATATACCATTTTACAGTTTTGCACTAGGTCACCAAGCCTTTGATTTGGAGTGAGGCTGAAGGTGACCTTGTTGTGATAGAGACCAGTATCTTGTTAGTATTATAACAAAGTAATTTACATTTGAAAAGCAGCAAGGTTTGTATCATAGCAAGGTCACCCTTAGCCTTACTCCTATTCAAAGGCTTGGCAACCAGGCACGCAACTGTAAAATGGACCATTCAGATCTATATTTTTATTTTCAGTTGAGTGTCCATCAGCCTGATGAAATGAAATACATCTTTGAAGTTCAACATGTCAACAAAGATAGTGATTACATGTCTATTAAGTCTAAATACACTGGGAGGTATCTTGCCAGTGATGAAGATGGAAAGGCATTTGTGGAGGAAGTCAAGCCTTCCTTAATGAAAGACAACCAGCCGACTGACAGACAAACATGGTTCCTTCTACACTTTGTGGAAACAGTGAAAAGAGAAAGAGAAAGTACATTTTACAGTTGTAACTTTGATAGCACAAGTATTGACTTTTCTGTCACATGTCAGGCTCAAGTGGAAGCCTGTTAGGTGTAAATATGTTTCAATGTAAAAATACATGTACAGGAATAGAGAAGGAGAATTCTAAATTTTTTTTTTCATCCTGGGACGGTTTGTTCTATGTTTTATTTTATTTTTTTAATGTTTATTTTTTTGTAAATAGTTTGGATTTATTTCTTGCTCAGTGTATGTTCACTTCTTTCCAGCTTAATAGTTTTTATTGTTTTTGATCCTTTGAAATGAAGGTGGGAAGGAAGTAAGTAATTCATGATTGTTAACTGGTGAAAGACACTGGAATAGATTCAATTTTTTTTTTGACAAAATATAAAATATTTCATGTAGCTTTACATTTTAAGAAACTTCCTTCATGTGTTATCAAGTATTACTTTGTATTTGGCTTTAATATGTAGTTGTAATAACATGACATTAGTTAAGGAAATATTACCTATTAAAAATGTTCTAGGTAATATAAGTTGTAACTGGTACTGTAACCAGAATATGTATTTTACTGTATGAGTACCAGTAAATTTCTAATAAAAGCATTATTAGTGGAGACTTCAGTCATTCTTGCTATTGGTTTAAGACTAAGATAATGTACCTTGAGGAGAGGAAAAAAAATGAAACTAAATCATTGAAATCTATTTAATCACACCTTTGTTACAACTACAGCATAAATACAAGCTGAAAAGTGCAGTATGCATGTGTGGAAATTGTAGAACCAAAACTGAAGCAATCATTATCCATCTGTAAGTATTGAAAGGAGTTGTTGAGAACTCAAAGTAACCAATTGTAACTGACTGCAAGTGAGGGAAACTCATTAAGTAACCAGGTGGAAGTGAACACTGATCTATAGGGATGAAGCTTCACAAAATGTTGTTACCTTAAGGCTGATTTTCATCATTTCATGATGGAAATGCAATCTGAGAAATAAATAGTGAAAACTAAAAATAGAAACTTCAAAGAGATTTTAGAAAGCTTGACCTGATAAAGGGTACATGACTTACAAGGTTTTTGTTCCAAACTGATGAAAGAAAAACAGATGAAAGACATGGAGAATTGTTTGAAGGCTTCTTATACAATCAAACTCAACCTCTTATTACTTATTATTATTACAATAATTTTGGTTTAATCAGCTAAGTTGACAATGTAAATTGGCCACATAAAGAGTTTCAAAGCTGACACTTTGAGGGACAACACTGCCAAAGCATTTGCTTTAAACACTGGCTCTGATGAAGGGCTAATGCTCAAAATGGAAGCTTTGAAACTCTTTGTGATGCTCAATTTACATTATCAACTGGGTTGATAAACCGAAATTGTCTGTTGTACTCCCTCACCCATGAAGCACCACAGTTTCTTTAGAAACTTACCCCTTCATTCTTCTTGCTTTGACTTGCAATAATTATTATCAACACTTGGGGCAGCCCTTAACTCTTTAACTCCCAGATCAAATTTTTAATTCTCCTTACAGTCAATCATACAATTCTTATAATATTAGTTCAGAGAACTTAGTATTGGATCAACTAATTACTCCCAAATTGATATTTTTCTTTATTCATATCTCTTGTCTGGTTGATATTGTAAGGAGAAATTTTGTCTAGGTCACTCATGGGAGTTAAAGGGTTAAATTAACAATATTGCACCATGCACTACCATGTAACATACTTTGTCATTATTGACTGATCCTCTCGTAAATTTGGATCCAGTCTGACACAATGCTGGGACTATTTTGTTGCCAACCTGGGAGCTGGATAAGATGAATGAATAAGCAATCTAGAGAGTAAAAGTAAATGAAATGGCATTCAAGTCCTCGAGAAAGAGGCAGGAAACGATGAAATGGTGAAAAAAAAGTCTTTATCATGCATTACTTGTGCTTTAATTTACTGAGTGGGTAATATAAATTGACCACCATAAATAGTTTTTAAAACTGAATTTTCAAGCGCTGGCCCATCATCAGGCCGTACAGAAATTGCGCCCTAGGCATTTATTTCCAGGCCGACAAAAGATCACAATAAGTCACGTTCAAGTTGATCGATTGAATGCACACATTTGAGTACTTCATGAGAGGCGCAACTTCTTCCTTTACATAACGGGAACACTAAAACCAAATAAACAGTGAAAAAAAAACGCAAAAATGGACAAACCTCTCAGAAAGCCTCTTAGTAATCCGCCCCGGTATTGAGCCCTAGACTGCGCCATGTTGTAAGCATCTCCTGCTCCATCAAGACATTTATACGGCATGTAACACGCAAGGAATTGTCTCGATTTTCTTCAACTTTTTTTTCGCCTAATGTACATCTGGTCCTGGTTGTTCTAATTTCGGATAACGCTATCCACTGGATAAATCTCTATCCGGTAAGTAGCGCAGTACATTTTGTAAAGAGTTATCCGCTGGAGAGCAATTTATCCGTCGGACAGTGTTATACGCCCTTCTACAACTGGACCCTGCCGTTTTTTTCAGTAGTTCGTTTTGGGCCCTTTTTTACACAGACAGCTTACTGATTATTCATCAAGTAAATACTCCCCAAATACAACCATCAACGACAGAAATCCTAAATTCATACATTTTAATTTGTTATTTATTTATTAATTTTTCCTATGACCTGCATAATGTATATGCAAAAATTATGAAATTGTGGTGGAAACACCAAACAGCAGCCACATTGTGGTTAACCTGAATAGTGCCAACGTACGATCAGATCACATCAGATTTATACCTTTACTTGAATTGAACAAACTTCCATTCTTTGAAAATTTTCACAAACTTTTGCCTAAAATGTGCAGATGCCTGAATAACTTACTCATAACTACATGGTAAGGGGTATAATAATGTTAGTTCCAAAATGTACAACAATGCAACAATTTTCAGTTTAATTGACTTGGCTTACAGCAACTTCTCCTTGCACCACGTTCTCTTGTTTCTCTGGAGGATCAGATTTGCTGACAGTCCGGATTTTTTTGAGGGATTTATTACAATAGAGATGGAAAACCAACAAGAGGAAAAACTCATTAAAATAAGACAATGAATACTTTCGGAATCAAATTTTATTTCATAACCTATTTACATGGCCAAAGGCTCATTAATGTTCCTAAAAGTGTTAGTCTGCAAATAAGTAAAACTTATACCAAACATTTTATTTAAAAAATTAATCCTTGTTACAATACCATTGTAGTTGTAGCAAGCTTTCTTCTGGCAAGACTGGGTTAAATATGCATTTTTGATACAACCATCAGGTAGAAGCCTAAATTAATGGTTTCTCTGTCTTCATACACTTTCTCAAAAGCATACTTGTTCTGCAAGTGAGTTTTTTAATAATTGCAGTTCATCACCACAACAAGATAAATCACTCTTTCAAAAATTGTGAAAATCTTTTACAATCAATTCTTGTTTCCAAAAACTTTACACAAATCATTTTCCATTAACATCACAGAAATCAAATTATCATTACAAACACCAGAATAAAGAACTTAGTATTCAATTTAGTAACACTGTACATGGCTAGTGTGCTCTTTCACTAGACACACCTCTTGTAAACAAGAAATCTTCTTACAATCAATTACAATTTAAACCTAAAATGGATACATGTCAAACAGAATCATCTGCAAGAGAGAATGAAAATAAGTGTATTTAATAATTATATAACATTTCACTCACTCCAAAATGTGAAAACAAATTTGGTCTGGAATTTAACTGATTCTGAACAACTATTTTTTGTGCTTGACCTTCATTCTCTGAATTCAGAATTCCTGGGAATTTTCTGTCCCATACACAATTTCTTTTAGTTTTAGTCTCCTGACTATACAGATTTGCCCCCTCCACTTGATAACCAAAATAACAATATACATATATTTGGGAAGAAAACAACTAATTTCGATAACATGAGCAAATAAAATAATCTGAAATAACACCAGGTGGGAAATTAAAGCATCAATATGACTTAACTCTGTGCCCAATTTTTATTATGCCTGTATCAAATCTTTACCTAATAGTGAATGTTTAAATAATGCCAGAAACAAATTTTTAAAGTGTAAATCACAGAAACTTGTTGAAGCAATGGAAGTTCTAAATTATACAAAACTTTAGCTCTAAAATGTGTTTAGCAAACTTACCATGATACCACCATCTCGTTTTCTTTGGACTTTTATGACATGTTTTAACATACCAGTTATTATCAGGAGGAAGTTTCTAGAATGAGAATAAATAAAATGATTTAAGTTATACTATCAAATGCCATGGTAAGCATTGTTATCACAGAAAATAATCATCTCCTTGAGTATAAATTGGTTTTTGCAAATCAGCTAATGCAGTGTTCTCCCTTATTTTAAGCATGACAGGTAAAATAAATTTTCAAACCGGTAAAGCAATCCTTTTACAAGTTGAATTTTCAAGAATTCCAAGCAATTTTAAACGGTAATAAGAGGTACTACAGGCGGTAAATGTTACCGGTTACTGCCTGAAAAGGAGAACACTGTACTGGGACTTACTGATGACTGAGAGCAATTCAGCGGGCATCAGAGATCTATTTGCTCATGCTCCATGGCCAATGTCAACAAGCGACTATGAAAATCACAAAATATTGTACTGCGCAAAGTACACTTATATGAAATCAGTGATCCAGCAATAAACAGTTGAAAGCTTCATGGGAAGCTGTACACGATGTAGAAAGAAATGAAAAGGACGCATCCAAACAAGTTGCTAGACACTTAAATCTCCCTTATCATTCTAAGCATCATATGGCAGTCTGTGGCCTTTCCCTAAATCTAGGCAGTTCAGAAAGCCACAAAACTCTAAAACAAATATTTATCTTTCAAATTAGCACTCTTAATCCCCAGGGTATCAATAATGATGATGAGTGGGAAAAATGAATTAAAAAAAACATTTATACATGCTGCCTGGAAGAACAATAATTCAATTATTGAGCTTACCTTTTCTTGACAGCTACTTAGCATACTGACAATACTGAGACAGACAGATTCCACTGAGAGAGCTGGAGACCAGTCATCCGTCAAGATTGACAAGCATATATGTCCATTACTGTAAACGTGAGGATGGACAGGGATATTTGACCCTCCAAATATTACCTGCATCAAGAAAAAAAATTTTCCTTAGTGGCTGTGAAGGTGAGAGTTCTTTCCCTCCTGTTTGTATGATCTATTGCATGTAGCATAACCTTCAAATTCCTAAAACAAATGCTTTCTATTGATTGGTTCCTTTTAACCCTCTAACTCTCACAGGTGACCACAGCAGAATTTCTCCTTACAATATCAATACAATATCAAGCAGACAAGTAGAGGTTAACAAAAAACATTAATCAGGAGATTATTAACTATTCCAATTTTTGCCCATTATTTGAATTACAAGGCAGACAGAAAGGAGAATTTCTATCGAGATCTTGGAATTTAAATGGTTAACCCTTTAACTCTCAGAAGTGATTAACATAAAACTTCTCCCAACAATATCCATACATTTATTCAGCAATCAGGTAATGAGAATATTCAAACTTGTCAAGTAGAAGCTGCTATCTTGATCTAGCACCAAGTTCTCATAACTAATTTACTAGGAAATGTGTAGCAGCTAAAGGGGAGAATTAACAATCAGATCTTGGGAGTTAAAGGGTTAAAGCACAGCAAAAGTAGTTGCACACTTTTTCCAGTTTTCATCCACATCTCCAAAATGCATATGCATTGCTTCAACACTATTACCAAGAAGTTGGGTTAACAACACTCATTCAACTCCACACTTTTTAAAATGCAGATCTCAACAAGGTGAAACAGGAAAAATCATTGTTACCTCAGGTGACTCAAAAGGATATTTAGATCCAAATTTAAATTCTAGCTGAAACTTTTCCCCATCATATAACGTCCCTAAAAAGCAAAAATACAAACAATATTTAATAATTCCAGTAAATCTTTTACATAAATACATAAACAACTTGAAACTAACTTTGTCCTGTGACTTTCTGTCTGTAGTAACTTGAGGGGCAAGTTTGTATTCATGATTAACTCTGTTTCATGAAGCAGGCTCCTTCCTTTCCAACACCCTAACTGATTTTTCTTTTCTAAATATCACAACCCACTGAATTTAAATATTGTAAACAAGACAAAACAACAACGATAGTCATATTTTCACGAGCTAATAATACGAAGGTTTCCATAAACACAACTGAATAAAGACTACCACAGTGGCCACCGTCAAAATATCAAGTTAATTTGAACTCCGCCGTGTTGGTTATTGAAATACTTAAGGATAAATCATATAACAAATTTGGTCTACCTGGAGCCCCTTCTACATGAATTATCCACCTGGAAAGAGAAAAATCGAACGAACATTTACTAAAAACGAAATTCACGGAAGTACAAACATTCCCATAAATCCGCCCAATTAAGTTTAGCTTTCCTTGATTGATATTAAAGGCAGACAGCTTAAAACTTACGTAGCAAGATTTGAAGATACTGAATCGCTGTCAAGATACATTCCAGGTGGAGGTTTCGTTTTGATCTCTTTCAACTCCTTTTGCAATCTCCTTTGCCAGGCCGCCATTGTGATAAATTGTAATTTACACTGTTATGATTGCCTCGATATGGTCCTTATGCGCCAAAGGAATGAGTACGGTGTTAAATAGGCTCCACTCCACCGCAGATATGACGCAAAGATGACGTAACAGGTGGTTCCCCCTCTCAGTCATTGGACAATTAAGGCAACTATGTCAAAACATTTAGCAGACAAATGACTCAACCGTGTTTAGGAAAATTACATCTTGGTTTAAAACTGTTCCATCATCGGAATAAAATATGCATACCCGCCAGCTCAAAGAAAATTTAAGGCACTCTGATGATACGGTCACAAGTACCGAAATATAACTATCAAACTTACTCTAGCTAGGCTTTCTGAAATATAAATATTTTGACGCAAAGAAATAATAAAGAAAAAGTACTTTGTTGTTGTAAATATTATAAGAACAGTTTCCACTTGCACAATAAATTTGTTTAAATCATAGTTTAATCTACATGCACCGACACAAGCCGTTTATAAATCGAATAGCGGTTTTCATAGGGAAAAACTCATAGTATTTATTACAATTTTAACATACTTTGCTTGCGTTGAAAACCTCCTGCACGACTAGTTAAGGCAGTCTCTATCACGGGTTTGAGTAAGGCCGGCACAACCATGAAATTTTTTCACTTTTCATTTTCTTGTTTTTTTACTAGAGAGTGGAGGTTGATTTACAAACGCGTGACTTTTTTCTATACTTAGATTAAAAGAAATAATTGGTGAAGAACGAGCAATTATAAAATAATTCAAATAGTACGCGCGCTCTGATTGGCCATAAAACCATTTTACATAAGCGTATGTAAACACGGTTTTCGTTCCTCTTTCATTAGTTATTTTATAAAAGAAATGTAAAATGGTTTCCAAGTTTACATAGCCTGATGTAAACACTTGGGAGGTTGGGAGAACACTCGATAAGCTGGAAACCACTCCGCTTCGCGTCGTGGTTTCCTACGCTTATCTCGTGTTCTCCCAACCTCCCGCGTGTTTACATCAGGCTATGTAAACACGGAAACCATTTTACATTTCTTCAGCATAAATCAACAGTAAAAATTAACGTTTCTGTGCCATAGCATCATGGCACCATGTCATTTCCAAGCTTAAAATAAGAAAATACGATGAGCTGAATTTTACACGCGTTTTACTTCAGTATGATCTACCGGAGGACAGACACGAAGACGACGTCACCATCAACAAAATTTTGCGTTTTATCATATGAAACAAACAGACTCCGTGTTGTCGTGCGTCTGTACGGTGATAGATCACAGAGGATGTCAAAATGCGATGAGGACATTAGTGACCTTCGCTGCGCCTCGGGTGCCACCGTTTTTGTTCCCACGACATTCTGACATCATCTCTGACCTATCACTGAACTAACGCACGGAATCCAGGGGGATAAGTTTCTAAAAAAAAGTGTGGTGCTGTATCTGCGGGACAGAACAACAGGGTCATCTAGAGAGCCTTAACCAAGGGCTAATGCTCGAAACGTCAGCTTTGAAACTCTTTACAGTGGCTGAATTACGTTATCAACACAGTTGATAATACTAAATTAGCATGGAATCTACTTTCGTTGAAGCTTTGAGCCGAAAAATCGCGTGACTGCATAATTATCTGGCTTATTTTCGGGGAATTATTTTAAAACGTCATTGGCTTGCATTAATTATTTTTCTTACGTGCGGATACGTGTTGGATTGAGTTTTACCAAAATCACACAACGTTTCGACATCATTTTCATAATATTTTCGACTAAAGGAAAGTAAATTTCTGGTTGATAAAAAGTAACAAACGAATGAACTAAAGATTGGAGAAATGGATGGCTGAACAAAAGAAGGAATCAGATTTATTCATCAGCGGCAATAATTTCAAAATAGAATTGTTACCAAAAAAGGGTCAAACATTTATAAATAAATACAGATAAAACCGTCAGTTTATATATTAACCTTTTAAATTATAGTATACATCGTCAGTCAAACGGAAGTACTGAACACTTTTTTTAGCGTATTACCGTAACATACTTCATTTCATTACTAGAAAATGATATCGAAACGATATATGATGCGGCTAATTTTTGCAATTTTTAAAGGAAAAAAGAATTTTGATTATGGTAGAAAGTTTCTATTCGAGATAATTTCTCAGACTCATCAATTATGCGTGAGATAATTACCACTTGTGTGTCCTATTTGGGTCACATGTGTGCCCCTTCATACCCTGGTAACGAACAGTTGAGCAGTTTGGATTTTAAAAAACTTATGGATATCCGAAAAACGTGCGTGGACAGAGAAAGGTAGTTGTGGCTGAGGAGTACTTATTCGTCGAGATTCACTCGCTTGAAAGTTCGGGCGCCATAAGGACACGATGTCGTGAGTTGGTCGTTAATGGGTATGATCGAAGATCGGTTCCAAACCAATGACACCGACTTTGAAAAATCACATGAAATAAAACATGTCACTTCGTCGTGGGAGTAAGTACACGCCACCTGCATAGTTACGTGCGAAAGTATCCTGCACATGGTCTCGTGCGAAAGTATACTGCACTCAGTCACATGTGCAAGTTTGATCTACTCCATTTGTCGGTAAACCTGGATTACGCGGTATCGTATGTGAATTCTTTGGGAGCTGGAGCTGTTTTTTCGACTCTAAAACACAATTGGAGGGGAAAAAAATATTAAAAATTATTTTCAGCGCAAAGTTTACTGACCGTGCACATTATCTGTTGACATAGGGAAAACCGAAGTTCTTTTTCAACGCACTTACCCACTGGAACGAATTCGTTCTTTGTGACGCTTTTTCTTCAGTTTCCTCTTCTGATTCTTGGACAGTTTAGACGCCTGCTCTGATGATTTTGAAAGATCTGACCCAGTGCAACTCGCTGTATGCTCTCTGCATTTTTTATCCTTCGGTTCCCCTCTTTTCTTGGATACTGCGCTGAGACTCTCTGCAAATGAAAATAAAACATCTTCTACTGAAGTTGTGTAATTGGCATGAAAAAAATTCACGCAACACTTTTTGATAAGTCAGATACAAAACTACAACCAAATGCAATTTTGTGAATAGAGGTTTCCCCAGACATTCAGCAGTTTGCTTATTTTGACCTTATATTTTCATTGCGTGTGGCTCCCTATGAAATTCATAGGGACTGGGACTAGACTGACTGTTCAGGCTAGTGCTTTGGTAATGACCTTGGAACAATTAACCGAAATGAGCTTTATTTCACTTACTGGGATTGAAGAAACATTACCGAGTTCGCTGGCTCGAAATGTACAGCATTTACTGCTTTCCCATGAGAATTACTTTCTAAAGATAAATTACTGGTATCGGTTGCTGTTTTGGCAAAGGGTTTATTCTTGGTCTAACATAAGGTTCTCTTTCAAAAGGGCCTTAACCTGGACAACAGAGGGCGTGAGGTAAAATACATCCTTTTTAATCTATAATCCTTCTCACTTGGCAAAAAAGGCACGGGATTTTCAACACCTATTAGTCTTGAAGGGGAAGACGGCGTGGCTTGTTCATCTCGTAAGGAGACTTTGTGCGGTCGAGGAAAATTTATATCTAATGAGAAAAGACACAATTATTAATCACAAATATCTCATCAACCAGCCGGTATAGTTGATATCAAAGGTCGTTAGTCCGATTGAAAAATTCTATATTACGTATTGTTTTTCCTTTGCTCATATAAACATTCTAGTCAATGGGTTATTTATCTTATCTTGCAAGCGCAAGCAGCCCCTCGTTACTAGCGGTTCGGTACGAGTGTTTCCTCACCCGCGGAAAAGTACGCGGCCTTGAGCAACAAAAGCTGGGAAGAGATCTGCAAGTGTTCTGGAACTAATAATGAGGTGCCAGACCCCCGGCAAACTTTTCCCCAATTCGTCTAGCCTACGAGGGGAGGGCACGGCTACAGGTAGGCTATAATTCGTCGCAAATCATCCCAAGGGCGGAGAAACGCGCGTCCTGCAGCGCTAATAAGCAATGAAGGCCTACTCACTCCCTGCTACAACATAACCTGAGTTTCTGACCTGATTCCTTAAAAAATTCGTCATAAAAACAAAACAAACAACGACAGTAACAACGAAGACGATGATCTTATTATACAATCCAGTCAGATACGGAGAAAAACATCGACTCGGACAAAGCTACAACAAAGACGAGTTGCTGATCCCACATGTCAAACGCTACCTTCAGCCACTCTCAGCTTTCGTTTCTCTCTTTCAGCGGATCTTTCTTGCGAGTCTTTATCTAATGTTCTGACGATGAATTGTGAATTCGTTTCCACGCCAGCGTCATCATCATTATCATCATCACTGGAATCTGACTCTACTTCTGAAGGGAACAACTTGGTTAGGACTTTCTGGCGAAAAACTGAGGAAAAAAAAACAGAATAAGTCAGGGTTGCTCTGATTTGTGCTGTTTGAATTTAAATTCAGTGACCCTGATGAATGTCCTTACTTCATAGGTAGAACAGAAATTGGAAAATGCCGCCTATATGGAGACAAAAGGTAAAATAGCTTTTTTAAACAAAAAAGGAAAAAAAATGGTGTCAACAAGCACAGCAAGTGTCGACTTGCGAGCCAAGCTCCTCACTGGGAGTTTCCTGAACCAACATATAATTTCTCCTTACAGTATTTCTGCTGAATCATTCATTCAGGTAATGAGAATAAAGGAAATGACCTCCAACCTGAGAAGCTTTGATTGCTAAACGAATTCTCTTCGTCAGTACTTAAGTAAATGCATAGAGAGTAGTATGGAGAATATGGATACTGATATTAGCGTGTAAAGGGTTAAAAAGGACGACTCTGGAAAATTGGTATATCACGTTACAACTAACCAATTAATTTTAGCGCGATTCTATTGGCTGCTTTACGTCACGTGGTGCAAAACCATCGCACAGTTCTTACGCATAATAACACACTTCTAATTTTCACGCGATTCAAAAGCTCTCATTTGCTGTCGAAGTCCGCTTCTCGGTCAAATGTCTTATTATTTTTCAGACAATGTCTCAGCCGCGGACATTATCGGCCAACATGGCTGCCACCTAAACGGGTTTATTTACTAAATAACATCAGTATGCATCGATGTTTGTCCTCCAATTATTTTTGTCGAAAAGAGCCTACCGAAAAAAAAAACAGCTCGACAGTTTCACTTTTTCATCCTTCTTACTTTACATCGAAGCACAACGTACTCGTTTTGAAGAGTCCAGTGTCAGTGGCATTAAAAGGCTCATCTCAAATGCTGTTCATTCAGCGCAAAGTTTACTGACCATGCACATTATCGGTTGACATAGGAAAAACCAAAGCTCACTTCCTTAGTAATGGGGGGGGGGGTTATAAAAACAAGTAAATAAACCCCTTTCCGGCTTGCAGGTAAGGCGGCTGAAAATGTCTTTGGCTGAGAGATTGTCCTCAAAATTCACATGTTATCCAGCCAGTGGAATATGAGAAGATTCAAATTCATTAGTTATAAGTTGTTATATTAATCCAACACAAAATTCTCGTGACTAATTTATATTGGAAATGTGTCGCAGCGAGGGGAGAATTAACAATCAGATCTTAGGAGTTCAAAAGTTAACCCTTTAACTCCCAAGATCTCATTAGTAATTCTCCTTACTTTCTGCCAAATGATTCTCATTATGTTAGTTTGGAGAATTTGGTATCGGATCAATTAGTAATCCCATGATTGATATTTTCCTTTATTCTCATCACTTGTCTGCATGATATTGTTTAGATACAGTAAGGAGAAATTCTGTCTCTATCACTCACGGGAGTTAAAGGGTTAAAAAGAGCTAAAGCGTGTTTAAAGTATAATCACGTTATTACAATTCTGATTTACGCCTTCGATATTCTCACAATCAACGACAACCCTTTTCCAAACGAGGGATACTCCGCAACAGACAGCCAGCGACCCAGTCGTCGGGTCTAAAGCATTCAATCTACACTAAACACAATTCTTACATCGTTCCCTAGCTGATGTCATCCTTTCAGAAAAGCGGGCTGTTCTGTAATCTGGAAGTGAAGAAAGGTAACAAACGATTCGAGCTTTGTTCTGCCAACTTCTAAATACCTTCAGCTTAGCTTAGCTCTTTCAGTCTAGTTTCCAGTAGAGCAGTTTTTCAACTGAATGTCGAGAGAGTTGAACAATAACGGCCAATCGGGGCAAAGGTTAACAACACCACAAGCCAATGAGTATTCAAAGAACGAACGATAAAGAGCACAGTACATGTACTAAGATTACCGTAGTTAAAATTTTACCAGAACCTCTTTAGGGACTGGGGAAAGCCGGATCCGGCGTGGGAATGAAGGGGTGTGATATAACACGCCTTATAAATATAATTATTATCATTATTATTATTATTATTATTATTATTATTATTATTATTACTAATATTATCATTATTATTATTATCATCATCAACATAATTATTGACTTTTAGACTATTTATCGTTCACAAGTATTTGAAAGATTGAATTCTAAACAGTTGCTTTTTATGTTGATAATTTCACCAGTGAACGCTTATTTTGCCTTGGTTATGCAAGTTCTCCAGAGTTAGTATTCATTTTTGTACGTAAAGCACTATTTGTTTTCGTTCTATATACATCTGTAAATATTCTGACTGAGTTGTGAATAAAGATCATTACTATCTTCAAAAAAAATGTTATCATAATTATTACTATTATTATTACTATAATTATTATTATTATTATTATTATTATTATCCTTATCATTACTATTTTTGATCGGTAGAACTTGTTCGTTGTTTATAAAAGATGCTAATGCCATTAGGTAACACTGTCAACATACATGAGGTTTAAAGAAACCAAAGATTTTTTTTTTTTAGAAAAAGTTTCATTCTTAGGTGAGTTGACATAGATTTTGTTTCACAGTGCGTCAGCCGACAATTCGCTGTCTACTATCGAGGTTTTTTTTAAAATTTTTTTTTTAAGTCGCTGTCAAACGGGCGTGAGAGACCACAGACGTTGTCGAAAGGAGGACTAAGAGTCCAGCTGTCATATTTCCGTTTTAAAAATAGACAGCTCGGTTTTACACCCCATAGTTTTCGGCATTGTTAGAGATTTTTTCTGTCAAAACTTTTTTCCGATAAATGCTTTTTGTCAATGTCAAATGAGAGACTAATTTCAATGATACATATTTGTAAATATCCAAAACAATTAAAATGGCGGAGTCTCCATAATCAACGGTCAAGACCGTAAAACTACGTAAGTGTCTGCGTAAAACTACGTAAAACTACGTAAGTGTCTGCGTTTGTAAAATTAACGAAATAGTGATTCCGAGACTTCTCTCTTACAAAACACTGAGAGAAAAGTATTTCAAAATACTTTGATGAATCGTGACGTGTGGAAGAATTGTTTTGTTGTTAAGGCATGGGTTGGAACCAGGCTTAAATGAAAATACATGCACGACTTTCAATGAGCAAATAGTTCTGAATTTTAGCGAGTAAAAGAGCTGTATGATTTGGATCGTAGAGTGGAGTTCTGAAATTTTGCTCTACGCAAAATCACAGGGGTTTGGAGAGGTTTAGAATATGCTGGTTCCCAGCCCTCTACTGACTACTGTAAGGAGGTTTTGAAGCCTGACAAGTTTACTTCCAAAGAAAGCTACGTATCCTTTTCACCACATGTAATAATTTCCCATAATAGGAGCGTTTAATTTCCTTCTTGGCTATCGAAGAGGATTGTTAAAGCCCGGGTCACTAAATAGTACAAAATAAACAAAATCCATTGATGAAAAATAAGAGATTGTAGTGACTGGACTAGAATTCTTCTGAAGATCACTTTTCACAACGATGCATGTCCTACACTACACCAGACCTGCCTCAGAGGCTCTTTAATTACACGTGGAATTATACACTTTCACCTGTCAAATCAGGTCACATTTTCTCTTTCAGCAAAGCTGAAGAAATTCAATAGCTCGCCCAATTTTTTTCTATTTTTTGTCAACGAGCTAACAGGAACTTTTCGTGACATACAGGTGTCAAGAAAGTGTGGTTCGGGCAAGGAAAGATCTGGAAAGCTAATTGGAACACTTAACATCAAATTAGCCACGAAAATGCGTTCAACCCATTAAGAAATTAGCGTTCGATAACACTGTAAGAAATTCGAAAAATTTGATAATTTACAAATGGTCATAGTTGAAACTTTATGGAATTGTTTCCCATGGCATTCTAAAAAAAAATAATAAAACACGCTATTCAATACAATACCAGAACTAAAATTAAGTTCGTTCTAGTTTTTGGTTTCTGTTCATCAGTCGTGTGGAAATTTGGCCTGTTCGCAATGGCTAACAACGACAACACGTGAATAACTGAGAAGCAGCTGATCCCTGCAGGACTCCAAAAAAAATGAAATAAACATTGAAACTGGAGCACTGCTCAACTTTCGATTTCGACCTGAGAGCATAAAACTGAAATTGAAATAAATGAAAATCAGTCCGCTTGGGCAATATCGAAAATGGTCTCACGACCCCTTGGTCCAAAATAACTGATACAGGACGTGCAAATATTAGACCCAAAGACGAAAAAGACATCTGCCAAAAATAGATAACGTCTGTGTCACGCAAAAAAAAAAAAGTCAACTTAGCACTTGAAGAGGTTGTTAGCGTGCATGAATTCAAGTGAAACTTGCGTGAGAACTTCGAATTTGGGAGGTACTAGGGAAGTGTAGTTTCAACACGCACGACTTATCAAACTGTAATCTTCCTTTCCGGGAAATAAGGGGCACGAAATGCAAGAATGAAATACACGACTCCGTTCCTCCATGAAAAAAAAACATAAAAAGCGGCAGGAAACCTGTTGCTTTAAGGGAAAAAATCGACAAATTCTCGGTACAGTGTTACTGAAAAGCGTTGTGACTTCTGAGCTAATTTTAAGTCCCAAGAGGTGTTTCGAGAAAGAGTGCATGTATCACAACTGTAAATGAAGCCGGCAAATTGTCATTTACAACGATTTCATGTCAATCAGGAGCCGATAGCTTGAATGGAGAACAATCTCAGCCAATAAAATCGCATTCTTTAATGGTTGCCACGCGAGCAAAGGCTCGAGTCATCTCCATTCAACAATTAACATCCATCTGCGGTTGAAATGCAAAATAGGTTGTCATGCAAGGTTAACCTCAGTGGAAAAAGCTCACCTATGGCAAAAAGTAGTAGTAATAATAATAATAATATAGTCGATCACCAGCTTAGACGCCAAAATAAAATTCTCAGGAATTAAAATCGGCCTAAAAACAGAAAGTAAGGCGGTAGGTTGCTCAACTTATGCTGGTGGTGACTTTCGTGAGTCGACGCCGCATTTCGCTTCGCTAAGAGATTAGTGTCAATACTACGTTTACGCTCTGTCGCATCAATTGCTATGCAAATTTTCGCAGCTCCACGCACACCTAGGAAAGCTACCGTGCATTGTGACAAAATAACAAAAAAAAAAACAGGCAGCCTCTGCAAAATTGTACCGTAGAGAAAACAACCACTTTTCCAATCACAGGAGCCAGTCTCGTGAAAATTTCAACATTTTTCAGAGCGGCTGTTCAAGTTTGAGCTCAATAAATGAACCTCGTGGGGTAACAGGCAAGACTACTGCTCATTGGTTATGCTTGGTTGCTTCGCACGCTGTGATTGGCTGAAGTTCATTTCAATCCTAAAATTCACACCTGAGAAAAGCTTTGCGCGTGGCTTATTAGTAGTCCTTAGAAAAGCATTTGTTTCAGTACGTATCCGGCTCGCGCACGGGAGCACAACAAAGGGAGTACATATTGAGAAACTTCGCCAGCTTTGGCCAAAATCAACCTCCAGTAGATATCAAAAGGGCAGAAATTGTCAATCGGCGAAAGGTAACGCTAAGAAAGTCACACTTGCTAGTTTGCAGACGGTTGTTTTCATTTCACTTTCGAGTCATGGTGCTGCATGAAGTTGAGAGAACGTTGTGTGAGTGCTGCAACAGGCTTCGAAGACGAGAAATGGTTCATCATACCATACACAGTGGAAATTTTGAGCCATCCGAGCTTAAGATCGGAAGACTCTTGGGCAGCGGTGGCTTTGGATCCGTTTACGAGGCGACATATTGTGGGGAGCGAATAGCTATAAAAAAGCTTCATCAGGGAACAAAGAATGAGAGGGCCGCACTGGAAAGTTTCGAGGCTGAAAGCTCCATTCTACATTTCAGACATCCGAACATTGTGCGAACGCTCGCAGTATTGACCATAATGGAGACTCGTTGCATAATAATGGAGTTTGCCGGCGAGAGAAACTTGCAAAGCGTCATAAACGATCCATTTGAGGAGTTGGATGCTAATCGACGCAGAAAATTCTCCTTAAATATTGCAACTGCTTTACAATTTGCCCACCAGCAAGGGCTAGCACATCTAGACTTAAAACCGGGAAATGTGCTCGTCACCGCCGAAGATCAATGCAAACTGGCTGATTTTGGGTGCTGCCGCGCCGTTGAGGAAAACAATAAGCCAGCCAGCCCGACAAAATCGAACTTGACTGGAACATATGCTTACAGGGCACCGGAACTTCTAAAAGGCGAAAGCCCGACAACGAAAGCGGACGTTTATTCGTACGGAATATGCTTGTGGCAAATGCTGAAAAGAGAACAACCGTATGGAAACGAGAATCAACATGTTATTATTTTTGGAGTTGTCGCCTATCAGCTGCGACCCGAATTGAACGACGAAATTACAGGAGATGGACAATATGTAAATTTAATCAGACAATGTTGGCAGGCAGAGGCGAAATTTAGACCTACAGCCTCAGAGATCGTTGCCAAGCTGCAACAAATCAAAGCTGAAACAGATTTCAGCAAAGAAAGGTTGAGCGAAAAGCTTTGCGATCATCAGGTGTGCCTTCAAAACAGTAGATTGCACTAACTGCACTTGAAAATTATTGGACAGCCTAATTTATCTATTTTTCGGGAATTTCAATACACACCTTTTTTAGTTAGATGACATGTGATTGTGAACTCGCAACGTGAGTACCCAAGACTTCTTACCTTCCAATCGAGAGAACATTCAATAGAAAATATGTTTTTTCATAAAAATAAATGAGATTATATTAATTGTAAACATTTGTGTAATAATATTTCTTATACGTAAACGGCGTTCCTGCCAAGCCAAAAATAGCCTTTGAATTTTCAATAAAAGAATGCAACAATTTGCAAATTAACTTTGAGCGCGTTTGATTTTTGGTCGTATCATGGTCCATTGGGTTTTCAAGCGCGATATTTCGCTTGCATGCAAAGATCCTATTTCTCACGGAAGGTAAAAGCCCACTCCTTTGTTCCAATCGGTAGGCATTACTTTTTTGCATTTGTAATGATCGCACAAATATTCTAAAGCTCTTAGGAACAGATTGACCGATAGTAGTGAACAAAGGACGCTAAGGCCGTTTGCGCGAGTCATTAGACTTAAATCCAAGAGAAATCTCGAGAGAATTTGGAACTCGGCGTCTTTCGCGAGATCCGGCGCAGCTTTGTTTTATTTTTCGTCTAATTTAATACCCCCCTGGAGACACTTTTGTTAGGGCCACGTTCTTATGGCGACATCTTTCTGCAGAAACATACAGCAAAGCTTATTGAATATTGGAAAAAGGGTGCTGATGTAGAGCAAAACATGACTCACGAGAAATCGAAGCGCGCAAATCTCATAAACGATGTGCGCGCTCTCAATCTGCCGACGACCGCTTTACCCATTTAATTTCCAACTACCGAATGCTAAACCTCATTTCAACAAAGAAGAAGGCAAATTTGCATTTGCTGCACAAAAAAGTCTTTGTAGTTGACCAGCTGTAGTTGTCCATTAGAATCAATAATGCCTTATGCAACCACGGTACAAGAGCCCAGCAAGTTGAGCGCCAACTTTATTGTTAAGTCACCTGTTGGAGGCGTGGCACGTATTGATCGTGCGTTCGATGAGAGCACTGATTGGTCAAAGAGACAATACAATCAATTTTCTTAATAGGCGACGCGTGCCAGAGCGCGAGCTGTTCAAAAGTGTAGCCACAGAACAGAATAAAACAAGATCCCTGGACCGTCTGGAGACATACATCAACCTAAAAATGATCCACAAATGGTCGAGTCTCAGTACGCTGAGCGCACGATCGATTGCTTTCGAGAGCGCAATCACTAAAGCGTAAAAAGACGAGCCAACTGTGCGTAATAGGAGCTTCTCTTTGCAGTCGGTGCAGAGCTCATTAAACAACCTGACTACAAGTCCAGCCCAAAACGCCTCGTATTTATTACATTTGCGGAGTATCGTTACAAAACTTGCGACCGTTCTTAACCCCACCAAACGCCTCTGTCCGTTTTACTTAATCAAACACACGAGCAATAAATCGCAACACCAGGGAACCATTCAAACCGAATAAAAATCCCGCTGGGTTTGCAGGTTAAGGGTAAAACGACGAACCAATTACTTATGCAAAAAACGTGCAGACAGCTGACAAATTGAAAAACCTTGTCCAATCAAACATTAGACCCTGTTTTATTGCAATGATCGCTCTAAAATCCCGAGTTTAATAACGATTGGCGCAAAATAACCTCGACGTTTCCGCATAAAACTGACGATTCCGGCAACCAGTTGTTCATCCAAGTTACCAGAGGCATCACTTCTGAACAAACGGATAGGTCAATGTTCTCATCCGTTGTTTGGAAAAGACTTTTTAAAAATAGGCAAAGTAAATAATTGAGTGTCAGCTTACTGATTAATGGAGTTCCGAAATCTCTTTTGTTGCCGCGCCGAGCCACGCTGTCGCTAGGTAACAGTAGAAGCCGATCTAATTAAAACGTTGCTTAGAGGAAGTGTGAAACTTGATAAAGCTGGAATTTTCAGTCATGTAGACTGGTTGCCCACAGCAATACTACGCCAGAAAGAGATTTAGCACAGATAACTTTCCACGATCATTTCTTCTTGCGAGATAAAATCGACCATGAAATTATGTGTGATCGAAGTGTAACGACGGATGCATCTTCAAATAATTGTAAGACATTATGTTACGAAGTAGGCTTTCAGAGGTGAAAGGAAAGCGAGAATGTAAATTGACAGCTTTGAGTTGAAATTACTGAATTTGTTTTCGGAAGAGGAGAATTGAATGGGAGATTATTTTAATAAAAGCGTTTGGTGAATGTAAATTGATTCAAACTTGGAGCAGAGCTGTCAAAAACGAATGACTGATTTCACGAGAGCATAATAATCGAACGAAATCGAGAGAAAACCAGACCTCAAATCGCTTTTTCAATTCGAGCGTTTTGTCAAAGATTTTAACATCCGCTGTAGGTGAAATTATAAGCTTCTCGAATCAAGCTTAAACAATGCTCTCTTTGGGAGAGAATTTTTGTTATTAAAAACTTTAAATGAGTTTATTTACAATCGCGCGACAGGTGGAGTCAGAAGTTGGCGAAGCGATTAGATGAAACCGCACCAGCGAAGCGGGTGAACTTAGACATAAGCACACTGGTAACCCCCTTTATCATCAACCCGAAACTAGGAGCAACAGATGGCATGATGAAACAAAAGAATACGAAGAGGAGAAAAAGGCGAGAAAAAAAAGAAAAGAAACGCCGTGCAGGTTACTAAGTAACAACGAGAAACTAAGCGAATGTTTAGATTTTGATCGCATCGAAAATTAAGAAAAAACTGGCCATTTAATACCACCTTAATTTTTTTAGTTTTGGTGTTGTTAAGTCATGAAAAAAAAGCATTAAAATTTTGGCAGATTTCTTATAAACACAAGAAAGTTTCAAGCGGGTGGTAGTGTATTAGTCTGTCTTAACAAAATGACAGAGGCGGTTTTTCAATACGGCCTCTCTGGAAGGATTAACATTTTGCCAAATTGTATTTTCATGCTGAGCAACTCAGCAGAACTTGACTCAGCGTAACTAAATATTCCTCTCAAGAGGAGCATAAGTTTACTCTCTTAGTTTCCTTCCATCAAATATCACGACAGAACTTTCCCTTTGCCTCTATGAATGAGTGAAATCGAATTTCATTGCCGAACTCGCACCGGCTAAATTAGGCGCAAGTCCCTTTCACGCATGTGTGAAATCTCGCACATTTTCATTGAAGAGTCTGCAACAGCAGCTGTGCTACAGACTAAACAAAAAGGGATGCGTTTTGAGAGCACGCGGCGTATTGTTCACAAACAACTGCAAGAATTTGATCTCAAATTAAACTGTGCAACGACAGTTAACTGTTCGCGTAACTAACGATTCAGTGGTGAAGCGTGTCGCTTGTTTCCCAGAATTGAGTTCTTGTTATTTGGATTCGAGCACGTGATGCGTGATGCGTGCGGTTGCTATGTGGTCTCGGCTTGCGCAAGGCTTTTGAATTCAATAGGGTTTTCAGCGGCTTCTTTTTCTAAAAAAAATTAAACAGCCACATGCTTAATGGGTGTTAATATCGAAGAGGTTCTCACGGAGACTAAACAAACTACTAGGTTTGCGTGTGGTTAGTGGCTCATTGAACAGAAGATGGTGGACTTTGTAGTCTCCCGCAGAGAGATGTGTAATCTAACCTTGGGATTTACTGTTAAACAGAATATTAAAATCGTTTGAGACTCTAAACAAGGGCCAAATATCAAATAATTGTGTCGGATTGGATACCTGACTGATGAAGATTATACTGTCTAAGCTTTTCTATCCGTAAAATATCAAGATATAGACCATTCTGTCTAAACGGTAAACTCCTATGGCCCAGGTTGTTCAAAGCTGGGTTAAGATCACCCAGGGTTAGTGTGGAATTTGATTTCAGGTTTGAAAGCTTTAAAAGAAAATTCAGTTCAAATCTTTTTGCTTGCAATTTGATCATTGGACGTTCTAAAAAAAATAGGGAAACGCTTCCCTAAAAAGGCTTTAGAACAAAGAAACCTGGATTAAAAATTTAACTCTGGGTTAGCGCAAATCGGCCTTCGAACAACTGGAGAGAAATGCGCAAAGTGACAAAAACATCCCTTATAACTGTTCTAACCTTTTTATTCCTAAGATCTCATTGGTAATTCCCCTTACTGTCTTTCATACAATTCTGAAGATGTTTGTTTGGAGAATTTGATATTGGATTTGCTATTTTCCTTTATTCCCACCACTTGTCAGTATAGTATCGTTTTGATATTGTGGGCAGAAAGTCTGTCTTGGTCACTCATTGGAATTAAAGGGTACCACTAACGTCGAGATAAAACTCCTGTCCTTACCAAAATTTACGCGAATTTGAATTCATAGTGTTTTCCGATTCTTACCGATCAATCAACATCACCACCAGCCCAAGTGGTCAACTCTACTAACCAATCAAAATCAGTCCTCCCCCCACGTGATTTGTTACGTTTGTACCATGCTCAATGTAAGGAAACCCACCTGAAAAAAAGACAAAACAAAAAAAACCCGTCTGTTCGCTTAAATTGACCTCTAACCGAGGGAAAAATAAACTTTAAGATAACAACAGCAGACCACAAAAAGGAAGTGAAAATAAAAAATGTAACAATCCTCGATTCAACGTTAATATCATATTTGAAATTGCAGATTCGTTGTCGTATTTTTACTTCAATGCTGTATATAACACAATATCAAATACTCCTAAAAAATACATGCTTGAAAGTGTTCTAGTCCGCAGTCTCCAATTTGCCTATTTTGAAACTCTTGTTTACAATTTTCGTTATGAATTTTCGAGAAAAACCTAAGTGTAAATAATGATATAATAACCGTCAACACCAGATGAAATCATATTTTAGCCTAAATCTTTTGTGAGTCATTCTGAAGGTTTTCATCAAGAGCTTTAAAACCAAACACGAAAGATAGGCTCTCGATGACAAACTGATAACTGTTTACCAGCAACGACTGGGACCAACAGGGTCCAGTTACTCAAAGGGCGGGTTTCGCTATCCAGCGGATAAACCGCTCTCTAGCTAATAAGTCGCATAGTTGTTAACAAACGTGACGTATGGCGCAGTCCCACAGATAGAGATTTATCTAATGGATAGCGTCATCCACCCTTCAAACAAACGAGATCGGGATGAAAATACGAAAGGAAGAAATTTGTCCTTTAGATATTTCCTAATGTTCTGAAAAGGAGAATTTGTTTCACAATCAAAAGCTTCTCGAGTTGGTGATCATTCCCGGCCTTTATTCTCGTAACCTTAACCTGTGATTTTGGGGAGATATTTTAAGGAGAAATTAGATGCTTGTCACTCCTAAGGGCTAAATGGTTAAAAAATAATATAAAACTCATGCCCAGGACCAGATTTCAGTTCCGTCAAGACCAAGTGTATTTCTTAAAGTGCCACTAACCCTCATTGTTTTTTTTTTTTCGATATGTAGATAGCTGTTATCGGTCTCATAAGCTGTCTATGCAGCTGTTACACTCCTTCCTCCCTCATTCGTTTGGAAAAATTACCTATTCAGAATATTATCAGTTTTGCTTTATGTACCTTTAATTTCTCGAGTCTGATTAGTTTATTCCATAAATGACGGGCGCATGCGTATAATGGCACCCCGACACTACCAGACTTTCGTAGTATAACAGCTGCCGTTAGTAATAAGCATGCCAATTGATTTCCCATCCTTAAATCATCCTAAATTCGCACCAAATTATTTTCTTTTTCAAAAGAAGAAAGAAAAAAAAAGCACGTAATTAGCCTTTTTTCTCGTTGAGTGTTTTGAAATAAGAGAAAGTTCCTCATGAGTGGGATATATTTGCATAAAATTCTACTTCCACTTTTAGCTCATTAGCAAAACCACGTAGAACGAATCAGAACCTGCTTATACAAAAAAAAAAGGAACTACGAAATGCAGACATCGCAAACCAAAAAACAAAAAATCGGAGATATAATCGAAAAATAAAGGAATGAAACTGCCTAACTACTTAGACTCCCTTCCAAAATCAAGTATTCAAAATGCTATGCCTGGCATAATATTTTTCAGCGATAAGTCATTATCCGATAACATAATGCATCAATTTCAAAGCGAGTCTATCTAAAAAATTCAAATGTAGTTAATCATATATTTCACCATATACCCCGACTTTGTCCTTTAAAGGAAATGTTTGGCCACCTTTCCAGAAAAATATTGTGCCCACACAAAGCGTCAATTCCAAGGAGGATCTATCTAAAAAATCAATTTACATTATGCTTTCAATATGACCTTTAAAGGGAATATCAGACTGTCTTTCCAGAAAAATATTGCGTGCATTTCAAGGGACATAATTTCTTTCTAATAACAGCCTCGAGTCATTTTTTAATAATAAACAGTTTTCTGAAAGAGTCGGTTGTGGTATTCCTGTGTGAAAAGGGGAATTTTCTGACCAGAAGATTAAAGTGAATTATATTCTCAGACCACTTTGACAAGTGACCCTCGGCAACAACGCCGTGGGGTTATCGTCCTCTCTCGAAGTAACAGAAAAAACGTGAACGACTCGAAGCCTGGGAAAATGCACGATCTCGTGCGGTCTGTGCAAGAAATTGCGTGCATTACCTTGGAGACCGTTACAAGATGATAACAACTCTTGCACAACCGCAAAATTATCAAAACCAAATGGAAACATTTCAACACCCACTTGAAACTAACAGCCACTTCTCAGATGGGAGAAGTATATACTATGTATAATATAACACTAACGCGAGAAAGGCACTTAAGGGGCCTTAAGTGATTCTAAACAAACTAACTTGTGTGAACTAGCTTCATCTCAAGTATTGACTTTGCAAAGAGCTGCTAATTGGATTTTTCTTTTGCCAATCGCTGCACGGAAAGCGAATCGCATGAAATATTGCACACACACACACAAAAAAAATTCAGTCATTACCCTTTTATCAATTTGAATAAACGATCGCTTTAAGGCATTTGGAAAGTTCTTTTAAGTTATTTTTTCGTGGCCGAGTGCTTTAAGAAAAAGCACAGATGGTACGCGAGAGTTGAACACGATAAGTAAAGTGAATTGAAAGAAAAACATATTAATGCTAAGTATTTTGATTGATTGAACATTTCGTAACCACGAAAAGAGACGCACTAATATCCATCTCGCACTAATATTGGTACCTTACACGCTCTGTTACACTTCATTTCAAACGTCTGAGTTGCTATATAGGTCTGCAATCATTAAAACTTCAACGTTCGTAGTTATTAGCGACAAGACAATATTGATCAATCACGAAAACACACGTTAAAAGATCATTTTCCAACTGGTCTAAAGAAGATCACTGACAAGTCTGCGCAGACTCGCCCCAATTCTTACACGGCTGTTTCTCCGTGACCAATTCACACGCGTTTTCACTCAAAAGCCAACAATAGATCACCCTGAGCGCAAGTTATTTCACAGGCTCATTAAGAACGATTACTCAAAAAATGGATCAAATCCAAATAGTTAATAGGCCAAAAAAAGAACAGGAAGAGTCATTTTACAATTACAATGAATGCCACAACTTTAAAAATGAATAAAATTCAAAGAATTCAGTTTTACACTGAAAATATATATGATTGGGAGCCTCATCAAAAAAAGACAAAGAAAAGTGGAGAGAGTGTAATTCCGTCAACTTCAGTTACAAGTACAGACACATACCCACACACTCATTTACTTGATTTGTTTTTTCAACATTTGTGTAAGTATCAACTCTAAGAATAGATTCAAGAGATATTTTTGTCTGAAGCACTGTCTCAATGACAAATGATAGTTCTATTTTGAAGACACCAATCTATTTATGGTAAATGAGTGAACACTTCAAAAAGAGAGTGTTTCACATTTTGACAAACCTTAGAAGAAGTTAATCAACTGTTTGTACACTTGGAAAATTTTGCCTAAATTTTTAAAAACAATCTTAATTGTAATGTGAGTGACCCTTCTCCATCCTGTGACATCTTTGATACTTTTTGTTGCATTGTTGCCTGTATCATTAATGTTTATCTTCTCCTGGAAAATATTATTTCAAATTTTTATTCTGTGTTTTCTCAGTACAATATGGGTGACTCAAAATGTCATCATGATGAAGCAACTTTATCACAAACTGAAGAGAAAAGAGCCATGAGCAAGGTTCTGGAAGAATACCCTGCTTACATCACTGAATCTCGCAGTAATTTCTTTTCACTGATAATACCACATACTGAGGTTATATCAGCCATACCTTTCCATGCTCTGTTGCATACCAAATTTTTAATTTTTCTAAAGACTGTTAAAATAAATTATCACTAGCCCCTCAAGAGGTAACAGATGTCATCCTATAACTATCTCACATCAAGAACTTTCAACCACAAGAGTTAATGAGCAGAATTTTAATCCAATGGCTTTAATAACAATTTTTTGGCCCAAAAAAAAACTGATAAAATTGGACTTGAACCTCAACAAAGGGAATTTCAACATATATAAAAATATACCATATTCACAGATTCATATCAGCTCACACACAAGAGAGTTTGAAAAATGAAACAAGCAATTTTTTCAGAACATAGTCCGATCATGTTTATCCTTTGAGTGTCCTTGGAATTGAAAAAGGTTTTTTGATCGTTCATTTACTCTTATATACCCAGTATACACAGTTTGAGACAGTTTGGTCAAATTTTTTTTTTTTACAGTTAAGAGAACTACTGAGTTATATCATCTTCCAAAGGCTAATCAGATTAACTTTGTTCCCCGCAAAGTTTCTAAGCTTGAGCTGATGATCTAACTGTGATCAGGGATTTTTCTTGTATGGTAATGTTCACATGAAAAAGCAATTCTTTCTAAGATCTTTGTTTGATCAATCCTGACAGCCACTGTATTTGTCACTTATGTCAAGATTAGGAGTGAAGAAATTCTTTAGAAGATTTCAGCTAAATACATGCTTTTACCCTTTTCCTGAATTATGTTGGCCACAGCTTTGATAGTTAATCAGTTGACACATTGGCAACCCATATACTGGTAGTACAAAAACAAATAAAGAAACACACTTCCTCCTCTTCCCTCCTGCTCCCCCCTCCCCACTCCTCCCATATCTCTTCCCCCCCCCCCCTTTCCCCATGAGGCAGTATGGTTGGAAGATATGAAGCAGGAGGATGTAATTCAAACCCATGCCGACTTGTCAAGGTCAGGCTTCCTTAAAACATTCAGGTTGTAATAATTATGTCCTTCTGCTGCAGTATTCTTCAAGTCCTTTACTAAGGTAGCCAGATTTTTTTTAAAAAAAGGTACGGAAACAATGAGCACCTCGATAATAACAGTTCCAGTTGCTTTAGACCCGTGTTTACATGCAAAATTGACCGCTTACCTCAGCATAGCTCTTGATCCTTGATCCAAAATGGCTCGTGAGGAGAGCTTGCAAGCAGAACCCGCTGCACTAATAAACTGCACTTAAAAAGAATGTTATAACATTTATCATTCAGATCATTTGCAACGCAGTAGTGACCGCCATGTTTTGAACTTGAGGTCACATAAAGCCTCGTTTTGGTTGAGCGATATGATTGGCTCTGCGGAGGGTAACAAATAGGTCGCGTCAAATTCGAATCACACAAGGAAGAAGATAACATGGCTGCTGGATTTGTTTACTGGATAGCCGAAGACAAATTGCAGCGATTATCTGAAGCTTTTCAGCTATTTAAAAATCACAACGGCTGGAAAGGTGAGATAGCTTGTGTTTTCATTCTAGGAAATGTTCTAGGAGAAAGTGACTGCGATGGAATTTCATACATCAACTTCACGTTTCGAGTAGATTACGTGTAACGTTTGCCTGATCTGTTTTAATACTAAAATTTGTTGGAATTAATCGAAAAATCACTCCAAATCTCTTGAGATATAAGCCACGATAGAAGTTCGAAGGTGATTCAATCGACTTTTACCGTGAGATGTAACCTAGTATATACATTCATAGTGCCGTTTACTTTTGACAAGTTTATTGTACATGTGATAGTCTAATACGACTTTTTAACAATTTCAGATGACATCCAAGCCTCCACTTATCTTACCTTTGGATGTCAAAGCTACAACTTCACAAAGAACCATATCTTCAAAAAAGTAAAATGGCAAAGTTCAACAGAATTTATCATAAACCTTTACAGGGAACATAGCACAAAAAAGCCATTCTGTGATTCCATCTTTAATCTAAAAGAACAGCTGGTAGCTCTTCAGCTGATTATGGCACAACTCAACAAAGAGGTACAAAAAGTATTTCTCTGTCCTAAGGAGGGCCAGAAGGATCAATAATTTAGAATAGAACAACTGAGCATGTCACCCCAAATCCCAGTGAGTAAATTGGCAGTCATCCCTCAAGTGGCGCAAGCTCCAGCTGTGAATTGTCACTTGCGAGATAAGATTCATGTATGGAAATATTTACGACTGCCCTTAAGAGTATAAATAAAATACCTCACCTTACTTCCACGGTGAATTGCTTGCTATCTGACTGCTTACTATGTTGAAAAGAATCCATACTAGCTAGTTATCCAGTTCTAGGTTTACTGCATTCATAAGACTTTTCTTATGTACATAGTAAACCTAGAAATGGATAAACTGCCAAAATGAGTTCTTTTCAACATAGTAAGCGGTCAGATAGCAAGCAATACACTGTGGAAGTGATTTCCTACATAACAACAACTCAGTTGGTGAAACCAAATTATTTGATACATAAGAGCCTGTCACTGTAATTTCAAATTCTCCTACCCAAAATGTAAAAACTTAGCCTCTCAAACCAAAGAAAAATAAGAACTGTTGCATGCCAATATAATATCTACTATAAGAAAATTCTTCAAAGGAGGCACTAAGGTTTTGTCACCATCCGGCCAGTATTAAAAGATTATCAACAGAAATATTGATAATGGCATTATTTTTAAAGGAAACTGGAGAGTTTGCAGTGAAAATGCATGATGTGCTTGAAGCCCATGAAGAAATTATGAAGTACAAGTTGTCAATGGATGAGGAAGAAAATTTAATTTCTAAGTTATGCACAGCCTATAACAAGTTTCTGTTGCATTGCAATTCTGTGGACTTTGCTGATGTCTTTCAGAGAGTCAAAACATGTTTTATCATGGAAAGTAATGTCAAAGACATGCTTCAAATTTCGCAACAGTTTGTTGTCACTGGGAAGCCAAAGACACAACTAGAGGTGAGAAATTAGAGAGTTGTTTTAAATGCTATCTTACTTGAAATAATCCCTAACCCTTTGGCCCTCATGTGTGACTGCTCCCTACAATATTACCCCTGAATCACAAAAAAAGGTCTCAAGAATAAAAGAAATGATCACCAAATGAAAAGGCTCTTGATGTTTCATCAAATTCTCCTTATCAGCACCTTAGGAAATGTATAGAGAACTATGTGGAGAGTGTACATACTTACATTGTATGTTAGAGGGCAGAGGGCTGATGGTGGTGACTTTTGTTAGTCTAGACACTGACTTAAGTTGGCCTTCGGTCAAGTAATTTAGCTTCATAAAAGTAACTGTAACAGTTAAAGAATGAACCAGTAATCAGGCTGGTTATTTCATTAATGTGTTAATTCTATCTTTACATGAAACTGATTTCTTCCAGCAACAAATTCTTCAGCTGATGGTTGGAAACAGAACCTTGATCTGCTTCACAGAGACAGAAGGTAGGTCACCACCTAAGTAAACTGAGTTTCAATGGATTATGAACCTCAAAGCATATTCAAATATTAACTCTTGTCTAAACTTGCAACTTCCTTAAAATGCCCCATTTCACCTTTTTCTAATTATTTTTGTGCACACAGATGGTCAACACTCACTATCTGAGAAAACAGCTGATATGCTCCTGCATAGAGAAGTACCAGCAGATGTGCTTGGTGACCAATTACTAAACATATCTCCACAGCGAAGGACCCCCAGTCCTGCTCTATCTCATTCAGTTTCACAAGAATCATTGGCTCAGGTAATTTTAAACATCAAACTGGCTTTGTAAGTCAGAGAAACCCCATTCAGCTTGCTGAAAATCCATATGTATAAATTATGAACTAACTAAATATAACTTAACCTTGAGCATTTAAAATGTGGAGAATTCATTGAAAATTGTAATCATGAAAAAAAAAAATCTCCATTACTAGTAATTGGAATGCCATGGTGTCAATTTTACCTACTACAGTGAAAAATGATGTTAATTACATTGTATATTGTCTACCAATGCAGAAAGTTTTCAGATGAAACTAGGTACAGTGCATCTGAGTTTTTTTTACCATGATTCTGACAAACAGAGTTGGGTTTTGGAAGATCAGAAGAAACTGGTTTGATCAGGAAAAACTTAAGCCACCTAAGTAATCTTTTGATTAATATTTTGACAAAAATCATGAATAAAAGGAACATATTCATTGTACTATACATTTAGTCCCAAACCACCTTCAGCTCTAGTTCAGTTTGGTTGAAAGCTTGATTGTTTCATCCTGAGCTAAATAGCCATCCTCTGGGTATTGATTTCTCTGATGGAGAGCCTTTTCCTCTCTTTACACTACCAGTGCAAGAGTGTGAAGTGAAAGATGGTCTAACTTTACAAGTGATTTAGTGATGATATTATAAAGTTTAATATTCCATACATGTTATCTTAACAACAGGATCAATTGCTGAAGGTTTGTCTGAGTTACCTCAGACTCCTGGTGAATTCTAGAGATGAACTAGCTCTTTCTCAGGCTATCAATATACCTCACAGGGACTTGGCTCATAAACAGTTTACAGTATTGAGGAAGGTTGCTAGGGAAAAAAACATGCCCATGTTTCAGGTACCACTCAATTTGTTTATTACAATGAATATTACTATGAAAATTATACAATTATGTTACTATCAGTAAGTGAAAGTTATCTTTGAAAAATATTGATATTAAGACCACACATGCATGAAAATATTATTAATATCTTGCTATGCCACTTTTAAACAGAAATATATTAAGTAATTAGGGTGTTGTGCATAGAGTACTGTAGCAAAAAGTTGTCAATGAGTGGAATCAAATATCATTGGACTAAGAGTGTTAAAATTGTAAGATTCAAAACTCTCAACCTAGTTTAGAAAATTCTTCCTTGATGTTAGAGACAAAATCAGGCATGTTGAAATAGTCTGGGAATCAAAGCATGGGAGGTGGCATTTCAGTTCTTTTAGTATTTAAATCATGATGTTGACATTCTTGCCTGTATATCATTGTAATCAGCATCAGCTTATGTCATGGTTGAGGACAGGTTACAGATGAACCAAAGCTGTAATCTTTCAATCCATTTACTGCGGGAGTTCTTGGATATTGCCTTGCTTTTCATTGGACTGGCTGGCTGTGGGATGGATTGAGTTGTAGTCTAAAATGATATAGACTTACCCAGTAATAATAATTTTAAAAAAGTCTTCCACATCGTTATCCCCAGCAGTCAAAGGCTAACATCATTCAGTTTTGAACACTGTTTTTCTTTCCTTCCCTTCCCAACAGACGGCTGTCTCCTTTATTCTGAGGATACGATTAGGTGGGAAGAGTTATGCACCAAGCAATGACAACCCACTTCTTCCATTAACTAAGGTGTATATCAAATATTACCTTTAATAGAATTATACCAAATAGATATTTCTGATATATTTTAACTGTTAGAAGGCTTCAGGATATTTTACCACAAGAGGGAATCTTTACCCATTCAGCTGGAGCTTATCCCAGTTTCTATGTAGCATGAAGCAACTAGGAGTATTACTACTCCCTCCCTCCCTCCCTCTTCCCCCCTCCCTCTTCCCCCCCTCCCTCTTCCCCCTCCCTCTTCCCCCCTCCCTCTTCCCCCCCTCCCTCTTCCCCCCTATTCCCCCCCCCCTCCCCTCTGGATGGGATGCTAGTTCCATTGCAAGGTTACCACCCCGCATTTCATCAGGCTTCTCTGACAATTTACCAGTACCCATTTTATACTTCTGGGTAGAGAGAATCATTAAAGGCACGGCGAGTGTAATTAAAAGTGCCTTGCCCAAGAACACAACACATTGACTAGGCAAAGTCTCAAACCCAGACCTCTCCACCAGGGGTTGGTGAAGGCACTGATCACAATATCTGTAGGGAGTGGTGTCCTATCCCCATGTGGGACTCAGATTTTTCTGTCCCATACTCATGCCTTATGTTTCAAAAAAATTTTTTTACAGGGTCTTGGAGAGTTTGTCACCTTTTTCCAAAAGCTACAAAATGTCTGTGAAGAAATAGCTGATGCAAAGTATGAAAGCTTTATGATGGGTATTACTTTTTGAACACTGCTTAGTAATTTAACATCCTTTCTGCAAAAGGAAGGTTTTGAAACAAGTTCACCTTTTCTTTTTCCACCAAGCAACTAATGGTAAAATAACAAAACTATTTCATGTAGATTAAGTTTGTTTAACAAGTTAATCATGGCTAAAACTATCTTATTTTGTTGAACACTCTTCAATGAGTGGGTTGGTGAGATCGTCTGAAGTGATTGTTGTCACAAACCACGCATCAAAATCAAAACCAAAATCATTTTTGGGGCCAATTGTGTTGAATTGTGTGCTTACCTTTCAGAAATGCTGTCTTAAGAATTATCAACATGCTCAAAGTAAGCATTATGAAATCCAAAGAAAAGGTTTTTACAAATGAATGCATTGCCAAAACTGTGGAATCTCTGAAAGAAAAGGTGGAACAACTAAGCTGCAAAACAGGTGACGGTGATGAAACAAAGTCATCCATGGCAGGAATGAATGTGTATTTCCTGATTCAGGCTGTTTTAGATGAGCATGTCAAGCAAAGTTGTCTCCAGGAATATGAAACAATGGACTTGAGATGTGCCCTTATGACACCAGAATTACCTCATGGAAAATCTAAAATACGATCTACACTGAGTCAGTTCAGGTAAGGCGGAATAGTTTTGAAGAACTCTTTGACCTTTAAGACTTGTGGCATGGGATTCTCTGGGCAAGCTTATAGATTAGCTGGGGCTGGCATAGTCACTCTCTTGTTTCCTTGAATAAATATTTCTAGCACTGACAAATTCACCCTCCACTTAAGAGTATAAATCAGTAAGTAGAAAATTTGTGAGTCAAGATAACCCTGGGAAACTTGTATGTAGCTCTAGCATTGCCTGTGAAATAAAGTTCTAGGTAACTTGTTATCATCTTAGGAGAAAATTCAAGACATATTTTAAATTTTTTTTTCTGGCTAGAACACCTGATTCTGAGTCTTCAGAAGCAGCTGTTACACCACCAAAGGACCAGCCGCCAAAACACAAACCTGAAAAGGTAAGATCCTGGTAAAACAGCAACTTTATTCATCTGAAGATGAAATCTAAGACATGGCAACCTCTCTCTTTTTTTGTCTTTTGTCCATTTTTATTTTCATTTGTTCAAAGAAGCTTAGTATCTTAATGCAATGGCAAATCATATATTGGGTTTCCTTGAGGACCATCTTAGAATAGCTGATTAATTTTTTAATTGTTTTTCACAGAAACCATTTGAAAGTTATAGGAAAGTGTGTGGTGATATGAGCTGGGCCAAACCTGCTTACAGCATTCAGATAGGACCAAGTCTTGCCAACAAAAGAGACCAAATGATGACTGCTGCCATAAACACTGATATTTTAAAATCTCATCAGGAAAGTGGCAATGAATCTTACATTAAGGATACACCAAAATGTCACACCAAGAAAAGAACTCTAACAGAATCTATGTGCGACAAGGAGAACATTCCAACTAGTAACAAAACCATAAATGATGTTAAAAAACCACCAGCCAAACGTATGCTCCTTGAGACAGACATTACTGCAAAAAAGAGCTCAAAGGGCAAAACTAAAACAAAAACATTGTCCAAAAGAAAAAAGATCCCATTACTTCAAGGACAAAAACAGCTCACCAATTTTTTTAGGTGATATGTTGTATCAAAACAAACATCACAAAATTTTATTCATTTTCATCCATTATTTTATTTTAGAGACCCAAGATAAGATTACTATGCCATGAGTACCATTATTAAATGTTATAATTTGTTCTACACAAAGTAAACACATACAAGATATAATTGCTTGGACTATGTCACTAAGGAACCATCATCATCCCAAACAAATTATTAGCAACTTTGCAAAATTTCATTTACTGGTAAGTGTAGGTTACTTTAACAACCAGTCAGAGTAAGACATCATCACAAAAATTACTTCGTACACTATTACTTATACAAGTCTGGCCAAAGCCTTGCAGAACAAAACTGTTCTCTATAGCAACAAAATTATGTTGAAGTACAAAATTAAAAAGTAATGTCAACTTGTTATTTTAAGGATTAATGACAGTTATTGGGTTTTTAAGGAAATAGGTAGCCTTCAGTATTAATTTTACTTCTTGAAAAAAGATTCCTTGCAGGTGCAAACTTTTTTGAGTACAATATTAAATTATTACTTCTTATTGCAGACCATAAAATGTAACCATTCACTGTGACTAGCACATGGCTTTATATAACGATATGACTTTGGCACATAAAAAAAGGTACAAGATGCGAAGTTTAAAACACAAGTGCACTCTTTCTAAAAGGCATCTTCATGAAAGCCATCTCTTTCATTACTTTAAGAATCTCATGACCAAAATTTATCATCTATGCTGACCCATACGATTGTCCTCTCTGTCCTATATACTCATGTTACTCCTTGATTCCCTATATTGAGAACTTCTTAGCATTCAGACATGATCAAATAAACACACATCTCCATCTTATGTAAAAATTTCAGTAGCAGAGTTCAATACATAGGATCCTCTACATCTGAGGATGCTTTTCCTAGTCTTGAGAATGTCCTTTGCAAGAACATTCCACAGCATCCATAACAGTGAGGGTTCAAAAAGTCATGTCTGGTTGGGTTTTTAGACTGAGGTTCTTTATTAGAGCTCCCATACCAAAACCTGTGATTGGTTGTTCAGCCTGTCTCATCTGGTGCTCAATTCCCAATGTGAACAGGTTTCTTCATTTTCTCTTTCCTCTTCCTACATGTATCAGTGCCTTGAGTTTTAAAAGATTGCAAGGTATGAATAATAAGGCTATGTCAGGAGCCTCTCTTACATCCATCAGAGCTGCCATCATACAAGCTCCAAAACTCTTCCACAAAATCAAATCATTGATTGTTTTCTTAGATCTTGCTACATTTCTGAGCTCCTTGAATTTGGTAAACAATGGTTCACATCAATGGTTCATCTCTTTCTTCGTTTTGACGCTGAGTTCTTTGTCCCTGATGATGTTGCAACTTCCTCTGAAGTTTCCTTCTTTCTCTTACTTTGTCCACTAGAGCTGCTTGTATCTTGTGATGTATCCAGAATTTCATCTGCAAATAATTTATACCTGGGGCAAAAGTTAAGGATGCAATAATATTGATAAATTTATTGATAGAATAGTAAAAAGCAAGCTTCTAATAGAATTGAAGCCTTGTACCTTCTCCATATCATTCCATCATTGTGAAAAATGAGAAATAAATTAAAGAATCTATCAAACTTAAGAAAGGCACAATGTTACTGCTATTCAGCAAAGCTGAGCAAGAGTTCCTAGGAGAAAAATTAACCTACATTTTAACCCTCAATGACTGAGAGTTTCCTTGAAACCTCCATCTCCCTCACTAAAAACCATTTTATCCAATAAGTACCCCCTCCTCCCCTGTCTTAATTGGGAAGCTAGGGAAATTAAGTCTTGCTGAGGTTTGATAAAGAAACTAATTAAAAGTAACTGACTTTTCTGGACCAATCACTAAGACTAGCAAGGCAAATTCAAACCAATCCTAAACCACTTTTGACACTCACTTTACAAAGAAAAGGATACTCTTCAAGACTGAGCTCTTGCCTCAACACTCCTGTGAGAAGAACTTCAGCACTCACCACAGGAATACCAGCTTCCATTGGCTTTCTACAGACACTTCTGTCATCTTCACAAGAGATTACAAAAACTCTGTTCTCTTTACTTCTTGGCATACTGGTCAAGAACTTAACCAAAACAAAAACTATCACCAAACTGAAATGGTACATCTTTGCAACATATTTCAAACAAACATCACCTCTCCAACTTGACCACTCAAAGAAGAATATTGAGAGATATTACCATTAAGAACACAATGATATTTAAGTGTGATACATACCTCTCCTTTGGCACTTTTAATTATGTCTGAAAAATAAAAATTCATTCCTTACTGTACATTTTCATGCACTAACTTTTACCCAACAAAACTTTCTGATGAGTGAAAAATGGCCAAGGAATTCATATTTTTTATGCATTGGCCATTTAAAGTAAAGCTTATAGACCCCGCTATTATTTAATATAAATCTAGGGTGATCCAATCCCTGAGAGTGACTATCATCTAATTTCTCCTTGCAATATCACATTTATCACACATAAAGGTTATGAGAATAAAAGAAATGATCACCAACTAAAGATGCTCTTGACAGTTAGACAAATTATCCTTGTTAGTAACTTAAAAATGCAGTGAGATTGGTTTAGAGAATATGCATATGGACCCTAGGGTGTGAAGGGTTAAAGTGATGCAATGATTAAGAGAAAAACAAATTGACAAGAATCTGCAGGCAGATTACTAAATGGATATCCCTGTCAATTGCTCATTAACCTCACTGAAAATGAAATTATTTCAGAGTTATAACTGCCATCAGAAACAAAATCAGTTCACCCACAGTGTTCTCCCTTATTTTAAGCACAATGGGTAAAAGAAATTTTCAAACTGTTAGAGCAATCCTTTTACCTGTTGAAATTTCAAGAATTCCAAACCATTTTAGGCAGTAATAAGGGATACTACATGCAGTGAATTTTACTAGTAACTGCCTGAAAAGGAGAAGACTGACCCATACAACTTTGATAGCCACTTAAAAACACTTAAAGTATTCAATAACTCCTTAAAATTGTGATTACAGTTTGTACCTTTCATCTGAGATGGTTCTGGTTTGACTTTCTTTGTTACATGGACCTTGCAACCCTCTAAGAGACCCTTAGTGAGTGCAACTTCATGAGATCTGAAAGAAAACATTTTTTAAAGTTACCATCATCAAATCATTTTCCTCATAAATAAACACTTCTCAAATTAAGACGCTCACCTTTGAAGATCAAAATTGTATTGCTTCTCTGCATCTTCATCTTTGACTAAGAATGGGGATGTGTCTATAACATAGAACAAAAAAAACAACTTATAGAAATAAGCTCAGTCTGCATCTGTCAGTTCTTTAGTGTAATAAAAAAGTCAAGCAAGTGCTATAAAGTCTTTATAATAGGGTAACATAGTATTGTCAGCTGAGTTGATAATGTAAATTGGCCATTGCAAAGAATTTCAAAGCTGACCTTTCAAGCATTAGCCCTTCATCATGCAGAGTGAAAGGCTTACAGTGAAGGGCTAACACTCAAAATGTCAGCTTTGAAACTCTTTGCGGTGGCCAATTTACATTATCACCTCAGCTGAACTTGATAATTCCAAAGTACCCTGTTATACTCTCCCATCAATGCAGCACCACAGTTTCTTTAGAAACTTACCCCCTCTTTACTTGTATTTAATTTACTTTCTATGACTGTATTCTTACCTACAAAACCCTTAGCCTTTTTACAAGCTTCTAGCCATGAAGGAAGAACAATGACTTGCCCACCAGCAAGACCACATAAGAACTTGACTGTACGCCGTACCTATAGGTAACAGTAATACGGATGATGACACAAGAATTGATGCCAAAAATTAACACTAGTCTACTATAAACCTTTTTAACAAAGAGGCTGATCACTTCAAAATAACTCCAAGAACTTTAAAATAAATTGACCCCTTTTAAGTCTTAAAGTTTTGAAAGCTCATTATTTCAATTACGATTCCATCAACCTTGCTCAAGCAAATATCTACTATCAATTAAAATGATTTTAGGTCCTTAAACATTGTCATCTGGATTCTGAGTCAAGCATGGATTTTTTTTCCATTTATCTTTTTTAAGCACTTTTAGCAATATTTGCCACAATCAAGTGGAAATAAAAATTAAATTGCCTTCAAAAGTGCTCTCTGAAACTTGAAAAAAGCAAAAAATATGATGAAGTAGATATGCATGACAGTAAGCAGCTACTAATCATGGTAAATTGTTTAGATTCTGTAGCAATCTCAACTTCTAAAGCACTTGCTTTTTAAGAGAAACCAAAGCCTGCTGGCAATCTACACATCCAGTGATTCCACTTTAATTTGTGCTCATCAAAGTACAAATAGCACAAACCTTATCAGTGACCAGATGAGTACAGTTGTGAATATTATCCACCAGCTGACCTCCTAAGCTTGTCACAACCTATAGAAGAGTTTATCTTTCATAAGTTGGACAATTTTTTGAAGTTACAATTGACATTCATAATCTGGAAGGTATTCAAGTTTACTGTGATCTACAAATTGTACATTTCCTTGATCAAGAAAAAAAACAAAAGGTACCCAAGAATCCATAGTGTCTCTTCAAAAGCATCAAGAATGAACTTACCTTTTCACCCTGTTTATCATAAAGCCCGGTGAACATTATCCTTGGGCTATTTTCTGTAGATGACTTCCCCCTCTGCAAGGATGGGCTTTGGTTCACAGAGGGCTCCTTTCCACGCCTCCCTCTCTTTGCTGGCGTTTCCTCCGCCTCCTGAAGAGTGCAGCATTGAAAACACAAAAACATGGTGATCAGCAATAGCTATTTCCTTCAGTACATGTACATTGTACTAACCAATGATTCAGAGTTCTCTTGTGGATGTTTCCTCTGCCTCCCTTTGCGACTTTGCTTACTGCTTCCAGCTGTTGGGCTTTCCTCTAAGTCTGCAATGGTCTCAGAATACTCTGTACCATCTGATGATGCCAAAGCCTACACAACAAAAAATCACAAACATAACAACTACATCCTGTTTAGAGAAAAATGTTTTTTTGTCCTGTCATGAGTGTGGGACAAAGAAAAATTCTGAGCCCCCATGAGGAATCAAACCTCAGACCTTCGGATTCTGCACTCTGATACTCTACCACTGAGCCACAGAGACTCCATGGTGAGTGAGGTCTATTACAAAGTTCATATGACACGTGTCCTGCATACTGCTAGGATCAGCAATGTTGATAGCATAATGTTTGTAGATAGAAATAAGAGAGATGGTAGGTTTTTTGGTACATCTTGTTTGCAAGCATTGCTTGCAAACATTGCTTGCAATATAGCACTAAAATTATGAAATCAGTTGGTGACTTGGTTGAATGCCAGTTGATGTATTAGTTGACAGCCAGCCAACAGTCGCAGGATAGTAGGTCAACTACTTGAGTTACAGTCCACTTTTAGCATGCTTCTAGCTGACTATACACCTATACATCGATCAGGATTTGAATGACTAAATTAGCAAGGCTGTCCATAGGGCACATGATCCAAGGTAACTTACAGCAAGAATAACAAAGGCACATGGGTCGTGCATTTTTTTGACCTGCCCACAAAAAAACCGTTTATACACGTCTGACTACCCTGTGTGGTTAACATATACACAAGCAGTATTGTATGTTTTTTTTTTTCAGGTCCTATTTACTGCTACTCGTTTCAGTAGTGTTCTTAGCTGCGAGGATCTCTTAATTTCATCTCTCCACCGCAGTGCAAATATATGAATTTTCATATATCTAAAATCTTCATTCACTTGGATGTTTATTTGGACCCAATTCATTGACCAGCTCCCAATTGGCTTGTTAGCTCAATTGGTAGAGCGCTGCACCGGTATCGCAGAGGTCATGGGTTCAAATCCCGTACGGGCCTGAATTTTTTTCAGGTCCTACTTACTGCTACTGGTTTCAGTAGTGTTCTTAGCTGCGAGGATCTCTTAATTTCATCAGTATTGTATGTCTTAGTCAAAGTGTTTTAAAAAGCATTTTCATCACATGCCTCTAATTCAGCAGCTGAAGGTTGTATTCTTTTCCTGCCTCTTCCCTTTCCTTTTGAAGCAGAGACACTGGCAGGCGATTCTGATGGCTGCAGCTCATTGACATTAACAATAGGGGTCTCCTGAACCTTAAATTTAAAAGATATGCAGTCATGTAAACAAGCCAAATTAGAGGTCATGAATTGTGAGTGTACTTAAAAATTTAGTTGAAATAACCAGGTTGGGTAAAATGTCAAGATATTTGCACAGATCTTCTTTCAAATTAGATAAAATTAGTTCTTCCATAAATATGTATTATTTTGCAAATTGAGAGAAGAGGCTGTACCAAATAACATGAAGACATTACCCACAAACAGCATTTTTAGCTAAGATCTCTTAAATCAAAGTTTAAAGTTAACATGGATTCCCTTAAAGCTTAATAATAAATATATTCTATAGATCACAGAGAACTTACTATTTGGGGAGAAGTACTTGCAAATGCTTCTGATTCACAATCCATGGCTCTTTTTGGCTGTGCTATCTTTCCTCTGCCTTTGCCTTTTCCTCTGCCCCTCCCTCTGGTAGGCGTACTCACAGCTTCTCCAGGAACTGGTTCATTGGAGATGATAGATACCTCTGAACCAATGGATTCTCTTTTCTAACATTCAGTGAATTCAGAGTGCAATACAGAATCAGCAGTTTTTAACTACTTTTTAAATGGAATATAAGTTTAATTATATTTATCATTAGTTTACCATAAAAAGGAAAAGAACCAAATTGTAAAATTTCAGAATTTGCAATAAAGTTGGTTACAAAATATCTGTATGAAGCCTTCAACATTCACTTTGTGGAAAACAAGTTCCACAAAATTTCAGCACCTTCAAGCTTTTCATAAACAAACATATTACCTAGACTTTTGAGCAACACAATTATTTATGCAAGAAGCCAGCTGTTGTGTTTCACATCACAGTGCCTATGAGAAATCTTTAAACACTTTTGTATGGCTACCTAGATTTCCTTTTCCAACTACTTTAATTAAATTCTGTAGTAAACAGGAATAAGCATTGAAAAGAGCATGTTAATGAAATGAATTCATACCAATGATTCCTCCACTGATGCTTCATTTTTCCTTCCTTTTCCCTTTCCTCTTCCCTTCCCTTTTCCTTTTCCCCTTGTAGGAACAGCTTCAGCTGATGAACCTGGCTGACTCTCAACAGCATCACCAGAAACCTCTCCCAACTCTTTAGCAGTAGTGTCTATGGACTTCAAATTTTGTACTGTTTGTTTAGGGTGAGATGGTCTTACCAATATAAAACAATAAACTTTTTCTTTAATTATAAGAAAGAAAATTATTCACGTACAGTCAAGTAAGATTGCCATTCAAACTGGCATAACTAACTGCCAAACAAATAAAATAGAAGGTGCCCATAATAGAGAATGTGGACAGCATCTTTCAAGTGATCTAAAGAAGCAAAGCAAAGCTTACTGGCTCAAGAGGCGTTTCGGACAGAAATGTTGCATCCATTTGTGCTGCCTTTCCTTTCTGCCCCCTTCTTGATTTTCTTACAGGTGTTTCTTCCACCTCTTCATCAAGTTTTCCTTTCCCAGCCTGTTTTCCTCTTTTTCTCCCTGATGTTGAGGCTGGCACCTTGGAAGTCTCTTTGTCTTGATTATCAGATCCATTTGTCTCCTTTACTCCCTTCTGTCCTGAGCTTGCTGACAAAGTTTCTTTACCTTCATCCCCATCTGGTGTTCCAAAGTCAATCGTGACCCTCATAGCCCCTCTTCTTCCCTTTCTACTAGACACTGTTGCTCGAGGATTTTTACAATTTCTATTGAAAATACTACCTGGTGTACTATCCACATTATTTTCTGCTCTTTTATCAATATTGGTTATTTCTACCTCAGACTCTGTAGGATTTTCAGCTGATCCAGCCTAATCAGATAGAATATTGAAAAATATTTCACACTTTTCAAGAGGTAAATTAAACCCATAAAGCTTTTTAGTATATATTCTCGCATGACAAAAGTACAGAGCCCAGTTGTATAGAGGATTGATAACACTATCCACCAGATAAATCCCTATCCAGTGGAGAAGTGATAACAAAATGTATCACATTATCTACTGGATAGATATTTATCCAGTGGATGGAGTTATCTGACAAACCAATTATCTGGAATTATCTTCAAACAACCAGGGCCTATACAGAAACAGATTATGATAAGCATGAATTTTTACCAGGTGAAGTCTTGCTACTCTTACTAATGGTGCAAATTAATAGGATTTCTAAGCACTATGCATCCTTGGAGTAGTCCATTATAATTAGTGCCTGTCACTAGAATTTTCTCTTGTTTCCTTATAGTTTTTTTTGGTACCAATCACGGCCAGGCACCTTGAGTTATATGCTGCAGAATACTTTGAGTGACCTCAACTGTAGCACTGCCACCATTGTTTAGTATACTTAGGTAATAACATGACTTCAAGGGTAATTTGGGGTAAAAAAAAGCACAAGTAAATTTTTTGAAGACAACAAGATTGCACAAGCCCATAGGGTAAGTGTAATAATTACACTTCTTATAATCTGAACACTTTAAAAAATGGCCGAAAAATCAAGGGGTCGTTCTTGCTCTGAGCCTTTCAATTAGTAGTCTTTGAAAAATTTACAAGTGCTTATTATACCAAATTGCTAGAAAAATATTGCCACAACTTCTTAAAATAATGTACATGAAAAAACATCATAGAAAGTCAAGACAGACAAAACTTTGCAAGCATGCATGTGCTATTTATAATTTGTGCTCATGTTACAACTTTGCACTCATGAGAATGCAATCATTTTTTTAGCCAGTCAGAAGCTCATAATTTTTTTCATGTACATTATTACCAGTCACACCATTATTTATTCATGAGTGATCAATAACTGATCATGCAATCTTACTGCTTACAGCATCAAGCACTTAACTACTATTAAGTAAAAAGCAACTTATAATAGGTATCAGCCACTCATACAAAGTAATTTCATTCTGCCTGAGTCAGTCACCTGTTCACGTGCTTCTCCTTGAGAATCTTCAATAACTGGCTTTTTCCTTCCCCTCCTGGAACATGATCGCCGTGGCGTTACATCTTCACTGTCCTGAGAGTCATCCACAACATCAACAGCAGGGCTTGCGGAAGGTTTGTTTTTATCCCCTAGAGCAACAAAAATATGTCTTGGGCCTCTCTCTTCACAGGCTGAATGAGTACATTGCAAGTGCATAGTGGAATACTAATGATGGAATGATGGAGGTGATTAAGTAGGAATATGGGAAAATGCCAAAGTGAATAGATGAGGATAAGTAAAATATCAGTAACTGGGTAAGTCAACTGGTGGATGGAAAAATGAGATGAATAGGAAAGATGGGGTAACAAGTGCAGGAGGGGGAGGGGGGGGGGGGCAAGTAGGTGAGAGGGAGGTGCAGATAAAAAAAATGACAAATGAATATAAGGACCCCTTACTACTTATTGCAGGCCACATCACCTTACAAACAATTGCTAAGTACTTGAACAAACCTCCACTAACAGCTGATACAGCATTCTCAGTTTCATCTTTGTCTGTCACCTGAAAACGAAAAAATAAAAATATGTTTAACTCCTACAAGCATGTGAAGACTAACAGTTCACAAAACAATAAACTGATCTAAAGATCAAATATTTATTAACCAACCCACAAATTTTCAAGGTACCCACCCCACCCTAAACAGTAGATATTTGATGTACCTGTGCTGGTGGTTCTGTCTCCTCTGCAGAAGGATCATCAATACCATAAGCTTGGGTAGCTTCAATCATGTCATTGTGAGATGAGGCTGGTATAAAACATACAAAGAAAAAAGTGAGAAATGGAACTTGATCATGATAACTTTGTCAGAAAACAAACCAACTGGCGAAATATACACAAAAACAAGTATACTGAGCTCAAAGTACCCGAATCATTGCTATCACAAGCATAAGCTTGAGTTCCCTCCAGCCCATAGGCTATAGTGGCAAGGTTTGCCTGTTTCGTAACATGCTCTCCAACACCACTGTCTCCCTTGTCATCCTCATCATTATTCCCACTACAAGGCTGAGTTGAACCAAAATCAGACACAAGTGTCCCTGCATTTGCATCATGACCTCTACCCTGATATTCACCTGAGCAACTTCTGCCCTTAATAGCTGTCTCCTCATCATCAATTTCTTCAGCTCCATATGCTTGAGTTGCTTCCAGCCCATATGCAATGGTAGCTTGGACATCATCACCTCTGCTGATCCCAGCATCAAGGTCAGAAGGCTGCTCTCCTTCTGTCTTTGTAGAGCCTTTTTGTAGATCCTCTTCTTCATCATCACCACCGCCAATCCCATATGCTTGGGTGGCTTGCAAGTCATAGGCAAGTGTTTGTACCTGACCTCTCTTGCTGTCATCATCATTATTACATGTATTATCCCTCTCTGAATCACTCACACTTTCTGGTTCTCCTATGCCATAAGCTAATGTTGCTTGAATCTCATCAGTAGCTGCTGTTATAGCAGTGCCAATTGGAAGTGGCTGTGAATCTAAACTGTCAGAATCCTCTTCTTCTTCTATGCAATAAGCTTGTGTTGCCTCCAGGTCACAAGGATCAACTGTCTTATGCAGATCTCTTGCTACTGCTTTATCCCCATTTGCTACAGATTCTATTTCAAATTCAGAGTCACTTTGAACAGTATAGGCTTGAGTGGCAACATCTGCTCCATAATCATCAACAGCTTCATTGTTTTGTTCATCATCTGTTGAATCGTCTTTTTGTATTTCTTTTGTGTTATAAGCCACAGTTTGTTGTCTAGGAGCAGGTGTTTCATCAACACTAGTCTTATTATCAGGTCCATCACCTTCTGAAAATAGATCAATCACATCCAACTGATAATTTCAACCTAATTATTTCAATTCCAAACTCAGTATATTTGAGACTGGACAAAAATTTAAATTAAGATTTTAAAAAATAAGTGGCTTCATGCTCAAGCTAAAACAACGGACAAAGACCCAAAATTGATGTTCTCCATTTGGCAGTACCACACATAATCTTTTTTCACCCATCACATAGCTGTTGATGATTATGGAGCAGATGTTGCCACTCAAGCCTATGCTGTTTTTCACCCATCACATAATGGTCATAAAAGTTGGTAAATTTTTTTCCATTCAAGAATTTTGCCCCTCCCCATCCTTGTGAAAATTGTTTTTGAAATCCTGCTGAAGAAAGGCAACTGGAGGGCATATAACAAAACACTAATTTAAGATCAATCCTGTAGATCTCATAGAATCAACAGATGCCTGAAAGCTTTTGTTTCAGAAATATAGGGTGCCCCGCTTTCCTGAAATGAAAGTTATACAAGTTGCTTGATGACAAAAATTAGGCTTCTCTATGGCATCTGGGCTTTACTAGATCACATCCCTATCAAATTCACTCCACTAATCAACAAGTACTTAAACATTCACATTATTCTACAGAGGATGTACTCACATACCTGAATCACCCTCATCATCAGTAGAACTCATTTCAGCTCTATAGTATGGAAGTGTCGCATCAGTATCCTTAACTGCCACCATTTCTTCCTCTGTGTTTGGCCTTTCCTCCAACAAACTGTCAGCCTTGTCTTTTTCCACTACATCTGCTGGACTTTCTTTCAATCTTTTGGCTGCCTTATCGTTGTCTTCATCAGAATTACACTCATACAACAAAGTTGGTTCATTCAGAACCATTGGTGGTCCAGGTTTCTTTTTAGGAGATTCATCTGATTCTGAACCATACAGAAGTGTTGGCTCACAAGAAGGACCCTTGTCTGAAACCCTTGCTGCTGGGTGCCTTTGTCTTTTAATTGGGCTCCCATCATCAGATTCAGAGCCATATATCAGTGTAGGCTGGCATGAAGGTTGGGTGACAGAACCCCTAGCTCCAGGGTGCCTGAATGGGCTTGCATCTGAGAATGAATCAGATTCAGAGCTAACCTTCAAAGTTTGTGGAATGCTTCTTGTTTGAGCTGAGTGAGATCCAGAAGACCCTGTTGAATCTCTATGAAATGAAAAATAATTATAGCTACTCATAAAACTTCAGTTCCTCTCACAAGGTTAGCAGAAGAGCCATTAACCCTTTTACTCCAAAGATTTCATCAGTAATTCTCCTTACTGTCTGCCATACAATTCTTATGATGTTTGTTCTGAGAATTCAGTACTGGATCAACTTATGATCCCCTAAAAGATATTTTTCTTTATTCTCATCACTTGTCTGTTTGATATTGTAATGATGTTGTAAGGGGAAATTCTGTCTTGGTCACTCATGGGAATTTAAGATTTGGGCATAAAAAACCTCATAAAGAAGTAAACAGTATAATATTTTTTATTATTAGATCAGAGTAATCCTTCTCTCGAGGAATGAGCAGTTTCAGTTTAATGAAACAATGAAAGTAAGAGATGAATAATAAAAGTCTCAGATGAGATTTTATAGTGCACAAACTGTGAACCTCTGTTCTTGCATGTTTAGTCATAAAACATTTCAGAAAGGGAAAGAAGAGAGCATTTCACTAAAAATCATATAGCTCAGAGTTAGTCAACTTCAAATCTTCCTTAAAAAACTGAGCAACTCACCTACACTGAAACACATGGCTTGGGCTCCCAAGTCCAAATGCAAGAGTCTGTCCCTCCAAGCAAGCATCTTGTTTTATTGGAACACCTATTAATAAACACAAGAGCAGAACTGCAAATAGCTTTTCTTTCTTAAAAGGAAGCAGCTCCGACCACATCCTCCAGTTAGTCCTGGGTATTTGACTACACAATTTGCTTGGGGTTTGAAATTTTAAATTTGGGGGAAAAAACCTTTGGAAATTTATATATGTAACAACCTACTCATTCAAATTTTACACTTAAGACTTACTTGAGACCCTCTGCTCATTGGATATCTCCTTTTCATCCTCAGAGCTGTACAATATAGTTGGCACTGCTGTTTTTACAAGAGGTCGCTCTTCATCAGTGTCACTATCTGTGTCTGCAGCATATGCATCTTCATCATCCTTAACAACAAAAGAATGCTTGAAGATAATCTAATTTAATTAAAATAGCATCCCATGAAAAAAGTATAGAGATCTTCACTCATCGTCATACACATACCTTGGATGATTTTGTAGTTTCATGGTCTGGTTTTGCTTGCAGTAATGATTCCCTTGGGGCATCTCCTTTTACATGTACATCAATGGTACTTGACATACTAACATCCTCACTCTCTATTGACTGTCAACAAGAAAAACCAACAAGCAACTATCTATTTTACAGGGAACTTCAAACACGGTGTAACATTAAACACTTGGCAAGTGAGATCATTTCTAAATTTTCTAATTTTCCTCAGCTTCAAACTTTAAAAACCTGACCTTTCATGATGGGTTGGGAATCTATTTTCAAAGTTTACAAAACTCATGGTCAAAATTCTCCTGTCTAAATTGTTTTACATACATGAACACCTGATAGTAAACTTTTGTATGACTCAAAACCTGCATTCAATCTTAGAAGCTCTGCACCATTCTCTTAAGTGAAAGAATAACAAGGGAAGAACCTAGACCAAGGAAATGCACCATTTCAGTATTGATGTTGGCAATTGTTGCATCCCATCAGGGAGGGCATGACCATAACACTGATAAGATTTGGTCACTCCCTAAGGCAGCACAATTCAATTTGCTAGTCATGTGAAACACTTATTTGATGAGTTATAGTAAACCTGGAAAACAGAGAATATTTATGAGTTATAAGTGGAAGGGAAAAAGAAAGCTAGAGTGTGTTCTTGTTGTTCTAAACAACTGATACCCTGCTCAGCCTGATCATTACCTTATCAATCTTCTTTATTCCTTCCTCAGTGTTCAAATCTGTCAACATAGATTCAGAACCTGTCTCTGAAACTGTTTCATCACCATCATCCTGCAAATCAAAACAACAATTATAGTATTATCAATCACCAAACCACTACAGAAGACATAGTAACCTACACTGTAGCAATCAGCATCCTAGACTACAGCTGGACCCAGTTGTTTGAAGGCTGATTAGTGCAAACTTTTTCAGTCTATGTTTCTTTATTCCTTTGTTCAAAAGCCTTTTTGGGATAATTTTCTGCATTTGTTTCAGAGCATCCAATAATCATATTGCAGACAAAAAGAATTCAACTGAATTTTCCCTAAAAGCTTTCAGATCTGAAATCAGATTTTATAATAATCTTTAGTTATCTTGACCCAGCTTTTAACAACCTGGCTAAGATCAAAAGGTCTTGGTTTAACCTTGGCCAAGACATTGTGTTGTGTTCTTTGGCACAATAGTGTATTAACAAAACAGTGGATTACCACTCTGTCTGAAAGGAGTAGCTGCAATACTCCTACATTTAAGATGGGCTAAAGCTGACAAGGTCCTAGGATGAGCCTTGTCAATCCCCTTTAGTACCAGTGCTGCTGACATTGAACCACAATTCCTAACTCACTTACTGCCTCCAGGCTTCACTCACCTCCTCCTCCTCCATGACCATCAAGTATTGACAAGTCACATCACCAAACATCAACATATCACCATGTTTAAGCTCATACCGTACCTTGGGCTTTAGGACAGACTAAAATGTGAAATTCAGAGCAATTGTCATAAATATTTTAGCATGGACCTTTTGTAAGTTGAATGGAAATCCTCCAGTCTGGTGTGGGCAATGTATAATACAGCAAACAAAACAGATTATACCGAAGTAAAGAAATATTTTCAAAAAATTGGTTCTGGAAGATCTACTGTATTCTTATTTCTTTCATTCCTAAAAGACAGAACAAGAAGCTGAAAGGTTTTTAGAGTATTTATTACACAATGCAAGGGACTCTAACGTACCTTTCCTTTCCTTGTTCTGTTCTTGCTCTCACAATCATACAGAAGGTGAAGATCTCTTTGCACTTCAATGCAGGCATGTTTCTTTGACAAAGCCTTATGATTAAAATATGAAGTAGAAAGTAAGTAGAAGAGAACAGCATAACAATACAGCTCTAGAAACTGCCATGTTAAAGGGCAAGAGGGGAACAAAAGACTTCTAGTCTTGTCTTGACCTCTTGTGCTCAGTTATAGGATTACTTGCCTCACAGTCTGGGGCCAAAAATTTAATGAAGAGAACTACTCACCTTTATGGGGATAGTGATGTTACACTTGCCATCTCTCCCTATAAAATTATCACCTTTAGAGAAAAAAAGATGTACAAAGCAGTCATATTTTTATCTATCCTTAAGCCCTTAAGCAGACAATAGAATGAACAAGACAGAAAAGTGGTGAAAATGGGAACAAAACGAAGAAAAAGTTAAAAGATAATAAAGGAAATGAAAAACAAAAAAACATTGAATGGCCGCAGTACAAAAATATATGGAGGAAGCCTACTAGCTAAGTAATAAACAAATGATAAAATGCAGAAAAGAAGCACAAACCTTTGAATACTGGAAAAATTGATTCTTTAAAACCTTGTTGAGAGAAAACTTTAAGATGTGCAACCTAAAACAAAAGTAAAAAACATTCAACATCATTGAACCAGGATAATGATGAAAATGATTATAATGATGATAATTATGAAGTTACTGTAAATTATTTCTGTTCAGCTGCCCCTCTGTCAAAAACTCCATGTAAAGTATGCTCTAATTTGCAGGAGTAAACAAAGTCCCACCCCCATGCCCCACCCTTTATTGATGGTCCTCAAGGATAAGCACCATTAAGGAAAAAAAAAAACTTCCAAAGCAATCACACAAGTAATCTTTTTAAAACTATTTCATAATGATTTGTAGATTCTGAAACTTATATTTCAAACTCAAAGTTATCAGGATCAGATTTATTTTATGTAGAGATTTTTATTTGAATAGTGCCAGTTAAATTAAGTTTTATTTGTAGTATAAAGAGGGAATAACTTATTGATTAACGCTCATGTAAAAAAATAAGACGAATACACTACCATGAAAATCTTAAAGGTTATCAACGCTCTTAAGATACAGTCACAAGTAAAAAATCATTCCTTGCTCTCCAAAATGTCTCTTTTTACCCTTTCACCCACCCCTTCCCCTCCCAACTCACACACGCACAGTGGGGTAGTGATTGTTCCTTTCAAAACAAGAGAATAGCGAAATGTGCACGAGATTTCGTTCAATTTCAACCGTCGAAAGAGTTTGATTGGCCATGTTCTCCCAATCTCCTGGATGGCGATACGAAAGGAAACGAAAGGAAGAAACGAAAGGAAACCAACAAACCAGCAAAAACAAGGCACGCCAACACGAGTGCCTCTGAAACGTACGAAATGTAATTGTAGCGCTCAAGGAATGCATTGTAATTCTACGGAATTTTTTCAAACTTACCTCGATTTTCTTGGAGCGAGCCTTATTCTCTTCCTCACTTTCTGCCTCCTCCAATTCAAAATCATCTATTACTTGTGTCTGATCGAAATCCATTTCACAAAAAACCTGCTTATGTATCGCGTCACAACTTAAGGTCTTGCGAATCCCTCAGGCAATCCTGATCACACCTTTTTCCGAACTACCGTTACCATGGAGCTTCGATGTAATTTCAAGATTGAAATGGAACTTATCGAGTTAAAAAAAAAATACAAGATAAAAAACAGCAGTGTAATGTTTCAAGCTTTTACCCCAGTTAAGTTTTCATAGAAACCTGGTCCGCCATATTAAAAATTTCCCGCGAAAAGCCAGCGGTGTGCTTGTTCACTCGTTTCAATCTCACTCGGTCATAGATGATGTAAAATGATTCACTCGACCACACAGAAGAACTCGTGACACTCGCGACCAGGAAGGTTATCATCTCCACTGTAATTCTAAATTTTGCACAATGGTAAAGCTTACTGGACTCTCTGTCCGTGACATACGCTTTCCAACATCTTTGGAACTGCATGGCTCAGATGCTATGGTGAGAACTTTACAAAAACCTTTAAAACAAATCGTCTCAGAATTTTAGAGCAACCCACGTCGTCGTATTTTGCATGCCCACGAAGTGGACCTACAGCCCTTCGAATTACTTTCCGTACCTCCCCCGCCCCGGCCCTACCTCACAGCTTTTCCGATGGCCCGACCCTGCAAAGGGTGGTATCAGCGAAGAGGGTGATAGGGAAATTAAAACAGAGGTGATCGCGTGACTGACACCAGTTTGAGAAAAATAATAGTTATGAAAGAATATCGCGCTTCTGATTGGCTGAAAACGAGTGCATTCTCATGTAACACGAGTGCAAAGTTGTAACACGAATGAAAATTACAACAAGCGCCTGCACGCTTTCAAATTTTGCCTGTCTTGACTTCCTGTTCTGTTTCATCATTTACATTATTTACAGTTAATAACAATTTTCTCCTGCAGTTTGTTGTAATAAGCACTCGGAAATTTTTCAGAGACTTCAAATTGCACTTGCCCTATGGGCTCGTACAATTTTGTTGCCTTTGAAAAATGTACTTGTGCTTATTTACACCAAAGTACACTTAAGCTTGAAATCATGTTATTACCTATACAAATAATTTGGCGCATTATGTAACCATGTTACATTCCTTTGTCAATCATGGAAATGACTGTACAAGATTTGGGAATCATATTAATTTATGTGTCTGATGCCTTTTTACAGTTTTATTCTTAACCATTCTAAAATCCAGTGAGTTTTTACAGTGGTTTCTTTTGGCCTACTTTCTTGCAACAAGGTTGAAGTAAAACTACCTTTTACTTAATATATAGATTACAGTTTTCTAGTTAGACTGTGGTGAAACCTGTATATTAGTGTAGTTTGATTGTCAAAATATCATCAGAAAATGATGCAACAAGCTTGTGAATGTTTTCAAGGGAATTTAAGGAGTATTCAGCAAAGTTATTTATGAAAAAGGGGTCTCAATTTTGTCTCAGTACTTAAAAATGTAATATATGATGAGACATACTTTACATGCACTTTATTAATACATATTACTGTTAACAGCACAAGTCACCAGATTACTCAGCAGTGTACATTGTCTTCGAAACAGATGGAGTGGATAATATTGAAGGGCACGGCCTTACTTTCACATTGGGACGAGGCAATGAACTAGGTATATTAATTTCTCCTACCTCTAACATTGTGCTCGCCTCTCTACTTAACAAACCCCAATCTTTTAAATAACTTTTTGACTTTTCCCCTCTCTCTCAAATCACTTAGAATTATCATTTTCCATACAAACACATCATGCTCAGGGAATGCAGTAGACTTTGTCAATTTGTGTATAGAAAAAACTAGAAAAAGAAAAACTGTGTCGATGTGAACTATAACTCCTAAATTAAGGAAATTATAGTCCATGCTGAGAACCTATCAGATCGAAGGATTCATAACTGTGCCCTTCAGGGAAAAAAATAAATCTCTAGACCTGTCCTGATTGGCAGAATACAAGAACCACAGGTTGTCTTGGGACCCCTTGCCTTTGTTTTGTGTGGGATAAGGTGTTTGATGTGTTGTCCTTTGTAGAGAAAGTAGTGGTCAACACAAGTAGTTTCAATGTGTTTTCTTTACATATTAGTGATGGAAGCTGTGAAAACTTATGGCAAAATGCTCATTGATAGGACAACTGATGAAATCTTTGAGAACTTTGCTGCAGTTTGGAGAGAACTAGCTCATGAAAGTCAGTTTCGATGGGTAAGAAATCATTACCCAGTTAAGTGAAATTAAATATATTTTGATGTCACTGCAGTTCTTTCATTAATCTGTGAATACCTTTGATGTCTATCCCATATTTTTTTTTTTTAATCCCATCAACTGTACATTTTGTGACATTCCTGAGTGATTTCTGGTATTTATTTGATAAAAGCTTGGTCCAGAGAAAGGTGTGATACATCTAGCACTAGCTGCAGTTGTCAATGCTCTGTGGGATCTCTGGGCAAAGATGGAAGGCAAGGTAATATAGACTGTGGAAATTTACTTCCAATAGGCCATTTTACAGTTGTGTACTTAGTTGCCAGGGCTTTGATTTGGAGTGAGGTTGAAGTTGACCATGTTGTGATAGAGACCAGCACCTTATTAGCATGATAACAAAGTAATTTACATTTGAAAAGCAACAAGGTTTGTACCATAACAAGGTCACCCTAAGCCTCGCTCTAGTTCAAAGGTTTAGCAACCAAGCATGCAACTATAGAATGGACCATTGGTTATATATCTCTATCATATGGCAAGGTAGTCTCAAGTGAGATCCAACTGTTCTTATATGGAACATTCCTAGGGAAATAGTCATAAGCTGTGAATTTTTGTTTGCAAAAGCCAGCAAATTCATAATAAACAAGTTTGGTGCAAGTGCCATATATTAAACCACTTACTAACCTTGTTTGCTTGAGCTGCACTAGGGTTTATTGACCCTGGCTGACTGCCACAACCTTAGGCCAATATTTCCTTGGACTGTCCCCATGCCTGGCTAGTAAGAAGTCAATATCTTAACTGCAGGCCTAACATGTAAACCTGTAATAAAAAGCCCAATGTTTCTCTTTTTTCAAGTTAATGTGAATTATTCTTTTCATCCCCCTCTACAAACAAACATGGAATATTTTTTTTGTTATTTTCATCTCAATTATCAGAAGTAGTAAGAAAAGTTTGGTCACTATGAAATGATATTCTGTGATTAATTTTAATACAGCCTCTTTGGAAACTTCTTACTGATATGGTGAGTAATTTGAAAGCTCTGTCATGCATTATGATTTTTTATGTTCTTAGTTTCCTTTACTGCCCCATTATATTTTCCTTGTAAAAAAATAAGGGGTGGGGAAATGAGGCAAGAGTGAAGAGTAGCTGGTAGAAGCTGGGAGATGGAGATCAGTCACTGATAGAGGTCAAGAGCCTTATTGATAGCTGTGACTTGTTGTAAAAGACAGTTGAGATGTTGGGGGTGGGGACAGGTAGGGGCTGTGACTGGTAGGTGGGAGGGGAAAGGGCTGTCAGGTGGAGGGTAAGTGGTAGAGGATAAGGGTTGGGTAGGGGTGACTTGCAAGGGCTGAGGGATGTAAGTGCATTACTCTCTCTTTAAATGAAATCTTGCTTCAAGCAAACTAGCATGAAACTCACAAACAATCAATTGCAACTATTTTTAGCTTTACCTACCCATAGTTGTCTTCTTGCCCATGTTGTGATGCTTATATTCAAACCCAAGTCTGATGTGCAAGATATCTCCTTGTGGTACCTGTGAGTGATTTTCCCAAAATGTTCCCCAAACTTTGGGATATCCAAACCAAGTGTATGGCTTTGTTCTCTCTTTAATTTGTAGTCTCCAGAGCAGCTGGTATCAACAATTGACTTAAGCTATCTGTAAGTTTTTTCTGTTTACTAGTGATGCTGATTAACTCTTAATGTTGTCTCATGCTCAATTGTCTCAGAAACGTCAATTCACTAGTGACTGTTGCAAACATTGATACAAGTATTTACCAAAAGATAGTTTCAGTTACTGATTTTAAATGTTCAACATGTGCTTTAAATTATTCAGTAGCCTTCAGCAAATTACTGTTTTATAAACTTTACTATATTAATTATGATTGAGAATAATAATGAAGTTGAAAACAATAGTAACACTAGTTGTAACATAATATAACTGTTACAAATGTATGATTAAAACACTCTGTCAATAGTATTCAAGGCAAAGTTCTATAAAGATAGAAATAGGAGAGGAAAACAATTTCTTCAGCAGCAAAGAGGTCACTGAGCCAGAGCCCCTCTTAAGCACTATTCAACACTGCACTAACAAATTGGTGTGTGGAATAAATACTTAACTAAAAGTGAGAAGGAAGGAAGGGAGAAAAGCAAAAACCAGCAACACAAATTGAGTGAAAGATCATGGGAATGTCACAGCAAAGATCCAAGAAGCTCCCACCCACCCCCCCCCCTCCACATCATAGTAGCAAAGTTACAGCTGCACTGACTCTATTTTAGTCTTGCCAAAATAATGTGTGACTTTGTTTATGATAATGTAATGATAATTAACATGATAAGGAGAATGAAGTTATTAGAATTTTACTTATAAATTTCTGTTGTCTATAGGTCAGATGTGTTAACAAAGGAGGAAGCCATTGGTTAGTCATCCTTTTTACTTTATGAAGTTGCTGACAATGGACTAACACTATACACATATATAGACTACACTTTTATCCCAACAGGCTTGTGTATGGAGAAAGTCTGTGTTTTGATTTTTTCCTAGTACAGTGCCTGATACATAGAAGTAGAGCGTGATATCTATTCAGATAGGAAAAAACAAAGAGACTACTGTCATCAAGGCAAGCTTGTTTAATGATTAACTCACTCTTCAGGGGATTTTAATGACAAGAATATTCATAACCACTGTTAATTTACTATAAAATTTGCATAATTGAAGTGGCAGTAAATGTAGATGTTTTGTGATGGCGTGAAGACACAAGTTCATTACGTTAAGTGATGACAATTCAGGTCTGTAGATGATTGGTAATTTTTTTTCAAGGCAGAGGTTGCATCTTTAACTTCTGTTATTGTAGGGTGAGCTTGATGAAAGGATATCCCTTGAAGAGTAAATTAATCATGAAACAGACTTGTCAGGATGAAAGTGTAGTTTCTTTGTTTTTTTCCTATCTCAATGTATATATCCCATAAAATGAAGTCTCTTTCATTTTAGTTATTCTTCGGAAGAACGTAAGTGGAAGGAAACAAAGAGGTATTCATTGTCAAAGACATTTTTGTTCATTTGATGTACTTTGATTCATTCTCCTGAGTATAGACTTGCATCATATCTAGACAAAGTGAGTACCAGATGGCTTCCTTATCGGTCACTTATTTAGGTACAATTTTCATTTGTTTCAGAACAAGAGATCATCATAAAGGGGTATCCTTCTTACACAACATCTGCTGGGTGGCTTGGCTACACAGACACTCAGTTACATGAACTGTGCCAAAAATATCTGAAGGCTGGCTGGACAAGGTTAGTGTTTCTTTTCCTCTATTCTGTATAAAGTTTAGTTAACACCAGTCATTGATTTTTTTTGTTTATTTGCTTTACTTCAATTTCCTGTAATTTTATTGCTCCAGCAATTTACTCCATTCCTCATGATTTGGTGACACTTTAAGGAATTTCTCAGACTCAAGCTAAACCATTATTAGATGTTATCTTTCCACCCCTTCTTCTGTCTGCCTCTCTTTCTCCCTCCCAACACAGTACCTTGCATGAGTTAATTGGCAACTCTGGATGACATTGAGATGTTCCTCCCACTGTTTCAGTTTGCTTCTTCTAATGGTAGTCAAAGGAACATTGCAGGACTCAAAAGCTTGACTGTGCTTTTCTATCTTCTTCATTGTTAATATGATCCTTGTAGGAAATTCCTATAACAGCTCTTGGAGACATCTCATCTTGGCAGCTTTTATCCCTCTCTCTATGACACCTTTTGATGTCTAATGAGTCACATGCATATCGAAATGTCAATGATACTAACTTAAAGGTATGCATGGGTCTTATTTTTGAGCTGAAGCAAAGGGGAACTAACGACCTCTTACCTCAATGGCCAGGCTCAATAAAATCACTATTTGTGGATTTTCTGCCAAATATTTATCTTTGTTATGGACTATTTTGTCAACCAAAGTATTTTTTCCAATTTAGATTTAAAATGAAGGTTGGTTCAGATCTCAGTGATGACATCAGAAGGGCAACAATATTCCGGGAAGAGATAGGATGGAATAACTTTCTGGTAAAACATTAGACAACTTGAACAGGCCTCAAGCATTTAAGTCAAAGTGAGCCAGTTTTGCATAACATAAACTGTGACATCAGTTCAGGCCTTTGGGGCTGGAGTTCAACATAATGGTGTTGCATTCACCACCTCCATCTTTTGTTATGTTTCAATCATGGCATAGCTCCTGTGTATTTACCAGGCTGGGTGGAAGAATCATGATCATTCACTTGAACATTTGTAGGTGGTTTTTGCTTGTTGAAAGCAACTCCTGTTTTGTAGGCAATGGACTCAAACCAATGCTGGGATGTTGACGAAGCTGTTAGTTATATGAAAAAGTTGGCTGAATTTAAGCCAGTTTGGATTGAGGAACCCACCTCACCTGATGATGTTTTAGGTAAGTGAGATCTGACCAGTAGTACCTGATTGACGCTCACTTTTGGAGGTTAGTGATGGGATAACATCCTGTATAGTATGAGTAGCACCACATCTAGCTGCTTCATATTCCAGAAACTGCCCCAAGCTCTGGCAATTTGAGCCTCTTGATTTGCGTCTGAAAGGTTCTTATCTTCAGTCTGATCTAGTAGACCACACCAGTCAATTGCTAAGCTGAGCAAAACAGCACTGTTTTTATATCCAGAATCACAAATCAAGAATCTAGAGGGTTACTGAAAACCTGTAAAACTGTTACATTAACCTCTTTCTGTGGGCCTTAGGCTGCCATTAATATAAACAGTAACTTTTATTAAAATGCTTATGGATGAAACCTCCTTAAGACATTAATTTAAGAAGATATTTATTTCATTTCTTCAACCAAAAGTTATTTAGTAGTAAGGGTTCAGAAAAACCTCAATGTTTCTGAAATTACAATACTTCTTCTTTCCAACCAGTATATAGTTCCTAGTGGCTCAAGGATCATCCTGCAACCACTTTCAATGATTCTTAATGGAATGGTGGTTTAACTGAACAGGATCATTAATTTGTGTAAAGACCTAAGATTCTGTGGCATATAATTTTAATTCTGAACCATACTCCAGGTCATGCAGCTATTTCCAAAGCACTGGAACCCTATGGCATAGGAGTGGCCACAGGGGAACACTGTCAGAACAGGGTCATCTTCAAACAGTTATTCCAAGCTAAGGGTTTCCAGTTTTGCCAAATTGACAGTTGTCGCATGGGTGGATTAAATGAAGTCTTAGCTGTTCTACTTATGGCTGCTAAGTTTGGAGGTAATTAGGGCTTCAGGGAAAACTGGAATTTTGGGGTGCTCTTTGGTTAAGTAACCTTCAAATTTTGCTTGAGGAGCATACTTTACCTACGTAAGGTCCTAATTTTAAGTGACTGATATGTTATTACTTGTGATCAAAAATCAAACTTCAATAACCTGTTGACTTTACACCAATTTATATTGCCTAAAATTCTTTTTCCAGTTCCTGTTTGTCCCCATGGTGGTGGTGTTGGTCTGTGTGAATACATTCAACATATTTCAATCTTTGATTTTATCTGTGTGTCAGCATCACTTGAAAACAGGTGAGAAATTGTAAATGAATGTTAAATTATACACTACATGTCTCACAACTCAGAGTCGCTCAACTGTGGTGTCAGGCTATCACTTAAGGATTGCATTGTCATTTTGGCTGCTATATTGCTAGTCTTTATCAAGCAAGACAATTCAACTTTTTTTTTTTTTGTAAAATTAGCTCAGGTAACCCTCACCATTAGTAGGGGAGCCAATTCATACAGCCAAATGTAAGAAACTGCTCGAAATCATGATATTTTTCAAGCTATGCCCTCAGAAGATAAGTACCTAATCATAGCAGCTAAGAAAACTTGCATCAAATGTAAAAATGTCAGGAGACATTCATCTGAAATTTTATGATAAATAAAACACTCGTGCTATCCATAAATTTTTTCCCATTGTCTCAAGGGTGACTGAGTTTGCTGATCACCTTCATGAGCACTTTATTCATCCATGCAAGGTAGAGAATGGAGCTTACAAGGTGCCAATGGTAAGGTTTTTTTGGTAAAAATTGTGTTTTAAAAATGGTTTGTTTTTGCTTTCTAATGTGCTTTAACTTTTATGCCATAAGGTGGTATGCCAGTATTGCATTTTAAATCCTTGCTAGGCATAAATTTTTCACTCATGAGTGGCAAACCTACATTGACAAAATGGTGGAAGTTTGCCATGATGTTAAAAAACGTAATTTTCATGTAAATGAGCACACTCTACCTCTTCTCTTATTTCGGTGTTTTGATAACAACTGTGACTTTATCACGGGCTCAGTGTGTTGCGCTCTTGGGCAAGATGCTCGTACCCTCCCTCCACAGTACCTCTCTATACTGAAGAGAGTGAAATTGGTGAACAGTGAACTGTGAAAGAAACGTGGCAAAATGCTGTGTCGGGAAGAACCTGCAAAGAAAAGACAGTATATTAAGGGTGTAAAGTAATTCTCATTGTTGTATTATCCTGAGGTTAGCTCCAGCTGTATGGCCCACTTGCAGCCTGGGTGTTCAGTGTACCAAGGAGAAAGAGACAGCCAAGAGAGGGCCAAGCCAAAAATTTGTGCAGGCTAAATGAAAGAGGAGAAGCTTATTATATGTTATAAACTTGAGAATTGTACTGATTGGCATCCTCTTTTCTCTCAGTCCCCAGGTTATAGTGCTGAAATGAAGAGAGAATCCCTTGCTGCCTATGAGTTTCCTAATGGTTCTGAGTGGCAAAAGCTTATTAACGAGGGGTTATTTACCATTGATTAAAAATTTGATTGAACTGAATTCGTAGAAACTAATAAAAATCAAGTAGGTCTCAACAATACATCTCTGGCTTTTCTTTTGCACCTGCACTCTAAAATAATTTTTATATATAATTGCAAATTCTTTAAATTTCATATGATTAGCAGTTTGATACCTAACTGTAAGGATACTTTCTCTGTTTGTGTGTGCACCAAGCGCATTAGATGTTCTCTGTATCGCGTGTTTGAGTTTTCTGTAGAGCATTTATCCCTGGCAATAATTTACCAGAAAAATGAAACAATGAAAAGCAAGCAGATGCTGAAGTAAAATCAAAGCTGTTTAGGCATTTGGATTTTTGTGGTGTGGTATTTTTTCCTTTTTCTTTTTTTTTTTTCTTTTTGAGGTGGGTGTGTAGCGTTCAAGGGTGTTACATAAGAGCCTTTTTGGTCAGAAATTTGGATAGAATTGAACTTTGACGGTCAAAATTCGGTTAAAGGTGTGTGCAGACTTCGGAAGCGGGGCCAGAATAAAGTGTTTTTTTTAAACAAACTCCACCTTTATGTCATCAGAGATGAGCAGCTGTGGTCGGAAATGGGATAGGGAGAATCGCCCTTTAAATTTTGGTCTGAAAAGTAGGTAAGAAGGGTTTAAAGACTCCACTACCCAGGTAAACCCATCCCGGAGAAGTGTTCAAACTTTTCGTGATTAGCAATATTAGGGTCGCAAAAGAGTGCCCCTTTCTTAGCCGCAAAACTAATTGAAGAACTTCTCATGGGGATAGGCATTGCACTGATTTATTTGCACTGATATATTTTGAAAGGAATAAGCGTTATAGAAGGGTTAAAACGTAACCTATCGTAGGCTCGTAAGCACTCCCTTTCACCCCTTCCAAAAACTAATATGACTTTGAACCGTAGACGGAAATTCCTATAAGATAACTTGTGAAAAGGTGGGATCTTGTTTTTCCCCTTTATTTTTTCAGTTTTGGTTAGTGTTTGATTCCATTTTCTTGACCATTATTGATGTTTTAGTTTTTATTGATGAGAGTGGGAATACGTGCTCGAGGAAAAAGAAACAAATGAATACAGCAACTAATTTCTTTCCATTTTAAACTTGTTTATTGCCGTTTTCCGAGAAAGCCCGAGTAAAATACGGATTAACTTGCAACTAACACCTGTATAGTGGCAAAAGCGATAGAAAAACTCAACTTCTGGTGTACAATTCAAACGAAATAATGCGTTTATTTTACAGAGGAAATTGAATAAGACTCTTAGTCAACTTTTTCCGCAAGACAAATTCCCTTATTAGGTTCGAAATCAATGACAGTAACCTTGTGTTTCACAAGCTTTCAGTTACACAGCCGCCAGTTGCAAGTTAAACTGTATTTTACTTTGATATTCGTTAGACGAGTCACGAAGTTTAGACTTCAAAGCTTCTTAAAGATAATGAAGCCAGGTGCAGCGTTTTTAGCTGCGCATGAATATTTGTTGTTGGAGCTGCAATTCTTAGAATAAAAAATGCTTCCAGAGCGATACAACCAAGCCAGGTAGCCACCAAATGAAAATTTTAGCCCAACCACGTCACCGTACTGAATCGGGCGACCATCAACAGCGCTCCTGGAGAAAATTTGGAAAGTGGTATAAGAGTAGTACAACCAGCTGTTCCCTGTCATTGAGCTGGTTGTTCTGCAAAGAAAAGATGAAACCATTAGTGATAATTAATCTCATTAAGTGAAATCGTAACTCTCAAAGAAAAGAATGGTACAGCAAATTAACCTTGAAAGAAAAAAAAAATTTCACAATTGATCTGAAACCAAATTTTTCAGGTTGCCATTCTTTTTTCGGTAAACTATGGTGCTATGGTTTGATGATGTTGTTTTTTCTTAATCTGATAAGTAGATTTTTAATTTCGATACATATTAATTTTGAAACTGCCTTAAATTATTGGTATGTGTGTGCCTCAGCAAGTATACAACTGAAGTAATTCGGTACTGACTTACGAGTACATACGGCAAGCACTACTTTGAGAGACATAGCATCGGATATGATAATTGGATGTGTAACCATAGGCTTTGTTGGTCAACGTCACTGTATCACCGCTGTTGATTGGCTGCCCGTCCATCTTTCCCATTGCAATGATCTTAAAGATCATGTAGGATGAGCAGGAACCCCACGATGATGAATACATGTGGGTACCATGGCACGTCGTATATGAACAAGTAGAGGTCGTACAGTATAACCACCTTTGGGAGAGAGAGCCAGACGTAGCGGCCACACGCAAAGTAATGAGATCGCCACTGTTGATGATGGGATATCGGTGCCCTTTGATATGAAGAAGAGAAAAGAATCAAATTTTTATACGTGGAAATAACTTAGTTTATTTTTTATGTCCGCAAATTTTCATGTTCAATTCAAGAGGGTGAAGACATCTACATTTGAACTTCAACTAGATCACTGTAATTCTTCCATGAAAAGTTGCGATTAAGAAGCCCACATGAAAATTCTTATCGTTTGACCAGAACCGCTTTGAATTTTGGAAATGCAATTGATGATCCATTAATTGATCATCCACTGAACGAGTATGGAAGCGATCCTCGCAGTTATGAAAACTACTTAAGTACTGTAGTTAAAAAGAATGATCATCCACTGTTAAGAAAAATGAGATAGCAAGTACCCTGAGCGCCTATGGGGCCGGAGTGACTTGCAAAATCCCAAGATAAAGACTATATTCATAGGGAAAGTGAGAATCAAGGAACTGAATCATGCAAACTTTTACCGTCGGATAAACCAGCCCAAATCGCTTCTCTAGGACCATAAAACTGAATGTGAGCGTTACCATTGAGCGTCAATTGACTGTTGGAAAGGCTGACGGACGCAGAGTCCACGCCAAGAACCAAAATGAGCGCGAATAGAACAGCCACAACGGCAGCCTTCATTTTCCCGACGGCTTTTCTTTTTCTCTTCTCGGAGCTCTTAACGCTTTGAAGGCTGAATGCCAATTTATCCTCAGTCATATGCAACGTTATTTTAAAGATATTTGTTTGTGAACCGAACAGGTTTCGAGCTAGCTCGCGAACATGTTTTGTCCCTTTCATCAGCAATGTAAACTGTGCCATCGACATGTCAAGGGGATGAAGTGTTTACCGACACGTAAGCGCTGTAACAAGTTTGCCATTGTGTGAACGAACAAAAAGACACGTCGCAAGAGTAATAAGAACTGGACTTTTTCTAGTCCGAGTTAAGCTAAAAAAATTTAAACCCGAGTCGTTTGGACTAAGATTAAGCCGGATTGTAACACCTACGAATACCCAAATCAGACTATTCTTACTTGCTTTTTATCATTTATTTCGTTCTTCAATTCTATTTACCCAGCTAAGGCGTAAGTGACCTTGAAAATACGTTGTCAATAGTAGTTATAATTGTTAAAGTTTAATAAACAATTATGATAATTCTAACGTAAACTCCTTATATTATGCAAACAATTTTTCCCGCTCATACCATGCCTCGTGTCTTTGTAGATAATTGTATAACGTACAGTTTTCGCTCAAGTACTTTGAAACTCTAAACTAAAGCCTACCAAAAGCCCAAGTATAGAGGGATAATCCTTTCTTTGAGGAAGCAAACGCAGACGGCTTTACTGAAAGTGTATTTCAGAATCATAGTGCCGTTCCTGGAATCTAAAATCGAAACCTCTGTTTTTTTCGAGTCGACAAGCACGATGACTCGGCTTATAAAAGTCAGTTTAGGATTAAGAGACTATAAGAGAGAATGGAGGGTTACTTTGAAAAGGTGAACAAAAGATAACCGTTTTCATTTCAGTTTTAAGTATTTAAAAATAGTAAAACTGAAATGGAAAAGAGAAACTAAAACTTGTTTTGACAAGTGAAAGTCAGACTATTTCCTCAAATCTATGGAGACTACCCTTTTAAGTGATTACAAATCAAAGGAAAGGCTGAAGCGTAAAATTCAAATTTTGCTTCGAAATAAATTTGTTCATGCCTTTCGTTGCTAATAATGAAAAATTGAAAAGTGACACTAATGGCATTAAATTAAGTCTGGCCTTTTGTTCAATGGCAAATATTTACTTCAAAACCGACTCATTGTGAAAAATGCGCATTCCTCAGTAGCAGAGAAAGTACCAGAACTGAGAAATTTACGTCCTCAGAACGATTATCTAACAAAATTTTTCTTATCTATCCATTTTTTAGCATCATTTTTGCATCAATTTGTAGTAAATCAACACTAGATGGCGTTGGTAACGTACGCTGCTCCGTATGAAAGGTCTACTTCAGAATATTCAAAGGAGGGAAAAAAATTTTGCCTTTGTGACAAAGGCAACATCGGTCTTGATGCCAGAGATCTTTCGCACCCGGCGCATTTCTTAACTCTCCTTTAGATTTAAAATGGTTTATATTCTTTTTTTCAGTCTACAAAGTCTTGAATGTCTCATGTAGGCTTCGTTGAACTTGTAGCTTCGAGTGAACATATTTAGAAAACTAAAAAAGGTTGAGTTGAAAATCATGTTTATTAGATCTACTGATGAGCAACTTTACTCAGTTTCATGTCGTGCCCTGTTAGACGTAATAATGATTACACGAACTGTTTATGATCTCACCTTCATTTATTGCATTTCTTGTTCCCGGTGTCTGACTAGTTTTTTAAGTTAGCTTTCAAGTTTTCCACACTAAATTTTTGCCAGGTTCCCTTAAACTTAAATATTCCCTTCGATTTCTCTTAAACGACAATGATTATTGCTTATTCTAGAATGAACCAAATTGAATGAGACAAAAAAAATGAATTGTGACAGCTTTTAGTGAAGATATATTTTTCAATGTTCCAAAAATCATATATGTCAAATAACCTTTAGATCTAAAACATTTAGAACGCACCAACTTTGCTCTGAATATACAATCGTTACTTGCGTTAAGAGCGACGCAAAATTAATCTCTTAATCACGATAATTCAGACAGTATCACATGGTAAATTGTTGGCAGATAATCAAGAATTAAAGGAACGAATTTAAGTTTTCCCGGAATTCCATTGAGCTTTAATAATTGCTAATTGCTTTTATTCGCCATTCACAAAGAGAAAGGTGGTTTACATCACAAAATTAGTAAGTTTGCAATACTTGTTGAAATCAATAGACGACAAGGAGGCCTCCAGAAACCACGAGGTTTGATTCTTAATTTCGAAAGGGAGCATTGTCCAAAGAAAACTAATCTGCTGCAAATTCAAAGTTTCAAGTCGGATTAAAATGCATCCAGCAGACTGTTGCTGTATTAAATATTCCCACGAAACAACTAATATAACACGTAGCAATGGTATTTCTGTTTCGAAAACTGACTGTTGGTAAAGAAGTAGTTTTTTTTCAAGAAAAGTACCTTCAAGGACTACCGTACTCACTGCTTAAATAATCGAACAGGTTTTTGTCCCGTTTTAAAGCGGGCCAGTTAGAAAATTAAAAATGAATTTAGGAAATCGTTCCATATCAGCAGAGTTTTTTCAAAGAATTTGATTATATCTTTCTCATCCTTTTTATCTTAAAAGTCGAAAAGAAAACCAGCAGAAAACATTGTTGTAATCTGTCAAAGAATAAACTTTTTAGATACTGTTAGCCAACTGATAGAGAGGTTGTGAAGCATGAAAAAGTTGACTGACTACTCTTCGATCATTGAATAATCACCAGACTGACCTTTCATGTCCGGCAAAATATTTGCTTTGTTAAATCAGACTAAAAATAAGCATTTCAATTCAGCAGTGACAGTGCCACCACAAGGCAATTTAATCAAGGCAGTGATCAAACAAAATATTGCTCTTTTTTCATTCACTTTTTCGTCTTCGAAAATTCTTGTAGCTGTGTACACAAAGAAAAGTCGCTCCGTCGGCAGAGTTTCACTAAAAATTGTCTTATTTTCCCGCTTTTAAAAATGTACCATTTGGAATATTGACGAGGAGGAGTCTAGAATGAACATTTCCTAAAAAATTTCAATAATAAAAATTTTTCATATGGGAGATTTTCTTGGTAGCTTTATCTTATTTCATTTATTTTGAGTTCAAATTCTAATGTCTTTCATATTCTCTTGGATTGTAATATTGGTAGTGTGGTTAAGTTGACAACTGAAATTGAGCCGTTGTTGGAGGTTTTTTCAGACAGCTGAAATTAAGCCGTTGTTGGAGGCTTTTTCACCGCAATGCCACCCTTGCCTCTTTATCAGAAGAGAAATTGCCAGTGTTTGCTTCAATCGTCATGTAATACGTTGGTTTAGTAAATTGTTTAATCTCTTCAATGTGCGGGTTTTGAGAAGTAGACTAACTTACTTGTCAAAGAGCGGAAGAAGAAATTTTTAAACGTTTGTAAGAGCCAGATTTCTGCTTTGAAACTCATGTCAACATCGTTATCGTTCTGCTCTTCGCTGCGCTTTTTTTGTCGTAGTATTACACTTTGCAACATGCGATTGAAGGGGTCAATAATCACTCCTGCGCATTTGATGTAAAAACAACCATTCTTCATCTCGACCTTGCTTCCCTCGCTAGTCGTAATTGCGCTTTGCGTCTGTTTTTGTTTGCTATAATTCCAAGCGGATCTGTCTTACTTTTGGCGTGGTATTTACCTTACTTGTTGTCCAAGGAAGTACAACTTTTTTTATTCGGTTTTTAGGTTTTAGTAAATACATTACAAGCGTCGTTATTTCCTTGTTCATTATGTAATTCTCTCCACTTCGTGTCTTTGTTTCTCGTGTTTTGTTTGTCAACTTGCTTGGTTTAAATAAAGATACCGACCATTTCTGTAAATTTGCCCGTTGCCAATAACTTCCTAACAGAGTTAATTTGCCGTCTACTGTCGAACGGGTTATTGCAGACAGATTCCCTTCTTAACTGTCCTCAAATCAAGGCCCTATCCTTGTGTTCGGTGTCTCAGTTATCACTGGCCTCACTGTTAAGCGTTTCTTCGGCCCCCGACAACTTTCAAAATTTTCCTCCATGTCCACTTTTAACCAAATCACCGGCCTTGCGCCAAACTTTCCTACCAAAAATCTAATATATTAACGCAGCGCTGATAATTATGATTACAATTTAGGGTTTTTACTCTTGAATACAAAATAAACAACGTTACCGTGCTTTGTTTGCATCTTGGCCATGATCACTGTTCATTTTCCTTTACTTCATTACTGAATTCCTTAGTATCTTAGTTAACTCATTGAATAAAACTAAACTTGAAAGTAATAAAAAGGTTTTACCTTTAAATTAAAGATTTTTATTTTAGATTCCATTATTTTTTAGGTCTCTTCTTTTTCATTCACTTGATTTTAAGTGGGTAGACGAAGGAGAAATTTTTGTAACGAAGAAGACCGAGTCTGTAAATGTTAGATAAGAGATCACGCTTTTGACAGTTTCTTTTCATGAAGAAGACGTTCTAAATTTAGCCCCTTTTCTATAAAGTAATTTCATAGGGAGAATTCGAGGACAAGTAAATTCGTCTTACACCACTCTCAGAAAAAAAAACCGTCCAGCAAATGAAAACCTTTAACATTTCTAACCAAATAGTTTATTCTATGCCATGAAGCTTCAGATTCCAAAATCAGAAAATCATTTCGTCCCCGATTTCCATAGTCTAGTGATTTTCGGTCATTGCTATGCAAATCAGCCTGAAAATGAAATCGTTACAGGTTGAAAATTGTTTCGACCAGCTCTGTTGGTCGACCATATAAACACAATAAAGCAAATCATTCAAAAGAAGAAGAACAAATGTTTTTCAGTTGCGCGAATAATTCCTCTCTACTTCCGGTAATCTCACTAATTTTTGTTTCCTGTCTAAACAACGACTAAAATCGGTTTCCTCAATTTTTTGCAAGGAAGTGTTTGCTATATAAGTCTATAATCGAGCTTGGAACGCGATGCTCGTGCGTGGACGTCCATTCGAAGCAAGTTCAAAGTAAACAGGCTTTCTCTCCCCAATCCCAATCCGCGAACGAGTCTCAATGATGACGTGTCCATGCCATAAGTGATATTTAGATTGTGTGAGCGTAAAATAAGTCAGTCTTGCATTCTACTTTTCGGTACTTACCTTTACTCAAATCCCCATTCTTGCTTTGTTAACTTAAATATCTGCGTTAATTTTACGTGAGGACTCATTGTATCCCTACGATGGTCCTATAAGAAGTGTTCGTGCGTCAAACTACGAGCCTTTCCTTCAATTCTATTCAGATGGCGTCAAACTATTCAAAGGAACCTTATTTTAGCAAGAGTCATGACCGAAATTCTCGTAACTCTGGAGGATAGATAGATGAGAATCAAGGGAACTAGGGCGAGACAAAAGGTGTAACCAGGGGAGTGAAGGACGGGTTATCAGGTTGTGTAGTAGGGAGGAGTAGGACTATTCTCGACCCCAGATCCACTCGATCTGTACTCAGGCCTCTATGTCTAATAGGGTGGTATGGTGCTGAGGATGACTGGAAGAAGGACATATTGCCGCACCAGTACTCTCCGCCAAATACAAACAGACAGGCATGTTTAGACGACCAATGAATCCATATCGTATAGTATTCAATTTCATTTCTACATGTCTTACGTTTCGCCAGATTCTCGAAATTCAGCTTCAAAAGTTCGAGAAATCAAATCTACGACAAACTTCTGCTTCTTGACAGGTCCACGTAAAAAATCTGCAACCTGTAACGAATATCTTGGGAAGAGAAACACAATAACCTGAGAGGAATGCCATCAAAGGGAAGCACTGATCGGTGCCCAAGAGTTAAAAGGATTGTTAACAAAAAGAGAGAGGGAAACTAAGTTCCTAAACTACCAAAAAACAAGGTCAGCAATAAGATAAGCTGGAGGTGCCTTGCATAGGCAATAGACAAAAAAGCGAAAGTAGTTGAATAGGTGTGAGAGAAAAAAAGAGCTAAAATTAATTTACTATACCTTAAAACTGAACTTAAAGGTTCGCGTTATTGTAAACAAGATGTAAGTAAAGAATAGTACAAAAAGTTTATTCAGGGAACATTTATGCCTTATTATGCACGAACTGACAGAGATCGAAAGCAGGGTGATTGCTTTCTTGCTCATTATTGTTTTGTTGAAGGACGGAAAACAAGTTTTAGTAGGAGTCTGCGACACACAAAAATTATGCGAGGTAAATGACAGTCATTGTAAAAGAAGTTCTGCTGTCTGTGTTGTTCAAACTTATGGGTTTAAGTGGCCCGGATTAGTTGATTACTTCTTCTCTCTTCTTCTTCTTTCTTTTTATAGTTTCTTTGACATCTTCTACCTTGAAGCCTAGTTGGTTGTCCTGAGAATTCAACTTGGTACTTTTCGACAAAACGTGCTTGGGTTCAAGGTCGTTCATTTCTCTGTTCACCTGCGCCTTCTCTCTCTTCTTTGTCATGAACAAGTCGAACTCCAGACTACTGAGCCGTGTGAACTTCTGTCTGGGAATAGCGTCAATCTCTGCTAAGCTTAGACTGGCAAGTTGTTCGTGACATAATTTGTAGTTCTCATGAGGAGGGTCGTCATAGGTCACACAAACCCCGCCGGGCTGTCTGGACAGATCCATCAAGTTCAGAGGCCTGAGCCGGGGGGATACTCCGTAGAGATAAATGGTCCCTGGAAAGTAAGCATTTTTATATCGGGTTCCCTTCTTCTGCCAATCAGACCAGAGTTTGTCGGTGAATGCGTGGTGCAGGAGGAATTCTGGGGCATTGGCTGACTGCTTGCTGCACATGGTCCCGCCTCTCCCGCCAATCCTACAGTGCATGTTGTTGTGCAAGGTGTCACGGAGTGTCATTTCGAAGTCGGTGAACTTGTTGGAGAGGATGCGCAGGCATTTATGAACTGCTATGCAGTCTGGGGGATTACCTGTTGAGTAGTAAGATAATTGTAACCTCTGAACACGTTCCCTTTTTGAAGATTTCTGTGACGCGACTAAGAAAAAAACAAAAAATTGCGCAGCTCGTGTCGTTACTTATACGACAATCTTTTTCAATAGAGAAGCGGCAACTTTTCAGTTCTAGGTACAATTTAGCCCGGGCAAAAAGAATTCAACTCACTCTTCTTTCCAACAAATATTTTGAGTTTTTGTATTGCGTATTCTAACGACTTCAGAAACATCTATGATCCATAAAACTTTCTGAGGAGAAATTTTAGCTCACAAAAGCATTAAAAATTACCATTGAAATTTCTCTTGAGGCATCCTCCGCTTGTCAGCGTGAAATGCCGTTTCCCAAAGGGTCCGCTGTACACACAACCATCTCTTCCACCATTGCTTCCTAAGCCCCATGGTGCATTGCTCCACGTGCTCATAACCTGGAAATTGGTAATTGTGTATCAAAACGAAGAGAGTTAGGAAAACAAGATTTTCCAAGGCTCGAAAAATTAGAGTTATGTGAGTTTATTAGAGTTTGCTAGGTAACCTACTCGAGAAAGCAATGAAAGAAGTGTCCTAATCGAGAAATTGAATCCTCTTTAGTGCAGCTTTTCCCAAGAGCGTAAAAACAGGAAAGCGAAAACCTGCAAGGTTCTAGGAAAGGGCGACACTGCTCGCCTTATTCCCCTCTCGTTCCTTCCTCCACTTACCATAATTTTCCGTTCACCATTACGAGCTTTGTGGCCGCGGCATGGAGTGATTATAAAACGTAAAAAGCGAATTCCGACAGGAGTTTTGTAGAACTATATCGGAAGATTATCACTATACTTAGTCAGAGGGAGGCAATTGGGACCAATGGGACTCAAAGCAGACACATGAAATATATAAAGCGCGTGAAAAGGATAGTAATCGAGGGTCAATTAATTTTGTTTGCCACTGATCAGTTGAGAGAGAGGCAGGAGTTTCTTACTAAATCGCAGGGGCAAAGTTAAGCACAATCGATAACATCCTGGACTAATATCCGCAATAATTTAATGATTGCTGTTAGACTATTTCCAGATATTTTATTAGAGAATCACTTATAGGTACCTTATCCAACCAGGGTGCCCCGGACCATAGACTCCAGTCCCAATAGGGCACCGTCACGATTGGGTCCACTTTACGAAGAATGTTCTCCATCTGCAACAAATACCAGCGATGCCAAGGGAGGAACTGCCTGTTGTTATGAATATTACTGAACTGTTTTGTGTGTCTGATGACAAGGTTTCGATAATCAGATCTTGTTGATGCCTTTTTTAGTGTGCTTATGAAACGGTACCTGGCAGAAGGAGAAGAAATTTTACAGTAATAAAGATTGGTGTTTCTTAGATTGAGAATTGTGAGTTCTGACCAATAGCAGAGACAGTGCGCAGCAGAATTAATCGAAATGGCAGATTAGAGATGAAATATGGCACAAATGGTTTTAGGAGTCTTTTTTAAAGGCTCTCTTGTGAAAACTATAGGAAATACCGACGCATACCAACAGTTTCTTTTTAAGCTAATAACTCTGTTTTGATACTGCTTTTGATAAAGGAAAGCCCAATTAGCTGGAGGGATTTCTTAGCTTCAATTTATTTTTCTTTTTATGAGACACATCATATTCCAATGGCGTCTTCCAGTTGCGATTATGTTTAAATTCTTCCTCCTTCTCGTGTATGTTAACGAGAGAAAATATTCCTGAGGTTATGTGGGAAGGGAGTGGGGACCATTTACAGGTCAAAAGATAACAGTGAGGCTAAGGGAAGAGAGGAGTTTTCTCACACTGTAAATGAACAGTGACGTCTACCCACCTCTCTCCAGGAAGCATTCCGTTCCATTCTCGCCGCACGCGGCAAGGCGCACTCCATTTCCCGCCACGACATGTGCGACGCTGACCAAGATGGTCGTGTTTTACAGAGCCTTCCTTGCAACTTTGCGCCGACGTTCCTGCGTAAAACAACACACGAACTAATTTTTAGTTGCCGGACAATATAGTCATTTGAAGAATGACTGAGTTTGCGATTTTCGTGTCCTAGGGAGGTCGCCAGGCAAATGAACGGAACATGCCAACGTCATAAACAATTATCTGGGCAAAGGAGATAAGGGTCCAAGGATTCTGAGGTTTGGATAGAGTATTTCTCGGAGTGCTAGCAACAATGTCGGAAATTTTTCATGTTTTGACGAAACGTGACCGAAGAGGTACTCTTTCAGTGGAGTGGGAGTTAGAAGGCGTTGCTGAGTGGTTTGGGGCCTTGGATCCAATCAATATTTTTAAATCGCCTGGAACAGATACACGAACGCTAAAAGGTATCAAGGCTGTTCTTCTCATTTTATTATGATTCAAAGATGTAAGGAATACGATTCAGACATGAGAAATAAATGTATAACCAATACAATAATTTCTTACCTTTTATCACCAAAAATAATATTATTAAGATCTTCATCTTTTTCATCTGTGTAAAGAAGGTATGTAATGATGTATTCACAGTGTGAATCATGAAAACGAAAGGATAAATTCCTTTCCAGATCGTCCAGAAGTAAGAATGCCCGAGTAATTTTATATTTACATATCAAAATTCCGAAGAGAACCTTTCCTGTCTATGCGTCATCTGATTTATTTCCCTTACTCCCAGAAATAACTAACATTTAACTTCTCTGTCAATTTCAATTCATTATCCAGTGGGTAGGTGAGGAGAATAGACAAACTCATCAGCTTGAGGGTGTAACCTTTATATAACATTAAATTATCTTAAATAATTTACAGGGTAACGCTTAGTAACCAGACGAGAGAGTGAATACGTAATAATATTTTTGGAGTTGAATTGTTGAGTGCCAAAATAATTTGAGACTACAGTATGAAAAATTAAGCCACCTTGTCGAAATCGTCACGGTGTTTAGTAAATTACGAAGTTGCATTTGATAAATATCTATCTTTTCTCGTATTTTCATCATAATTTTGTACAAAGAAGAGTGAAACTAATATAATTGTCAGAATAAGAGCCTTGACCAGCACTGCAATAGTTATCTTATTACGTTAAAATGCACAGGAATCGCTGCGGAAGAGATTAAGAGGTCTTTCAACTCGTCTAAGATGCTGTTAAGGAATGTTCGATGTTCAGTCGTGTTTGCATTTCCAAAAACATTGTAGTTCGTATTTCTTCGTCTTAGACTCGCCAAAAATTTCACAATTTTCTTTCCGAGCAACTCAATGTTGTTTCAGTACTTACACAGCCTGCTTTCCTACAGCCTCCCTGAAAATCGATTGACTCCAAATCTACTAAGGAATTTATGAATACTTTTTCTCTTTCATTATGATGAATATATTTAAATTCCCCGACTGCTGTTTGCAATATTAACCGTGAGCTTTAACCTCGTGCATTGTAAGTTTGATAGCTATGTCAATAGTGTTTGATCTGGATAAAGTTTCTGTGCATTACAGAAATACGTTCCGTCAATCATGTGGCCTTTTCATTTTCTACTCGCGCAATCTCGTAAGCCTATTTTTGATCGCGGGTTGTACAACCAGAACTGGCTAAAGAAATAACTACGGCTAATCGGAACGAAGGGAAACATCATGATGAGAACTCAAGCCAAACAATTAACAAAATTCCTGAAGTGCGAGAAAATGCGAATGAATAAGTTCGCAATTGGTTTCAGTTTTTCAACTGATTGGTTGAAAGGGTGACCGCTGTTTTCTGGACCAATCACAAAGCGAGGTAAAGCAAATCCAATGCAGTCCCAGATCACCGTCAACGCTCAATAGAAAATTATAAATTGCTCTTATCGACATAATCATCTTTGGACCAATTTTTAATTGAGTGTCGAAAGTAATCCGGCCGGATTGTTTTAGTGTTACCGAACGTTGTTTTGTGATTGGTCCAGGAAACTCGCGCCATCCTCTCAACCAATCAGATGCAAAAGCTAAAATACAATCGCGACTGGGTCGCCGCGTTTTCCCGCGCTCCAAGCAGTCTACTAGTTTTCATTTTAAGTTCTCATTGCCTAATGATAATTTGAATCTTTATTCTGATTGGTCGTTTGGATAACTCAGGTTTTGGTTTTCTAAAACACAATTGAAAACTGCTCTTTAATACTATTATTCTATGAACGCAATTAGTCTCAAAAATTGACAGTAAAATAATTTTTAATTCAAATCTTCCAAACAAGTACCTTTTAAAAAAATCTGCGATAAAAATACAAAAACTTTTACGTACACCAACCGAGTTTGTGGTCGTCGGTTAATGAGTTCAAATACCATGGCCTGTGCACAACTCAAAACTCAAGAGGACTTGCATTATACTTTGGATAATGTTTTAGTAAAAGCATGGTATTAGAGTATACATTGTGAGAATGAGGTAATTATTTTCCGTTGATTATTTGCCTGGGGGAAGGGCTAAAGAGGTCTTTTTTTTGGGGGGGGGGGGCCGCATGGTTATCACGGCGAACTGAGGGGTGGATCAGTCGTTGCCAACATGCAAAGTGTAAAAGGGGAGACTGTAGAAAATGAGTGCTAGAGAGGTGGAATCACTAGCTGGAATACTACAGAGCCCGGGGAAGGGGGGGAGACCCCCCCTCCTCCCCAGATGTTAAATAAATACTGGTCCCTAATATACCAAGACAACGTTATATAGGTTAGTTAATTGGTCTATAGGTTAGTTAATTTTCTTAACGTAATTGAAAAGGAACTTTGAAATGGTTCACTTTTGTTTCCTTTTGGTAACAGAGACTGAATAATTTAATTTATGTCCAGATCATTTGTGCAAATCAGAAAAATGTTTGTCTGCTACAGAAGACACGATTGATCAATCGAGATATTGGTCCTGAGAGATGAAAAAGATTCAGGATAACTACTGCCAGCCGGAACATAAAGCCAGCGGTGTTTGTAAAGATAACAAACGCATGCGCCTTAACAAGCGTCGTTCACGCGCGCAACTTTTGTCTTCGGCGTCTGTAGTAACGAAGGACGGTTACTTTTAATTGAACATAATCACCAAAATTCTAGTTTTGCTAATTCTAAATCCGGGATATTGAAAATCTCGCGAAAAAAGTTGTCTTTGTGAAGAGTTTGAAGGGAATTTTTAGGAGTTCCCTCGAGTTAAGGCGAAGTTTCGAAGATCACCACTGCAACGTTGGATTTAAGACTCGATCGAGATAATTGTGACGGAAAATCGAACGCTGTGCATCAATCAATGGAACGATTTGGAGGGTCACTGCCTGTAAAAGGATACAGCGGTGAATTGGCTGGGAAAAAACGAGTGCAACTTCCAGCAGATCATGGAAAAGGTTTGTTATTTTGTGTTTATGTTTAAGTGTCAAACTCCAGGTGTGTTGTTTCAATGTGATTTGTAGGTGCGTGAAATAATTTTGCGCGCTCTACTGGAGCGTTAATATGACCTCTCTAAATTTATGGATCGTCTAAAAAAAACAATTTGCGACAAAATTTTTCTTGTCCAGAAAAAGAAGCACGTGTTATCGGTATGTATGTGGTCGTGCGTGTTTCTTTACGAATGAATTGAACTGTTTGTCAACCACAGCCTACAAACGCTTGACAACATTCAATTAAAGTACAGAAGCTTTCCGCTAAGCCTAATTGATTGAAATGGAAAACAATAATTTGGTATCATAAGCTTTCACGCGCGAACATTTATAATTCATATCAGCTTCGAGTTAAAAAAATTTCTTTAAACTTACCTTACCGCCTATCAAATGGAATCGTGGATAATTTTATCTTGAAGAAGCTTGAATAGCGAAGTAACATACTTGATCCTATTTAAGAAAATCATCCAAAGAAAACAAAAAGCTAAGATTGTGATAGATTAGAAATCAGTGAACACATTTCCCATTCGTTTGTGTTCTATATCGTTTTCAAAGAATATCATATCTTATAATGTCACTATTAAAAATTCTACCCAATACAAAATTGTATCTACATACAGGTTACACCTCTTACGACTCCAGTAATTTGTTTCACAGCACCCCCAAAATAAAGGTAAATGTTTCTTTCTCAGCAAAGCGACAACAGTATGGCAAACCTGGGCCACCTGTATCTTATTAGATCATCTTCACAGTTATTTTATTCCTTCTTTCTTAACCTTTTCACTTCCAAGATTTCATTAGTAATTCTCCTTCCTGTCTGCCATACAACTCTTATGATGTTACTTCAGAGAATTTGGTGTTGGATCAACTAAAATCTCTTTTTTTGTAATTTTTGTTTTATTTTCCTTACTTGTCTTCTTGATATTGTAGTGATATTGTAGGAAAAAATTTTGTCTTGCTTAAAAGTGGTGTTTGACCACAAGTTTACATTCAGATCAGTGGTGCCCTTGTAACATAATGGTGCTGATGTTTACCTTTGGCAAAAATTTTGCATTTTAATGGTTAGAGAGTAATCCAGTTGTATGTCTAGTCCATCAAACCTTTAACTCCCAAGTTCAACTTTAAAATTCTCCTATTCTCAGCAGCCATGTTTCAGTGTTATTAGTGAAGAGAGTTTGTTGCATGATCAAGATAATACCTCATAAGTGGACAAGTTGTTAATTCTTGTCACTTCTCTGCTAAATAAAATATTGATTAATACTATATGCTAATCAAGAATTTTAGTAAAAGAGTTGGTGAATTGACCACTTTATAAACATCCTTTACTAAATATATCTAATGCACTATATTTCAATGTTATATATGGAGAGGGTCTATTCATACTTTTTAAAATAGAATTGTGTTTCCTTTTTTTTTTATTTTTATTTATCACTGAACTCCACATTGCGATCTTCAGCCCATATCTTCATCATATTCAATAACATTACCAAGTGGTTACAAGACCAGAACAACCAATACAAGCTTTCAGACAGGTGTAAGCCCATCTCGGTCACAGCGCAGTAAATCTCCAACGCGTAGCACAAGCCCTGGCCGTCGACCAGTGAGTCCAAATTTGCATACAGCAACAAGTCCAAGACTACACAACAGATCTCTGTCTCCTAATAGTAAACAGGTCAGTAAAGCCAAGGTTCCTTACAGTCAGTTTAGATCTTCAGCTATTTAAGATTAATAAACAGTGCTGAAACAATTCAATCAGACTTCATGTATTTACATCATGTTACATTTGTTAGTAAGTAGGGTCAAGAGAAAGTTGTCCCCATTTCCAAAACGCTAATTGTTAGGAGAGGCTGTCAAGGGCAATGTTTGCTAGTGTAGGTGATGTGACAAGGAAACTTGCCAACAAAATTATAGATTATAGTGGTTAGGAAATTTCTAATCCTGCAAGCATTTCCTCACAAGAGTTGATGAAAAGGTTTTATCATATTTATTATTCCATTTACACATACTAAGCTTTTGATTTTGCCAAAACTAATCAATTCAGGAGATGTTGCACATAGGAACTTAGCAATGGCCTTCATAATCTCACTGCTGAGGTCTCTGTGGCTCAGTTGTAAAGCATCAGAGCTTGAAATTAGGTGTTGAAGACTCAGATTTTCTTTTTCCCATGTTAGTAATATAAGCAATAATATCTTTCTTTAAGTTTTCTGCTAACAAGGGAATAGCTTCTAAAACAATTTTGTTTTATACTATCATGATGACCATTTTTGTTTTAGCTCTCTGACGTAGATAGTGACACAATCCAAAGGCAGAGACGAGAACTTCAGCTGCTTATTGGGGAACTCAAAGATAGAGACAGGTATTTGCATGAAAGTAGAAAAACAAAAAAACAAACCAAAAAAACCCACCCCAAAACTCCTTTTTAGCCCTAAACAGTCTTGGTTAATTCAACTTAAACAATTTTAGAACAGACATTTTGCAACATGAATTAGTTTGAATAGTACGATTTTGGTATTATCATATCACCAAAAAAAGCAGCAGAAAGGGAAAGAATAGGAGCAAAAAATTGCTGCACCTTACCACAGAGGTCCATGGCAACTGTAGATCCTGCACAGCTATAATACAAATACTGTTAATCCCATCAAGTAAAACCTTCAAATTTTTCAGTCTCTGATCAGCAGGATTTACTTTAGTCCTAAATTTGCTTTGCACTCTTGAGCACTCTGTTACTGCAGAAGCTTGTGCACTGTGTCATGTGCCCTCTCAAATTTTTTTCCTACTTGTTCTGTTAAACTAGAGAATTGAATGATATGGTACAAGCTCATCAAAAACAGATAGTGGCTTGGGAGGAAGACAGACAAAGGGTGAGGGTGCTTAAGATTTTATTTGTCCTTAGTGGTTTTCAATTTTAAAGAAAAAACAGCTTTGCAACGGTTGTGACAGTTGGCAGCACATTAAGTGCATTGATATGGATGTCGAGACTTATGTCGCTCTGAGTTACTCTCAAGATCAATGGTTTTGTAAAGCCAACAATTGTAACTGGCCTTTTGATTTCTCTGACTCGTTTTTCGAGTCTTCGTTCTCTTCGGATACAGTTCAGATTTCAACACCTGCTCATAATGATTCAAGTGTCACCCTTACTCTGCGGCATAATGATCAACTGGAGAATCAAAGGAATATCTGTAATGATATCCTGTTATGTCACCTGAATATAAACAGCATACAAAACAAATTTGAGGAGCTTGTCGCTTTAATCAGGAAACTAAAAATTCATATAATATTTATCAGTGAAACAAAAATTGATTTCACATATCCTGATAGCCAATTTGCCATTCCTGGCTATACATTATACAGTAATGACATAAAAAAAGGAGGTGGAGGCATCCTGGTTTATGTATCCACACTACTGCCTTGTAGAAGGCTTAAGATTACCAGGACCTATAAGACACTGGAACCCCTCGCAGTTAAGATTAGGCTTGGCACATTTGAAATGATCGTTATCAGCGTCTACCGTCCACCCAAATCGGTATCTGGTGATTATCAACTACAACTGGAAGGGGAACTTAATGGTATTTGCACCTGGGCCTCTTTACGGAGAAACTTTGTCACTGTCATTGGCGATATTAATCTTGATAGACTTAGACCAGATGAAAGTGAAGGGAAATTACTCTTAGATTTGGAAGTGGAACAAGAACTCACATGTCTTATTGATAAACCAAGACGCACGGAGAAGAAAGGTCTATCTCACACCTCTACCTTCATTGATGTGTTGTTGACAAATAAACCAGAGCGATTTAAGTGAATACAAGTTCATAGCTATGGGTTGATCAACTCCAAGCTTCAACATCCCCCATATATTAGCTTATTGATTCCAAAATTTGGAACAATTTGTAATTAACATACCATCAGTAATTGTTTTAAAAAGGAACATTTGAAGTTTGAGAGCACTGATATATTCCATTTCCATTGACATCCCACTGCATTTAGGTGTTTGCTCTTGAGAAGCGATCTTCCAGGCTTGAAAGTAAGTGAGGTTTTATGTTCTTGAAATACTGTAGGTTACAATGCACTGTACTATAAAATAATGAATTTCTAAGAAAGTGGAGTTGATAAAGTTTTCTACACTTACAGGTGAACTCAAAAGTAGAAATGAACAAATGAAGGCATTACAAGCAAGGTATTGTTTATTATTAATATAGATACTGATGAAATACCAGGATTTTTCCTTTTACTAAAAAATCATATCTTCATCACGGGCAGTGAAGATACTATTTTTATCTTTCAAGTGTGAGGATACTGGTGTCGCCATGGTTACTAACATGATTAGCCAATTACAAGAGAGCTTCCCACTCAGGCGCGCAGCTGGTTCTTTTGCAATTTCATCAGTATAAATGAAATAAACAGAACATTACACGGCTGCTTGGGGATAAGAATTTTATTTTGGAGTGTCTCTTACGAGTGAGCAAAGTGAACCAGTGAGAGATACTTTCAGCACACGAAGATAAAATTCGTATCCCTGCGCGGCCATGTAATATCCTCTATTCAATTAAAAATAACTTTGTTTCACACATAGTTTTTTATGTTAGAAGTGTAATGTTACTAATTAAAAATGAATAGAAGACATACAAACAGTAACTTCTTGTTGACATGCAGGTCTATAGTTTCTCAAAAAGTAAAGATCACTTTTTAATCACGGTGTAATGACATTAGAAAAAAAAAACTATGCGCCACTTTCTGATTGAGATTGAGATCCAACGATTACTAGGAGTGAAAGGGTAAAAGGAAAATTAAATTTTTACTCTGAAGTTGAATTGAATCAGCTTATAGATGTCACTGATAGGAATGCTTGTTGTGATTTTGCTTTGCAGGCTTAAAGCTTCTGAAACAGAGGAAAAGAACAAAGGCAAAGAACTTGAAGATACTCAGGTAGTTATTCATGCCCTTAGTACTGTTGGATGAAAGATGCCTTGATCTAAGGCCTTGCATTATGTCCAACTGGCCCTTTCTGGTGCCACTGAAAGGGCTATGTTGGATAGTGGAATGCTGGAAAACACCTTCTACAAAACTGCTCAGGATTTCCCTCAGAAGTGAAGATTCAACTTAGAGATAAAATGGCCTTTTTCCATGATAGCCTGCACTCATGAGATTGGCAGACTAATCTGACTGGAAGAGCCCACTAGACTACTGGCTGTTGACTCAATCAAATGTGTTGCAGTTGTGTGTGAAACATGCAAAACCAGTTGTGTTAAAGTTTACAACATGCCCAAGTTTGTTTAGCTTGTAATTTGTGTTGCAAAATTACCATACTTAAACTTACCATTTCTCCTTGATCTGTAGCTTCAACTTCAACAAGTTTCAGAACATGCAAATACTTCTCTTCATCAAGTTCAGGAACTTGAAGTATGTAACAACCTTGTCAATACACAATATATGACTGATAGCATTTATTACCCTTGAATCATTTTATAAACGCTGGCACAGTAGACATGATACTTAGTGTGCTTGACTGTAGAGTCATGTTTCCTTTCATAATCAAATGTTATTGTTGTTGCTTCATTATCAGGAAAAGAACAGTGCTTTAACTTCATCAATGAGAGAGCTATCAAATACAATAGGACAGCTTCAAGCCAGAGAACAGGAGCTTTTAACAAAACTAAAACTTAAGGTATTGCAGCCTACATGAAACTTGATATGAGACCACATTCTCTCCTTTAGTTTACTGGTCAGGAAATCTATTGCATCCAAAAGGAGAAATTTAGATCAGCAAATTACATTTTCTTACAACAACAAATAGTGACAAAAGAGATTTTTAAATGTTGGTGTCTTTATTCTTTCTTTGACCTACTGGTCTGCATACGCGCCTCAAATGCTTGTTTGTCAGAAACATTCCATGGTCTGGATCTACACCATAGCCTAGGATTATCCCCCATGTTTTCGTGGACAATTAATAACATTTCATTACTTGCCTAAGACATACATTTGTTGATTGTGTTTTCACCCAGGACAATGATATAATGGAGGCAAATGTGAGCTTAGGAGAACTGCAACAAAAGATAAAACGTCTTGAAGGATTATGTCAGGTCGGTATTGGCAAAATAAATGCAGTCGAACCTCTCCACCATGGCTGCCTTGGGGAAGAAATGATAACAAAAAGATTCCTTGTTACATCTTTTTCTTAGGAACTAAGGAAAAATGAAAGTTCAATCAGGACAGAGAGAGACCAGTGGAGAGATCAAGCCACAGCTAACAAACATGAAGTAGAAAAACTGAGAGGTTAGCAGAAGGTCTTCAGTTTTAAAAGTGTATTTTGGTTTATTTTTTTGGGTTGTACTTATTTATTTTATATTTATTCATTTGTTTAACTGTTTGTTAGTTTGTCTTTCGTCTCATATACTGTATAGCTGACTTTTTGCGTTCTTGTTTGTTTTTTTTTTCCAGTTGATATCAGTAAACAGTTTAGTGATGCAGACGAAGTTCAAGCTGAGCTTGCGAAGGTAAAACTGTCGCGTACCTGTCGCAGCGCAAAACAAAGTTTCGTCTTATGGCATTCAGTTAGTTAAGGAAATTAGCCTGAACCTGAGAAATTTCATGGTCAGAATTTATCAGAAGTTTTTGGTAATGTCTGTTGTTTCATCTGTGTTTTTCAGACCAAGCAAGAAATTTTAGTTTTGCAGAAGGAACTTTTCTTAGCAGGTAATAAGAGACATACGAATAACATACGGATACATATGTATCTTGTACCTGACGTCAATTGCTACTCTACGATTTCTTAGGAGAAAGAGAGAAGAGGAAAGATCAACTGCTTGATTTACAAAAGTCAAAGCAAGAGAGAACGGACTCAGAGTTGCAAAACCTTCGACAAGTATGTTCATTTATTGTTCTTGGAAGTAAAGATAGCAAACAGCTTATGTCGATTGATTGTAACAAACAGGAAAGTTAAAAATCATGTCGTCCAGTCATAATAGAGGGAGGTAGAGTAATTTTAAATGCGTTTCGATTGTCATTCGGGATTTCCTCTCCTGTTTTACTTCGTTCTGTGATAGATCTATGGAACCCGTGATACCAATGGAAAGCAAATCTTAAACCAATCGAGACTCAAGCTCTTTCAATTGCGTTTTCTCGGGCAATTTGTCAGTTTATTTGTACTTTGAAACTTCATTGTTCAAAGTCCGCTTTTCGCGGGAAGCAATGGGAACTTGATTAAGCGAAAAAGGGCGGGAAAATACAAGGAAATATTTAGTTGCGATTGGTTTAGCTCTGACGCTGATTGGTTGAGGGGGGACACGGGTTTCCTTGACCAATCAAAGAGGTTAGAAACGGAAAGTATCCCGAATTACTTTGTGCACTAATCTATGAATTACAACGATAGTCCGTTCAATAACGGGGTTAGTATCAGAATCGAAACTCGACATTGAAATACAATCCATCTCAAGTGTTTGGTTTTCAGTTATAGTAACAGGTAATCTGACTATGACTTTCCTTGGCAGATCTGTGAGAGACAACAACGCGACATTTCTTACATGCAGCTGCAGTTACAAAGTTCTCACGATATGCTGTCCAAACATGTCACGGAACCTGAGTAAGTTGTAAACTGCTGAATAATAGTACGTTTTTTTCAAAGAGACAGAACTTGTTTTCACCCAGACTATCAGAGTACACTATCATATACTTAGTATAGAAATTACGTTCAACACAAAAAGGTAAGCTGTTAGTTATAATCGGGAAAGGAAAGCGAATTGTTGACCAGGTGAAGTTGAGGTTGCAGAAAAAATAAACTTAAAAAAATATATGAAAAGTTGCCTGGCTTTCAGCTTCTGACTTCGCAGTTCTGATGGCCGGAGCCACTAACTGGTTTCTGAGAGGCTTGGAATCGTCACATTGTAGCCTGAGGGTTACAAAAACACAATAACGACAACAACTACAACAAGAATTCAGGCTTCAATAGGTCTTGACGTGATGCCTCCCATATTTCGACTGGGTGTCACTACCAACTGAGTTAATAAGCCACTTATTGGGAGTGACAGTACTTTTTATGACTAGCTCCGTCTCTTGATTTGCAGTAAAATGTCAGAGTTGGAATCTAATCCCCCGGATGAAGATAAAAAGCCTCTAAACAGCTTTTACGATGCCACGAGTTTTAACCTCAATGGAGACTATTTTGACAATCAGGTGAGTTAAGACAGTTTTTTTTCGTCGGTAAAACAAACCTCAATGACAGCTATAAATTTTGTTTTCCGTAACTATCTCATCTAATTGATTGACAAGGTGGCGCCAGTTTTTTAGACTAATCATAGGTTGAAATAAAGCAAGATAACGCGATTCTGCATAATCATTTACACTCAATTTGTAATTGCTGCATTTTGAGTTATCTTTCTTGGAGAAGAATTTGGTGCAAATTTTAGATAAGTTTCTAGTCATTAGGATATTCCTTCTGCTTTGACTCATTCAGTTTTGCACATTTTTCTTGTGCTTAGGATCAAGCGTCCACGAGGTCAATGGACTTTGATGGTATGTCAATCTCTTCGGGGTTGTTCGAAACAGCGTTAAAATGCTTGAAATGTTCTTGTCCTAATGAAAGTAGCAGATTTTTAGGCCAGACATATTAAATAAGAGATATAAATATATGGCCCTAGTGAACACAATGTTATCTAATTCGGCCAGCCTTTCAGTTTCTTTGTTGTTGGCACAGAAAGTACCTATTGTTAAAAATTTTGCGAGCTTATGCTCGTGTCCAACTCTGTGCGTCCAAATGTTCCATTGTAGTTTTTTTTGTGGTGAGGATCAATAACTCAAAACTGACAGAGATCTTTGTCGTTTAAGACGTGTACGTGAAGTATCCTACTTTAATTTGCAGGCCCAGTCTCTTCCAAAGGCACTGATGATGACCTCGCTGCTTATATTCCAGGTGTGAAACACAGAAACAAAGTGATTGTCTGCATAGTGTGAAAAAAATCTAACCGCTATTGATATGAAACTAGAAAGACATTAATGATATACATTTGAATGCAAAACCAGAATACGACATACTCAACTCTCACTTTTTAACGTCAGGGTCAGTGAGATGTGAACCCTGACACACATATACCATCTGTATCCAAATAGCAAGCACAAGCCTGAATCCTTCGCGCAAACATTTCACAAGACAAGTTATTTAACCTTTTACAACCCAAAATCGGTATGCATATTCTCCATACTGTTCTCTAAATATTTCCTAAGCTTCTGACAAGGAGAATTTGTCCAAGAATCTGTAGCTTTTACAGTTACCGTTCATTTCTTATATTCTCCTGACCTTTATGTGTCATTCGGGGGTGATATGGTAAGGAGAAATTAGTTATTTGTCACTCTTTGGGGTTAAAGGGTTAAAGCTGATGCTTCACTTTGTGTTGAAAATAATGTCCAACCAAGGTACGGTTACTATTTTATATTAGGCGGTGGTGGAGTGTCCTCCCTTTCCATGCACGCGACAGCCGGAAGTGACTTGGCTGACGACTATGACAGCCTTTCGCAAGATCCACTTCAACCTCCGATCACTTCAGAAAGAGGCTTCACAAGTTCAAATGTTGACACGTTTCTTCCTCCCAGGTGAACAAACGTGCTTTTATCGGGAGTGAACTCTTTACGGGTGTCATTTCACATTTCTTAACATGAGTTATTTTTTCCTATCCTGTAGAAACCCCTCTTACTTCAGCACACCCAACACAAGAACCGACATTTATCCGCCATTAGGTAACCTTTCTCTCACGGGCGTTCGACTAGAGGACCACAGTAGCCTGTTATCCTTCTCGCCTGGGAGACCAGTGGAAATTAATTCCGTAACAACTACGAGACCTGGGGACACATATTCCTCTTTCTCAGCTGGTGTATCTGTACCGAAGACGTCCCCTCCTAAGGTAAGAACTGCTCGGTGGAGCCGCCTTTGGTTCATTGGTGGCCTTGTGAAACCAAGGAGTAAGTTTTCCTCCCAGAAGAAACGGCAAGCAATTGGAGTGAATTTTGAGTGTCGTAAATCCAAAACCAAAGCACTGAAAGAAAAATGACCAATTAGAACAAGAAAATATCAAGAAGCGACTGTGAGGACTTAAATTCAGCCAACTACCCTAAGTGCGGGAAAAACGCGAGTGACTATTTCCCGTTTTTTTTTTGTTTGTTTGTTTTTTTGCGAGATCTGATTGGTTGAGGTGGCATGTTTTCTTTTTTTAGACCAATCACAGGGCGTCATAAAGTTAACTCATAGCAATCTCGCATTGTTGTCCACGTTCAATTGAAAATTTCTCCAAATACTATTATTTTTAAGCTTGTGCATGATTTTTTCCCAAATTAATTTTAGTTTTGATTTTTTAGAACTGCAGTTTTCCTAGATTCTATTGATTAACTGAACAAATTCAGTTAACTAACGATTATAGGTACAAACGCTGATTTGCGGCTGAAAAATGCAGGTTGTAACCTAACTTTCGAATGACAATCACTGTAACATAATTTGAGATCCCTTAACGTAGCACATAACTACTAACGTAGCTCACTGTCAGATAGTAACAATAATACAACTAACAGAAGTTCCAACAACTTGCGTGACAGGACAGCTGTGCCAAGTTGGGTGAACTTTTCTTTTCTTTCTCCTTTTATTTCGTTCTTACCCCAGGCGGAGGGGGACGCTTCACCGACCAGTAAACTACATCGTCTGCTCGCGGAGTCTCGACAAATGGTTCAAAACCTCGAACAATCCTCCACATTCTCCCTGACCGGAAGTCCTAATCAGGTTTGCATTAGCGTCACGCATTTCAGTTTGTCACGCTATACCTTAAGGCTAGGTTGCGTTGGAAAGTGGCTTAGATGAAAAAAAAAAAAAGAAAAGAAAAGAAAAGGAAAGAAGTAAAAAAGGAGAAAAACTTAAAACAAAGGTTTTGGCTGGGCTGGTCAACTGGTCACTGCCAGAGGAAGCTTTTCATGAGTTTTCGCGAAGCAAAATTTTCATATTCCAAACGTTGGCTGAAAAACATATCGGGACTGTTTCAATCATCGGTATCTTCCTTTTAGTCTAATTGGCGATAAGGCTAACATTAACAAATAGTTCTATTGAAGTTTAATGAATGGTAATGTATTGCCATTGTCACTTAACATTTAATACAAAATTCTACTTGTAACCGCAACTGCAATTACGTCAGTGTCCTTCTTTAATCATGTATTCCTCGCTCGCTAATAAAGTTCCTTAATGATTATAGGATAACAATTGCATTTGCAGTTAACCATTTTAAGCTCCCAGCGAGGTCAGACTGAAATTTTACCTCCCTTTATTAGTGTGATAGTTAAAGAAAAGATTCTTAGAATTTTAAGACATTGATTACTAGGAAAACTTGCTTTGAGTTAAGGAGAAAGTTGTTACTACCACAGGAAATATATGGATTTTACTTAAAATGTGCACTTTTATTGTACGCATGATAAGCCAGTAGAAATCAGACCCATTTTCGGAAGAAGTTCCGGTCTCCAAAGTGTGTTTCAAATCCAGGGGTGTGGTTTTTAAAACTAATCAATCAAGAGCGACGTTACAATATTTTGTGTCCTCTTTTTCTGCGACATGCAAAAATATCTTCTAGTTGAGGAGAAACAAAAAACGACAGTTAATTTTGACAGAAAAGCAGCAACACGAGAAGGAAAATTTTCCAGAACGTGAAAAGGACTTCTAAGGATGAAGAAGTTTGACCTAGACTCGTGAATTGAATGTAGCTCTTTTAACCAGGCTTTCTGTTTGATTGTCCGGTGGTGTAGTTACAATCCTGTCTTGTTGGTCGGCTTTTCGTAGCAGGAAGTTGATACCAATGAACGCCCTCTAAAAGATAACACACTCTGTCTCTGTTTCTCTTTAGGACTCCACGGTTCCCACGACTGAGCAGTACACACCGCCGCAAAGACATCTGGGAAGTCCACTACATTCGCGTCCAATACCCACCTCTACTGAATGAAAAGTAGGTAGTACGTAGTGTTTTTTGCGTGATCTGATTGGCTGCTTATGCCGAGCAAGTTAGCTTTATCCATTTTATTTTGAAAGTCTTCAGTTCGCTTTACTAAGCTGCAAAGTACTTAAACTGTGAACTATTTTAGAGCCTGTTTGAACCTTTGGCTTATGACTCTGCAGGATCTTTCTATAAGTTTTGGCTAATTCGGCGAGTGAACTACTTGACTATATTGTGCTTCGCTACTACAAACCTACTTTAAACGTGAGTGAAAAAAAAGGACAGAGCTATTCGCAGGTGTGAAAATTAAGGCCGACTTTTCTCGGGATGAACTTATCGTGACATAACATCTGGGACATTGTAACCTGTCAACGACAAGAAAATGAATTTAAAAAATATATATTAACTACAAAAAACCTCTCTCTTTTCAACGTTGTAGTGGATCGATCAGTGGAATGTTTTATCGTTCACCTCTAACCTATAATCTTTCTCATCCGTGGGGTTTATTTTATTTCATTTCATTTTTTGTCTCACTATACTTTTGTCCCTTGATATTGCAGATTAACATGTCCACAATTTTCGGCTGATCCTAACGACGCACGCCCGCAGTGCTTCTGTGCTTAAAACTTGATTCCTCTCACATTCGAATCGTCTTCGGAAATCCGAATACTTCCGTAAAGCCAGGTGTGACTGCTCGAATCAAAATGGTTTCCAACATTAATCCACGTGAAGTTAAATTTTGTTTCGATATAAATAGTATAGCTTGAGTTACAATTGTGTTTTAACTGTACATAACGAATACTGACTATTAACTTGACCTTTTTTCATTATTTTTTTGTTATGAAAGGAAAGAGAAAAAATCCATTTCGTACAAATCCAGTCTAATGTACTCTCTTTTGTTGACCAAAAATACAATGCAAATATCTTTGAATTATTTTTTTTATGATATTTTAAAATTGATTGAGTTATATTGAGAAACGGATGTTTGGACCTACAGGCCAGGTGTTAAAGGCTACACATTACTACTTGTTTATCTACAGTTATATTGCTCATGTTGGATACTGGTGTTATAAGTTTGGTATTATTGTGCATAAAGAAAAGTTCACCTGACGCAACATGTCGCAACTTTTTGGAACAGAAGTAGTTATACTCGCAGCAAACGTTCTTTAGCCTTTAGAGTCATACAACCATTTTTTTCTTTCGTGATGAGAAACGCGCCTGCAACAAGACGCACGCGTGGCGTAGCCAGATGGAAAATTAGCGGATGATATTAGAGCCTCTCTCTTAACCGATCGCGCGTGTCAGCAGGCAGTCCACGCGTTATCGCGTGGTTCATCGCGTTGGATTTCAACCAGGCAATCACGTTGGAGGGAAATATATTAGGAACATTTACTCCAACATTTTAGCCTAAATGTCAACCACTAATCGAGAGGTACAACAGAATTCTTATGTTTTGATACACGTACTCATTTCATCTATTATACTAACCAGTCGTAAACTTTACATGATCATGTTTAATTACCTTGTTTGGTTCGTAAAGAGAGAATGATTTTAGATAGACTCTTATTTAATAATTATTATTTAAATGATGTGAATCTAGAATCTTGTGTATGAACTGTTGATTTATTTCATTCAGAATTTGATCGGGTGGGGCAGGGTGTGATAACAAGAAAGAGAGAAAGTAAAGTGTGCGAATCCAAACTGGTTGATGGCTGTATTTTTTTTTTCTTCCTTTCAAATGTCTTCGATATCGACAGAATTTTATCGGGAAATAATAATTTCTTGATTTGAAAAATGTCATAATGGACTCACAAATAGTTGGTTTCCTCAGGGGTTTCCTTAGCATGGGCTTCTCCTTTCTCACCCTCCCTTTTTCCACCCAGCCACCCCCCCCCCTCCCGAGGAAAGGGTAATCCCAGGAATTCTTGCTGAAGGTTTCTTGCACGGTTTTACAAATCCTGATCGTGTTTGGGACCAAAAAAATGCCAATAATCACGCTTATTTTCAGACCTGGTCACTATTATCCAAATCTTGTGGAGTAAACAGTGCCAAAGACAAGAATTTGCCCAATTCATCCAGAAACACAACTCGAATTATATGAAGGAGTTACAACTCTGTCTCTGTTATTAGGAAGAGAAAAGACATGCGTGTTCCCTTGAAAATACTCCATACTCAAAAGGAAGCCTTAATGGACACCTAAGTCTGGTCAAAATGTATGACCATTTTCGGAAAATCGGCACCAAAGTCATACACTTTGTAGTGGCACACGGCTACGGAGCTTATACCAGAGTGCAACCCCACCCCAAGTCACTTTAGGACGCAAGCCTGAGCCGAGTACGCAAAATCCACTGAGTTCTTCGTCACTATTGCCTCGTGTTGGGATCTTGAATAACAAACGGCTTACTACATCTCCATTGTTTCTTAATAGTTGCCCGTAATCAAGATTATCTGTCAACTGAGATACTTTTAGAGTTGGGTTACAATCTATCGATCTGCTGCGTCAGAGCACGTCGTGCTCGTCAGTTCACGTGCCTTGTGAACAGAAATTCGTGGGGCGAAGAACGTTGTCACGAAACTGAGTTTCGTTTTATTGTAAAGCGCACGATTACAAGGCTGCGAAAGTAGAGCTTATATCCTCTCAATTTCCCTCTAAAACGTATTAGTATTAATGCAATTTTTGTTGCTGAATATTTGGTGAATATTCTTTTGACCTTAAACGATTTTGCTAGGAGCTCTATCTCTGGAGATTGAATGTTATTAGCGCCTGACGCATAACAATACGCGAGTAACAAAGCCAATTCTTTTAAGAGCAAGGGATCGCTGTAATTCCTTTTTCTTCCAGATCACTCATTGCACGCGGGTAAAGATAACTTTTAAACGTCCCTTTGTTCCTTCAATTTTCTAGAAAAAGTTGGAGCATTGATTAAAAAAAAAAACAATTGTGACAAGTGTCAAAAATTTTAGAAATTGGCAGCTTGAATATGTATGAACGTTCGCATTCATGGGCCAAGGGATATTGTCATTCTAATTAATCAATTTCTCTTGGAAAATAATGCCGTCAAATTTATTTCCTGTCCTGGGAAAAAATAAAGAACTGTTTCACTGCTAACAAGCGAACAGGTGCTTTCTAGTTTTCCTCTATCTGCATCGAGATTGATAGGAGAAAATGCATTTTGATTAGTGTGAACTTGATTTTATGACTTCTCCGGCGGAGCAAATTATGCAGATGTAATTAATATTAATTTTAACTCAAAGGTAATCGTTACTTTTTGGTTGCCACGAAAATTTTATCTAAACGAAGTGCAGTCTCGCTTGACCTTCGTTTCAGTTTATCTCACTGAAATGATGACAGTTTCATTCGTAATATTGGCAGCGTTATGACTTTTCACCCCGATATTTTAAAAACAGACGTGTCTTTCGATATGCAAATACGCTGCGAGGTTTAACAAGTAAAAGATCACTTAGCAACTCAAAAACTGAAACATCCGTTTTACTCAGGCAGCAGTAATTTTCCATACCGCTCGGTTGTGTTTACCAGTTCGCGACGTTTAACTAGGCTTCAATGCAATTAATACCCTAAGACGAAAATCGCTTCTTTGTGCTTGACACCTGAAGGAGAACGAAACCTTCTAGAATTTACATTCACGTCCTATGGGTGATTTCACTTGTTTGAAGTAGATGAAGCCGGCGATCAAGGGCAGCCCGAGAGATCGATAATTTTGCGCAGTGTGTTCAGAGTTCAGGTTCATTTGGAGTCTGAAAGTAAATTGTTTTTGTCTCGAGTACAAAACTCTGAGTTTGAGCGGAAAAACACACGTGAGTGCAAGTTATGTGTAAACATGGAGCGTGCAGTTGATGTATTGCGAGACGCTTCAGTATGGCTTCGATCTCTGCCAAAGGGAGATATTAATGAGAAGCAAGAAGAAGGATTCCCGTTCAAGAAAGATGCTCCAACGACAAAACCTGACGCCATCTGGTCTAAAACTAAAGAACCCCAGATCATCGTCGAGACTGATTCGTTTGACAAAAAGAAACTGAAGGATAAACACGATGAATTCAACTTCGACAAGGCGCGAGAAAAACTGCGAGAGAAGCTTGAATCTGTATTAGCTTTTCCGAGCGAACTGAAGGAAAAATTCCAAACGAAATTTCTCCACGACACCGCAGTTAAAGTTGACATTTCCGAAAGAGAAGAGACCAGATCCGGGAAAGAAACCGACTTTGATCGAGAGTATGACATAATCGAGTTGCGCGAAAATATATTCGTCATCGGAGGAGCAACCGAGGGCAACGAAAGCGAGCCCTCTTCGGCTGTTGGAGTCTTCAATTGTGTCGAAAGAACATGGCGGGAAATTGCGCCTTTGCCGGTGAAGACAACGGCTTGTTATGCTACGGAAGTAACAGCTATTCCTGCTCTTGTGGTTGCGGGCGGTTTTGGTGGATGGAAGGCCCTTAACACGGTTCAGATGTACGACTGGGTTACTAAGGAATGGTGCATCCTTAAACCAATGCGAAAAAGACGATGGGGTTGTTATGCGACAGGAACAGAGCACGGGATTCTCGTAGCTGGAGGCTGCGACCAAGGTACTGTCCTAAGCAGTGTCGAGCTCTACAACGTCAAGAAGAGAGAGTGGTTCACACTTCCAGAGATGCTGGAACCCCGCTGCAACTTTGGTGGCGGAATCATCGACCGGAAGCTGCTTGTGGTTGGAGGTGGATCAGGCTTCTACTTCAACAGCGCTAAGAATTCAGCTGAAATTTTCGACGGAGAGAAAGGAAAATGGACAAAGCTACCGCCAATGAAGCGAAAGCGCTACGGCTGTGCTGCTGTGGCATGGAAAAGAAAGCTTTTTGTGGTTGGTGGCTGCGACAAGAGCGGAACCGATGTGCTAGAAGTTGAGGCGTTTGATTTGGAGGGACATGTATGGCTAAACTTCCCTCCGTTACCCGTAGGATATTCTTTGTGCCGGGCTAAAATTGTGCAAAACATGCTCGTGGCATTTGGCGCTGATGGTGGTGAAAATACCGCATATGCCTTTGATTTTGAACTCAACAGATGGGAGAAGTATATCGAGTTACCACATGGCAGAAATGCTTACGCTATTGGAGTTATCGGCATTTAAAATATAGAAATCATCGTTAAGTTGTATCCTAAAATTTATCGAAAAGTCTCATTTTACATGGGAGCAAATGGTTCCGTAAGGGTTTCAAGAGCACGAAAAATTCCCAAATTTATAACAAAAGTACTTTTCCAGAGTATTTCTTTACTTAGTCAGTCGCCAATCGACGAAAAAGGTTAAGAAAGCCTGTTATAAGTAAATCAGCGAGGATTTTTAGATTGCACCTGATTTTTTTTGCAAAATCGCTCTGAGAGGGAGTTTGCTGAAAAGTGACCCAATTGAAGGGCTCGAAACATTTCAATATGTATATTGCTAATACTTTTCCACTGTAAGGCTTCACTGAATCTTTCGGCAATCGACATAACACAATCAGAAAACTGTTTGTAGATAACTCAGTTAGGAAATTTGAATTGCCCTTTTATGTGGATATTGCTGCAGGAACGTTTCCAGAATATTCTAAACAAATAGTTCACGGTTCTGCGTCGATATAGCCAGTAGGTTTTTAGAATGTTGTAGAATGTTATAGATTTGCAATTTATATATTTAGAAAATGACGCAGAAACTTTTTGTGCTCTTTGTTTTCTTATAAGAAGCAAAAAAAACAATCATCATTGTTTATTAGAAGTAACTTGTTCTCTTTAAGAACATTTCCGTAGATGTTCTCTCCTTGTAGAGAAAATGCGGCATATAGAATTTGTGATCTTCATTTGTTTACGCAGCAACATTATCTTCGTAAGCAGCTCTTCTTAAGTGTCGAATTTTTGCGATGGTTATCTTGAAATATTATTTTGTACAACGGTCCAGTTTTAAAATATGCAAATAAATTAGGCCGTTAAGCAATTAGTTCTAAAGACCTTTGCCCTCCCTCTGTTATGCATTACTGATTGGCTACCTTGACTATAAAACCTACTTATGGTCACGTGAAGAGGACAAGGCTGAGTTATTCTGTACGGTCTTAACTTACTCTTCGTCTCTTCCTCACTAACTAAGGCCCCGAGCGACCACGCTAAAGGGTTTTCTAAGTGTCTGTTTTCGTCTGAGACGCAACGAAGGAAAACATTTTCACCCACACTAGCTTTTTAGTTTCCCTCTTAATCCACACCTTAATTTTTTTTCATTTCGGTAGCGCATACATTTGGAAGAGTCTTAATTTCGTCTATTGTTTGCACTAAAAGGTCCGAAGGCGCAGATAAAAGCGATAGTGATTGAAGCAGTTTCCATCATCGTTTTCAAAATCCTCCGTTTTCACTTGTCCACACAAGAAACGGAGCGTTTCAAAAAGGCGCTTCTCTCCAGAGATCTCCGTTTTTACTCAAGTTTTCGATCGTTTTCGTGCGGCCGTGGTAGGCAAAAACGCACCAAATCGTATACGTTTACGAACGAAAACGCAGTAGCGTGGATGAGGCCCGAGACAGTCTGGAACAGGGTCCGTGTTCGCCAACTGAAGACTACGTGCGGTTTTTACTCCCCTCTCTTGAAAGACGTTCTCGATTGCGGGAAATTAGCCTTTGAAAATAGTCCTTTGGGGGAAGGTATTTTAAATCATTTGGAGAATTTTGAATCGAAAAAAATCCATAAATATGCCACCCATGGTTCCTTCACTGTACATGTAATAATTTGTTTGCATTTTTTCCGTATCATTGGTATCTTTTTTTTTTACATCAATTTGTAAGCAATTAGTTTAAAACTCAAGCTGCGACCAAAAATGCTCATGATTTGTCCATTTGCTTTTAGTGAGATGAAACAGATCGTTGTTTCACAGCCAGTTATGGTAAAACACTCCGCGCTTGAGAGCGCCGCCACTATGGCTTGTCTCTTAAGAAATTCTGCTCTCTGATAGGATGGATAAACCTGAATATCACCCTTATCTAACAAAAAACTCGATGTGCGAGGTACCGGCGAGATCTCCCGCGTTTTCCCGCGAACGATAGAAACTCACGCGTGATGCCCACGCGTGACTTGTTTTTTAATGCGAGAAGACCGGGAGAAATTGGGAACGAGAAACAATGCAACATGGCGGAAAAGACGAATAGCTTTTAGCGAAGATTACGTACTTTGTCACCAGTTACCGAACAAAAGTGGGATATTTGATCTGAATTGCCTTCCCAAGATGCTTTCTCTCGCCTTGTGATGTTTATTTGCAACAAAAGTGCTCACAGCGCCTGCAAAGACAGAAAATGGAGAGCCAAACTGATGCAACATGCTAAAGGTAAGGTACCGACTATCACATAAAAGATATTTGACGAATAAACTGAACCAACAGTCCAGTAATCAAGAATAAATTACAAACACGAATGAGATTAAGATACAATCAAAACTGTTGATGATGTGGGTAGGAGGGAAGCTAAAACTTTCTTAAAGCTAGTAATAAACTTGTTTCTTGCTGCTTGCTAGATCACTAATAACAAGTGCATCGATACCTAAGCAGTAATACTAAGTAATTTTGCAATTAAAATGCGTTAGCATGGTGAATAGCCATTGGCTCTACCCAAGTCTTATGACTTATATGCTGAAAAAATTGCTCAATCTTAAAGAAAAGGGAAAATACTAATTTGCACCCTGCCTGTACCCAGTCCAGGCCTCTCAGTTATCGATGTCTAGATTCATATTAATAGAGATTAATATTCACTTAAATTTCGAGCTGGAGAAAAACACATTCATATGCCTACCAACTAAGCAAGATTTCTGTGCGTTCATCATACATACAGTTAAGTGACCAAAGTAAACAATAGCGGAGATGTATCATTTTCATATAATTATGACTTGAATTTACAAAAATAGGCTGATAGTAATAGTATAGGCCAATAGTAATAGATAGTATGGGTAACCAAAGTGTTTCAAAGACTTCCCAACAATCTCGAACATTTCCATATATATTCCTTAAAATTATTAGGTGTTTCAAATAATTCTGAATCACCCATTACTAACTATCACCTATTATCAAATTGAAAGACATTAGCAACTGTTAGTAACATCACTTATCATCACTAGACATAATAAATTGCTACCAGAGTTAAATTTAGACTGTTACATGTACCAGGAATCACTTACTCTTAAAAGGTATTCAGACTACAATACTAAGGGTCACTTGGTCACAAACATCATTCACTGAATCTAAACTTTACACACTGGTACAGGATACTCACTGCCATGTAAACTTTCGCTGACTGCAGAGGTAACTCATTGTCTCAAGACGTCATTCACTGTTAAAACACATCTCTCACTGTTACTTACTAAATAATATTCACTGTTATTGAACATTGTCCAGTGATCAGAAACCAGATTAGATGTAGACTTGATTGTTAGAGACATATTTTTGATGATTGAGAGGTGAACATTTTTTGATGCGGGTCCTGTTTAGTAGACTGTTGTGTGACTCTAACATAGTGACAGTTTTTCCATTGAATTATCTCATAAGGAAAATGTGTCTAAGAATAGCTGGAAGAATAAAAATCATAGTAAATTGCAGTTTCCAGTCTCCAAGTTTAACATAGGAGAATGATGTCTTCCAGCTGGATTGGCCATCACTAAAATGTAGCTTGAAGGATATCATGGAGTTTTGAAATAATTAACTGATACTATGCACAGCTACATTCTGCACAAATGATCCAAAACGTTTTTTTGGTATAGATGTAGACTAGTTGAAAACTGTATGCTTTGATATCAATATGGTAAGAGTTTAAGAATCTTTAATTGTAAATAGGATTTTTAATTGTAATAGGATTATTTTTATAACATTGTCTTTGAAAAGCCCCCTTGGGGAAAGTCAATAAAGTATGTTGTTGTTGTAGTTAGACTTGCTCTTTTAGCATGATAACTGTTAAGATGTAAAGCTGATGGTCAGACAATTATAAACTTTTCTTGTGTTCTCATATTGTAGACTGCATTGGTTAGTACAGCAGTAAACCATTGTTTGATGCAAGCCTTGGTTGGTGGATGTGGACAAACCTAGGAAGGTTGCCTGTGGATAAGCATTGGTATATGATCTGTGGACAAGCCATGGCAGGTGACCTGTGAATAACCATGGACAAGCCTTTGGACAGTTCATCATGGTCAGTGGAGAATTGTAGATCTGGTATAAGAGTGGTCAGAGGATGATGAGGCTGGAAGGAAAGTGCTAGACTTGATGGTTGAAACTAGAACAGCAGGTAAATTCTAACTGTTTTTGCAAACTATAGTCAAAATTTTTTGTCAAACCAAACTCAGGGAGGACTCACAGATTTCCTTATAAATGTTTGTGGCCAGTCTTGCCTCAGTTGCAATTGCAGTATAATGTTTAACAGCACTTAGGCCATCTGTACCATAAATATTAAATATCATTAGCTTGTTGCTACTATAGCTTATCCTGGTTTCCATAGCATTGCTTGGGTATTACTACTTCTGCAGAATGGCATTCAGAAATTGTGCAAGTTTCCCTCCACATATAGTTTTCCAGTAGCGATTTAAAACCATGAGTGGAGAAATGCTCTGTAAGAGTTAAGTGTCTCTCCTAAAAACAAAGCAAAATTACCCTCTTTCAATTTTCCACTGTACATGAATTCAAAGCAATTAAATCTTAAGAACATCATTTTAAGGTCATAATTTATCGAATTTTAGTGCAAAACATGCTGTTTGAATCTTGAAGCTATAGGTGGCCATGATATAGACAGGATTTTAAATTTCAAGAAAACACTGGTATAGATGTTGACCTTCAAAAGCATGTCCTTATAAACCTTCAAGGGTCAAATTTTTCAAAATCAGAATTTTTCACCCTTTCTTTAAGGTAACAAATAATTGTTAGTGATTTGGCAAATAAAGAAATTTGAAAGAGAATGCAAAAAAGGCTAAAGAAATCATCCAATTATTATTGATAAACACCTTGATTCTTTGAGGTATTCAGAGACTTGTTGACAATATTAGGGGGCCCAGCTTCATCTGGGACCAGGGATCTAGGGTTGGTACTTTTTTGTCTGGGTGCACGATTTCAAATCTGAGTCATTTTGAAACTCTTTCATGAGATAAAAGATAAATCTTTCTTTTCATGTGGCAACATGGAAATTATAGAAATACAGTCAAATAAAAATGTAATGATCAAATCAATACAAACTGTATTGAAGAGAACGTGAAATAAGAATTTACCAAAGATGGCTAAATTAGTCTTGTAACAATATTGCGTGACACTGTCACGACCTCGTGGTCCGCTGACGACATCTGTCGTCTTATATTAAATATATCTTGTTGGTCCGACATCTTGGTTTTGTATGTGTTCTCCTCTACATTGCCCGTTCTGGCTTGTTACAAGTCTGCCGTTCTATGATTAAGTATTATTGTTTTACGGTATTGTCAGAAATTCTCTTGGCTTTGTTGCTTGGGCATCTAACTTGCCTCCAAGACTCCCATTGAACCTTCTCATTTACCTTGTTATAGTTTCTTGACAATAATTTCTACTCCATCTTTCTCTTTTATACTGAAGGTGCTTTTTCAAACGAGCTTTCTGCCTAAAAGGAAAACTCAATCGACAAAAAATTATCTTGACATATTATAACACCCATTCCACTTCAAACTTTGCATCAATTTAAATTGATGAGGGCGTGCATGTTGGGGGAATTAATGAATTAGGTTCACAAGTTGCAAAATTACCATTAAACTGGAAGATGCCTCGACAATTTTTCGAAGCTTTGTAATTCTCAAGAAGTGTACAAGGGTAAAATTAAGTCGAAAATTCCATGTGCTTCCTCAGAAGAGTGACGAGTGGAGGAACAACGGTGGTGAGAAACTGCCGACTTATCCCTTCCCTTACCCGATAACAAGTTATGGTTAATGTTGGGTAGGGGAGGGGTAGGTACGCAGTTGTTTAGATTAAGCCAGAATGACAAACCCTCTTAAGTAGACACGCCCATAGCACGATTTCTGAGGTTCGTTCGGGCTCCCGTTGAAACAGCGCTCTTCTTTTATGTTTAAGATAACGTTGGTTTTGAAATCTTTCAAAAGAGTAAACGCATAAAAAATTACCTCGTTTTTTTGTAGAGAATTAATTATTCAATACTGATTCTTTCACGATCTCGCGAGCTCAAGGGTAAAACGGTTAACTGATCTGAATTGCAAATTTGTCCTTGTTATCATTCAGGATTTTCTCCCACCTGCACATGCTACTGTGGTGTTACTCGGCTGTGGAAAGTTCTGTGGCCGTTTAGGTCTCCTAACTTGGTTTACAAGCTTCAGGATTAATGAAAATTTTGTTGAAGACACCAAGGCTTCCACGATAGCCACGCGAGAACCTTCCAAAGGTAACTTCGCCAAAAGGTCGCATATTCTCTAGCGAAAGTGCAAAATGATACCACGCAAGATGGCAACCAACATGGCGGACTTATGATTCTTTGCATTTAAAGGTAACTAAAAAGATTTATTGTGATACAGAGAGCTTGATAATTGTTTTGCATGTAAATTTAAACTAATCTTACCGTGTTTCTTTCGCCAAATTCCTAGTGTAAACGGGGAAAAGAGACAAGGAATATGGAAATTGAAAAAAGCTAGTGGAATCGGTGGGTGGAAATCTTCGATGCTTTTAAAAGTAGGCCTTTAGGTCTGTAGTTCTGTCACAGGCCTCTTGCTGATGCGGTGAAAACAGCGATAATGTAGGTAGAATTTGCTCTAAGAGAAAATCCAAAAGTAGAGATATGAAATATTTCTAAATGTTTTGTTTTCATCAATCCTCTCCTTGATTCCACTGAGAATTTTGTTTCCAAATGATTTTAAGATATTGAGAGTTATAGTCCTCTGTTTCCTAGTATACTTTGGGAAGTTTTCTACGTAGCAATTTCAAACAGAGGAACAACGACTGATTGCAATATGTCACTAACTGAAAGCAATTTTTGTTGTCTCGTGAAATCTGCTCAGAAAATCAGTAACGATTAATACCTTGTGCGTTTGATCTGTAATTTGACCGGTGTCCTCACAGAGTTGTATAACCTATTGTGGCTAATGTACTTAAAAACTAGGGTTTGTGCAACTAATTTCGACCATAGGACCTCATTTTGACTACTCCTCCTTTTTAAGCTCAAACTTGACCAAGTTTGATTCAGTTTTCCGAACAAATTTCAACTGATCCCCTCACATTTCTTCATTAGCATTCTTAGTCTACACGAGGAGGGGGGTTTCATTACATTGGAATGGACGTCATGTCTTCCTCACTGAGTATTGAAGATATATTAATGCGTTTCTGCAGAATTTAGGATGATTTGTTCAAATGAAATATCGTTTCAGCGAACGTAAACAGTCTCAACCAAGGACATATCTATTTCATACATTGGATGTCCATGTAAAACTATACGGGAATATATTGGGAATTTTAACCCTGAATTCTTTTGTTGCTGTCACAACGACAATGGTTATGATCAGCTTTTTTCTTGTTTATGTTCTTCCCTGCTAGAATTCCGCGCAAGGTTCCCTCGATTATCACTTTGATTGATATCCGGCAAAGGGACAAGTGACTGGACTGAAATCAAGCCGCTGGATGACTGCATAAGTGGATTGAAATCAAACTTGCAAATGGATTTTTTAAATCAAAATGGAAAATGGACATGTGATCGGATTTAAATCAAGCGTACATGTTTTAAAGGTAGAATCCTTAATTAGGTCGGTTTTGAGATACACAGTAATAGGCCACGAAGGTGCACTTTTAAACGCAATTATTGTGTCTAGTTACAAACCAATTTTTGAGATAATTTGAAATGAAAATTTTTGACGTGCCAGTTCGATTCGTTTTCGTGAAAATTGTCAACCTTACCAGCAGGAGTTTGTTTTAATTGTTGCTATATACTGGCAAGATTTGATTTTTCAAATGAAATATGCTTCAAAACCAACCTTAATGAAGACTTTTTCCATATCGTTTAAGCATCATGATCATCAGAAATTACGAAGACAAACCGACCCGATAATAATTAAGAAAGATTCTCTGTATGAATATCGAGTTTCCTAAACACGAGCTTACGAAAGGTGATTTGGATTATCTGCCTTTGTGGAACAAAATCAAGGGAAATTTTCGAAATAATTTGAGAAATTAGAGGATAAATTTTTGGATAGAAGAAGGAAATTGTCAACATGTATTGAGGTCAGATTAGTAATGCAAATTGTTCTTCTAAGTCGTATTCATGAAGGAATGTTTCCAACTACTATTGTGAGGAATAGGTATATTTGCTATCGTTCAGACGATTCATTTTAATACACAATTTGTGACTTGTGAAAATACCATATTTTAAGTGTTTCATTTATTTTAATCAAAAGCAAGTTGAAGCGTTTACTGTGCACCTTCGCCTTCGTTTTTTTTTTGAAGGCAAATTTACAAGTTATACCAGTCATCAGATTACATTGCTGAGTCAGTTTCCCCTTTTCATGGAGTTAGCGTTTATTGAGAAGCTCCAGTTCTTATCGAGTTTTTTTTTCCATCCAAATCCCTGTCAAAAATTAATTTTCCCGCCAAAAAACTTAAAATACGGGCGCTTAAAATACGCATGCGCCAATTTGCTATTTAAAGCTCTGTAAGTTACATCCGTTTAAAATGATACAATTTTCCCGCCAAAAAACTTAGGAAAAAATACGGGCGCCCAAAATACGCATGCGCCGTTTTTTTTTTTTTTTTTGGAGATGTGAATAAAAATTAATTTATTTGTCTTCTCTTTTTTCTTGCGTCATTCTTGAATAGAAGTCAATAAACACTGCAATGTTCACTTTTTATTTCTTTATTTTCATTCTTGAAATAAAATAGCATGAATTTTTTAATAATTATTTAATTAGTCAAGTGAATTGCCATTAAATAATCTGAAAGGTGTCAAGGAATACTTGTTCAAATATATACTAAGACTTTTGGCGGGAAAATTTGGAGCAATTTGCACAGAGTTTCCCCTGACAACGTTCTAGAAAAAAATTCAAAATGGCTTCCCTTAAAATTTTCCGCCAGATGAACAAACAGAACTTCGTACATCGATAAATTGTTTGCCAAATTCGTATTTGATGTTATCAAACATGAAATACTGTCTAATTGTAGCGATTTTTCTTGTTTTGGCTGTTTTGTACGAAGTCAAGTTTGTTTCCAATTTTCTTGGCCAGTTTTGTCAAGGTGCAAAATACAGAGTTTGATTTTAGTCTTCCCGATTTTACATCAAATTGGTGTTGAAAATTATGTTGTGGCTTTTAAAAAAGCTTTTTATTAAAGTTGACAAACAAAATAATCTAACTCCAGACTTTCATTGCAAACTCTGTACATTGCTCAATCTTTACACCACGAAGAAACTGGCGAAAAAAATCGGGAACTTGTATACTAATTCTTAAGTAACAAGGCAAGCCAGAAAGTTTGACCAAACACACACACAAAAAAACCGGAGTTGATTCAAAATAAAATTCCTTCCATTATTTTATAATCAAAATCCACCAAACAGACTGATTGGGATCAACAAAGTGTATCTCATCTTTGATTTTTAATTACAGTGACTCGCCATGTTCCTTAAGATTATACCTACACAGTGGAAGTAAAGAGGCGGAATGTCTCTGCTCCAAGCTTGTTAGAATGTCAAGACAGTTCGGCGGTGTTCATTGGAATTTTTTAAATGCCGGGAGAGTTCGAATAATTTAAATTCCCTGTAGACAGTATCATTGGTTGCCAATTACAAATTCCTTTTTTCTTGGTACACAACATCTGTAGTCAAAATTCTATAGCCTTAATTTGGTAGAATGGCAATACAATTCGTCCGCTTGTATTATGGATGTTTTTTTTTTGTGAAAATTCCGAGAACTCATCTATCTAAATTTAGCTGTAGTTGTCAGTTTTGCTTTAATTTGGAAGATGGTGAAGACAACCGTGCAAGCACGATACAATTTTTGATTAAAACGAGAGAATTTACAAACGAAATTCCCTAAGGAAAATTCAATTACTGGTTTGTTTACTGGAATGTTGTATTTTTGCATCTCGAAGATGTCTTTCAACATTTCGTCCAAATCCTGTACATACTGTAATTTTTTCAAGCTCGAGAGAATTCACCCGTTTGACTAGCAGTGTTCATTGCTTGCCAACCTAGAAATCTTTTTTCTTTTTGCTTCAGCAAGATGTCTCGCTTCTTTTTCTTCCACTGTTTAGGAACTTAAATTAAAATAATTATCATAGTTCTCAAAAATTCAACTGGTGGTTCTTGTATGAATTTTTGCAGCGCCTAGAATTAAAATTTTCGTTTATCTATCTTGTGAAATGTTTCGAATCATGATCGGTTTGTGTTTTTTTGTTTGTTTCCTAGCTTAAAATATGCGTATTTTTACTCTAGGGTACTTGTAATTTCCTTGCCGCGGTGCAAAGTAATTTTTTTAATAATTTGGACAATTCCTTCAGCTATTGTTTTAAGTTCGAATTAACATCGTAAAGTTTGTTTTTCGTTTTCGAATTTGGAGAACTGTCAAAATGTTTTTGAAGCATAATCTATTTTATTTGAGTGCTTGAAAAAGAAAATAGAAAACTACTGAGTTACATTAATTTTCCGTGCACGCGAGGAAAATAACTCTTGATGATGGTTCAAATTTGCAGAGAGGAAATTCTAAATTAATCGAAAAAGAAAGCGAGTTTTCTCCTCTCCTTTTTGTAAATGAGATTGTCAATTGCATGAAACGCACCTCATACGAGATCTTATAATGTAAAATTCGAATTTAAATTTCCTGTCCCTCAGTGCAAGTTTCATTCAACGATTATTACTGGTAGTAGTGTTCTCACGTTGTGTTCATGTCAAATTTTCGTACTTTTAACAAAGAATACGCAGATAGCAGCCACTTTTCAAAGCCTCAGTTATCATATCAGGGTACATAAGCTTTTTAAAAAAAGTTAGAGTGAAAATGAATTTTACGCATAAGGTTTTGTTTGCCACAACGCCTTCTGTACCAAATATCACAGAGAACAAAGTGTACCAACAATTGCTTTTTGAGAACTAAGATTGAAAATATTTACTAATTCTATTTTCTAAATCAAGTGGCACTGTTGGCAGACTGAGAGACTAACGAGTTAAATTTGGTGTCCCAATTTTCGGTCGCTTAAGATTGATTAAACTTACCGCCGAAGACATAGTGCAGATTACTGTAACGACGATCCATCAAGTCAGTCTATCGTACTCAATTACTAAGAGCTTAGATTACAGTGCCACTTGCTATGAGGACCTCATGTCGCCTTATACCCGATTAAAATGGTGGGTTATACATATGAGAAGTTGAATTGCAATTTTTTGGGGGAACCCTGACAACAAATGCACGAAAATTTTAGCGAAAAGCCTCTTGTCTAATACAGACAAAAAAAATTTGACTACGCAATAATTTCTTTCTGTACTTTAGCAGAATTTCTTCCATCACAAGTTTTACATCTTATTTTCTTCAATGAATCAGCAGATTTGGCAAAATGTTTGTACAAACTCAGTATTTTGCATGCTCTCTTGGTATTCAAACCACCATTTTATCGGATATTTTAGCGATTTAGTTAATCAATATTCTTATCTTTACGACGTTCCGCCATTGCTTGACTTGACAATCCATTATTCCTCGCTTATAAATTCTACTTCTTTGGCTTGTTCAGCTTGCTGTCTTCACTGAGAGTTGTATCTGAGCATGAAACATTAAAAAGATATTTAGCATCATAACAAGCAAACTTAAAATTATGACATTACTTCTACGAGTTATATTCATTTTAAATGCGACTTTCAACACTAGATTGGCTTGGAGAAGAAAACGTATGGAAAGATGAAAGAAATTCCTTGATTATTCCCGCCACGTTATATGGCACAAGTGTGATGTCCTATCCCTGAATATTAAACGATTTATGGACTCTGAAGTCAAGTTGTGATTGAACTGATAGTATATATTTAACGTAGTTTTGGCTCTAAAGGTCATGAACGAAATAAAAATGAAAACTCTGTTATAAAAATATTTTTGCCCAAGTCTACTTGCTGCTTTCCGAATAATTTGGCAAGGCCAAAATGTTTCTTGACGAAATCCCTAACGCACATGGCGTCCTTCAACTTCGTACATTACCACTAGTTTCCTCTTAAATTAAGCGTACAAGTCCTATGTGCAATTAGTTACTCACCTTTTGCTTAATTTCTGACGTTCAGAGCAGTAACCATGCTTTTTCTTCAAACTTTTGTGAAAGATACACATCGGATAGGAACTGCTTCGCCTGGCATCTCAACGTGGCCGCTAACAGTTTGTAATGAGGTGCAAGATGAAAATTGTTCATGAATATGGATAAAAATGTACATCCAACAGACAGGAAATACGTCACAATTTTAGGTGTGGTTTCGTTTGTTTTTTGCACGCTTTTTAAGAGAATGTTAGAGTTTTGCAGAGGCCCTTTATCTGTCGGTTTTTTAAAGACAGTTTTCAATTCATAGCATATTTTAAAACGAGGCTTCACGCGACAACAAATTCTAATTTCATACATAACAAGTGGGCTACATAGTGCTAAAATCAAATGTGAAAACATCCTGAACTAAAAGTTCTTTGACTCAAAACGTCCACTTACCTACAGAACGAAAACATCACCAAAATCTTTGTTGTTTGATTTAACAATGCTCAAATTCCGCGGCATTCCGATGCATGTCATGACTTTAATAGTGTGGAAAAAGGGTAAACTTGCCGATAAGTAGAAGGAAGCCTTGTCTAATAAAATAAGAAAAGAGAAAGAGTATACGAAGACACTCCAGCCTATTTGTAAGCTTGGTATAAAATAAGAAAAGTAACAAATGATTGAAAAAAAAAAAAAGTAAAAAAATTTAAAAAAAACGGCAAGTTCCCCGGAACAGGATCTCCATCCTGACTGGGACCTCTTTCGCGGTATAATGCTCTACCCACTGAGCCGCGGGGAACTTGCCATGAATGGAGAGTAAATTTTAAAATAACATGTAACAAGTAGAGTACATACTTCTAGAAACGAGCGCACTACGATTCTGCGGAAAACAAAGTGATTTGACCCAAAAATGAAATTATTTCAAAAGCTTTTAACTATGTCATAATTCAGCAGTATTCCGCTGCACGTTTTTGTTCACTATCAAAGCATAGGAAAAAGGTAAAATTGCCAATAAGTGGAAGGAAACCAATTCTCATGAAATTAAGTTAAAAGATGGGTATGCAAAGACACTCCAGATCATTTATAAGCTTGGTATTAAAAGGGAAAGAAACGAATCATCGAAATAGAAAATTTAAAAATGAAAAAACGGCAAGTCTTCCGGGATCTCCATCCTAACTGGGACCGCTTTCGCGGTATAATGCTCTACCCACTGAGCTGCGGAGAACTTGCCATGAATGGAGAGTGAATTTTAAGAATAAATATAACGACTGGAGCACCTACTGCGAGGAGCAAGTGCACAAAGATTGTGTGGAAAACTCAGTTCTTTGACCAAAAAAAGACATTACTACAAAGACTCAGTTGTTTGATTTATAATATTCAATTCAGCAGTATTCTGATGCAAGTCCTCGATTAAATAGTGTAGGGAAAGGGTAAACTTTCCAATAAGTGAAAGGAAGACCAATCTAATAAAACAAAGTTAATGGACGAGTATGCGAAGACGCTCCAGACTATTTATAAGTGTAGTATAAAGTGGGAAAAGACCCCATCATCCTTAAAAATTAAAAAAAAAATTTAAAAAAAAAGAAGCAAACAAACAAACAAACAAAAACCGACCTCTACCCCAGAACAGGATCTCCATCCTGACTGGGACCGCTGTCGCGCTACAATGCTCTACCCAATGAGCTGCGGGGAAATTTTAAGCTTATTAGTAACAAGTGGAGCACATACTGCAAGGAAAACTTGCACACAAAGTATAAGGAAAAATGACCTATATGGCCAAAATATGACATTTTCTCAAAAAGCCTTGTTGTTTTATTAAATTATGTTATAATTTGGCAGCGTTCCGATGTATGCTTTTCTTACTTTAAAGTGTAGGAAAAGGGTAAACTTGGAAATAGTTGGAAGAAAACCTATACTAATGACATAATGTGAAAAGACCAATATAAAATACATTCCGGACTATTTATAAGCTTGGTATAAAATGGAAAAAGGACCACATTATTATCGGAAAAAAAAAAAAAAAAAAAAAAAGAAACAGCAAGTTCCCCGGAACAGGATTTCCATCCTGACTGGGACCGCATTTGCGGTACAACGCTCTACCCACTGAGCTGTGGGAAAGCAAATTTTAAGATTATATGTAACAAGTGGAGTATATACTTCAAGGAACAAGTACACCAAGATTCTAAAAAAATGAGCCGGGCCAAGGGAATTTGGAAACGTTTCTCAATGGAGGGGTATGCTTTAATAAACGCTGAACAAGGACAGAGGAAGAAAAGAAAACCAAAATCATTAGAAAACTCCCAAAATTATTGATTATGTTGAAAATGTATCCAGGGTAAAAAACAATCAAACAAAACTGAACAGGTCAGAAATGAAACGAGTTTTATATACAACTGAGTAATTCAATCATGTAGAAAGTCGCTGTGCTTGGTAAAACTTGGTGTTTCTTCCTAAAGATGAGTTCAAACGATTTCTGTGTGAACAATTTTCGTCAGTGATATCTAAACTTATAGTAGACTTAATTCTGGAAACGTTACAGCAACTATTTTTTAACGTCCAGGATCATTTATATACTCCAAAAACACTTCAAAATAACTGCAACAGCTAGCTTATCTATTTCCCTTTGGTCGATTAAATCCATATCAGCAAACCTACAAGTCGTTTGCAGAATTTCCACTTGAACTAAAACGACAAGACTTCCTTAATCACACATGCCTAAAATCTCAAATTAACTTCACTCAAAGGCCACCGATTTGAATATGACTCAAAATCAAGGTCATGGCTAATCCACAATAGGACTGAAATTACCAGACGATACCATCCACGGAAACGTTAATTATTGGAGCAACTAGGAAAACCTGATCCCTGATGGCTTGTATTTTTACGAATCTTGTATCACTTGTTGCACCCAGTGCTTGAGCTTCAAAGCATCACCGTACACTCCATAACGTCCCACTCGTCCACATCCAACACCCCAGCTGATGATGCCCATTAGATGCCACTTCCTGTGTTTAAGACAGACCAGCGGTCCTCCGCTATCTCCTTGACAGGCGTCAGCACCCCCTTTAGCGTAGCCTGCACAGCGCATGCGTTTTGTGACGCAGAAGCCTGAATAACGGTAGTCCTTGTAGCTCCTCTTACAGATATCACGCGACACGAGAGGAACTTTAGCCTTTTTCAAAATCTGCAAGGTAAGTTAGAACGATGGTAAAAAGGAGAATTTCGAAATAAGAATTCGGAAGAGTACTAAAGAATTAGAAAAACGTGTATATTATATTTTAAAACGATGATGCTGGAGAGAGTGAGGTATGTGATGGTGTAGTCTGATCGTCCGGGTGAGTGTACTGTTCTGAGAAGCACTGTTGTCGGTAGTAGTGACCGATGTTTCGACAGCCTGAGCGGAAGTCATCATCAGAGTCAGGAGAATATTTTAAGAAAGGTTCGAGTAATTCGATTAGCCAGTTTAGCCGTGATGTATAGAGTGAGATTTCTCCGCTATCATCGCACCTCACCAGTCCCCCCCCTTCCCCATTCCCAACTTTCCCTATCCCAACACAAAGTTAAAAATTTGGAAACTTTGATGCCTTTGAAGACAAACAGGAGTAAGAAGGGGGTTGTAGATCAGCTGTGAGTTTTGTTCACATACTTTCCGACGGAAGATATCCACAGTTGTTATCGAAGGACTCGTGCTGTGTTAGCACTCCCGCTAAAGCTACGGTCCCCCTCCTCTTTTGGAAATGGTTAAAATGACATGAGTTAATTTTTTTCAATTCTCTGAAAGTCAGGATCTGAAATTTTTTACTGTCTTTAACTGATAATCAAATTTTTTTTTTTTGGGGGGGGGGGTTATTTTTACTAATTTTGTTTCACAGATATAAATATAAGATATATCCTCCAAGTCGTTCGGTGTATGATACCCACGTATATATTACATGCCCTTATACCTACATTTCCCTTGAATCTATTAGTGTTCCTGGTGTTGCGGTTAAATAAACAATGGCTTCCTTTTGACGAGAACATTTGTTCCTAAATCCGAAATATTTTCTGAGAGCGAACCTCGAGGAAAACTGTCAGCTTAGGGAAACAGTTAATGTCCAAGGACAAATAAGCGACCATATTTAACGACCATATTAAACGTGTTTACTATCCTTCGAATAATTTTGTAACGCGCGAGAAAAATACTGTTTGTTAAGTGAGATGTTAACTTTTTAATGTTCTTTAGTCTTCATAAACGAACAAACATGTCTCGTTTTCTGTAACAGTGGCTAAACGCTCTATAATCTTGAATTCAATTTTAAACGAAAGCTGTTGTCGAAGAAGACGCAAGGTTTTGAAAACTGGGGAATATCACTTACGGTATCTCCTCGGATATTCCCCAGTTTTAGCTGGGGCATATTCGGTCACGTGATGCTTTTAGACCAATCGCGTGCGAGCAAAATATTTAATGACTAAGACCAAAAACATACCCTGGCCGATAGTTTCCTCAATTTTTGTCACCTGTCTGGATACCCGTCTATACTGAAATTCATGTATTGATTATTGTTAATGGTCAATGGTTGAAGTACCTTGGCCCCTCTGTTAACACTATATTCCGATGTTTTTCCCCACCCAGTGATGTAGCAGATGGTGCCAGGATCAAATTCAGCGTCGGGAAGACACACAGACCCCACTCTGTTGTTAAGCTTTAGGGTTCCGTTCAGCTCCAGTAGTGCCACATCGTAGTTGAGCTTACAGGTCACGTTATATCGAGGATGTTTGAAAAGCCTTTTGATGCGAAGTTCTTGCTCAAAACCGTTTGTTCTTGAAATATGATATTTACCTGTTTTCAATTGGAAGCAGTAGAAAACATGTCAAACCGGCTTGTTTAGGTAATTGCCTACATCGTAAATAGATTCATTTCAGCTATCCGTGACGGCAACAGTAAAACGTATGTAAACCCAAAATCAAAAGTAACGGAAATCACAATAGCCAATCAGAAGGATGGTTGACGGCACAAGGAGCCAATGGTAACTCAATTTAACTTTAGCCTCCTAATTAACCACTAAAAGTGACTAGCGTTAAATTTCTCCATACAATATCACCCCTGAATCAAGCATTGAGATCACAAGAATACAGAAGATAATCATCAACTATAAAAGGTCTTGATTGTTAAATAAATTCTCCTTGACAGCTCTTTAGGAAATGTATAAAGGAAAGTATAGAAGATGTGCGTGCATACCGTTGTTACGGTGTAAAGGTTAAAGCAAGCAAACTGTCTGGAGCAGTTTTGCATCTAATTGGTCGAGAAGGTGGCTCGATTTTTGTAGATCAATCATAGAAAGAACTAAAGAAAAACCGACCCAATCCTGCATTACTTAGTCAGGGGAAAACTACTCTAAAAGCTGGAAGGAGCTTAGTCTCACCTGCAACAATGCTGACATTTTTTGGATCCTCTCCGTCAAAGCAGTGAGCCGCTGTCACGATCCATCGCGGGCTGATTACTGAGCCACCGCAAAAGTGTCCCTTATTTTTTAGAGACACCTGCCAAGGCCACTCCCCTGGGATGGTGTTTGTTCCGTGAACTATCCTAGGAAGAGGTGGTTTCTTGCCACAGTTAAAGCTTTCTGTGGAATAAACAACCAAATAACCAAAGGTTAAAGATTGATGAGTCAGAAGATGAGAACAGCCTGCAATCTGCGGCAAGCATAGTTGACACCTTACACCCTCGTTGTCATTTTTAATGGGGTATTGGCTGAATAATGGAAACGAAATCTAAAATGAAATACATTTCGCCACAATACCCTCCTTCCCCATTCAATATTATACCATAACATACAACAAAGTGCGCAGTACCACATTTTAACGTGATCTGTGATGTGTTACAGAACAGCACACCGCAACACGGAATCAATTTTTCAATGACATCATACCTACTCTATAGATGCAGAAGAGCATTTCATTGATTAACCTGTTATGTTCGCCGTCCCAAACTATATACCAATATACCAACTGGCCAAAATTTCCTTCCAGGGCCACCTCCACGGACACCCGGACAGAACCATCAGGCTGCTCTAGTGCTTGCGGATTTGTAACGAAGGTCTTACACCAGTCACAGGACGACAACGTAAAGGAGTTTGCAGCTTTCTTCCAGCACAAGATCGAAAAGGGGTTTCCTTTAGAGGCCTTTCCAAAACATATATCTGTATAAGGATCAGGGGTAAAAGCCCTGATGTTGATAAACCAGCTCACAATAACTTTGTTGTTACTTTGTTGCAGTGAAGAGTCGCATCTATTTGGATTTCGGGCGTTTGCTGAGCCTAAAAGTGATTGTGCATAGTTTCAATATAAGGAATACTTCTGAAATACTAGCTACGTTTCTGCAATGGTTAGCTAGGGAACATAGCAGGCTGAGTATCAGGTCCTTTTTAACTCGTGAATTGCGCGCATGCGCAAGAGCGAGTTGTAGATACGATGTGGGGGAATACCACTCGCTCGCTCGCTCGCTCGCTCGCTCGATTGGTCGATTCCTGTAAACTTTTTTTCGATTTTAGGCTTTTGAGTGCATTTGATAGTTTTTGGCGAGCAATAAACAAACGAAATGGCAACCTTTGTTGCTAAGAATAGTGGTGGGGTGACAAAGAAGCCAATGATAATCTTAAAAGAGTTTTTTTTTCGTTTTAGTTTCAACAAGCGGCGCCAGCGACTGGCAGGCATGCAAGGATTCACACTGAAATAACAGAACAATCTTCGTTTTTCATAAAATTGTAATTTACAATCCTTGCACTTGAAAACAATCCGAAGATTCATTGAAAATGTTACTTACTGCGAAGCGCTCGGAGTTTACAGATGTTCAAAAGCTTTTTCTATTACGGCGTGAGATTGAGGACAAAATCGATCATTACGTTTCGTATCGTGTGTTTTTCCTGTGTGAAGCAACAGAAGATGCCGGCGACTAACGAAATTACAAGTTAACACGAAAATCAAATAACACCTAAACAAACAATTTTAGCTACAGTTCAGTGAATTTTTAAAGAACAATTTTCTTTTAAGTTTCAAGACAATTTGAAGATTCAAAATACATATTACGTACTAAAATTCGAAAGTTATACACCACAAAATTGATAAATAGGCCTGAAATGAAATTCTATCTTGTTATTGATTGTACGTTGCCTAGCACGTGACTAAAATCTACCCAGGCGGAGATCCAAAATGACAGTGGCAGTCTTGGCCTAGGTATATCACTTAAAACTCGTTCCCGTTTGTCTCATTTCATAAAGAGGGAATCGTTAATGTTTTCATTAAGACAGTATTGCCCTGATTTTCTAATATTTACGAGTGATAGACAGTAAATTTCACTTTTCACCCACATTTACTTCCAACCTTTTCTTTTGAACCAGGAACAGAAATGATATACGTTAAAAACACATTACATCATCCACCCTTGTCAAATGCAATAGCATGATCATTTCAATTGTAATGCCTTCTTATCCCAACGTTACTTTGTTTCTTTGCTACATTAGCAAACACTGAACTACTGCTCGTACTCTAAATATGACAATCAACCACAAAATTTCCTAAACCAGATAACATTAAACATAATCCAAATAATCATCTGTCAATTCACGAGTTTGCTCACAGAGCACTTTGATTAATCTCTTCATCAAACTTGTAAGGATAAAATCAACGACTAAGGGCTAATTTCATCCGTTGGTTAGTGGCTTTGAATAAATTAAGTTATGCCTCAAGAGACACTGAAGAGATGCAAATAACCTACAGTCAACTTCATGATCAACCTTAATCTTTATATGTTAATGTTAAGTCTAAAGTAAAGAGTAGGACTTTGTCCTTTGCATGAAATTAACTTCTTTTGTTCGTGTCTAAAAGAATACCAGCATGTTAAAAGTCCGATCCAAAACTAACACGTACTCTACTTCCTTCAGATATCATCAAAACAACTCGTAAATTAGTCATACATTCAAATAGTTCATTTGTAGACAAAAGTGTAGGAAATGCATTGTTAACAAACGAAAAAATAACAGACTGTACACGTTCCACGAAATATTTGGAGACAACTGTAACAAGATTGAGAGCTTAATGTGCAGAATTTCAAAAATCGAAAAATAAACACATGGGTGAATACACACACACAAAAAAGAAACTGTGAACCTAAATTTAGTTTCAGAAACCTGCAAAGTAAAAAAAATCTTTGTGTTTTCATTCCATAAACAAAGACTCTTTGTCCATGTCACGAGCAACAGTCATTGTCATGTGACGTTAGCACAGTCTACTGGCTTTTCAGTCGTTACCCCGTCATTAAGGGGGTGTTTGAATGTACTGTACGTAACACCTCTCAATACATTTCACGTAACTTAAATGCAACAAATGTATCTGCCAAACTAGCGCATTGACGAGAACCCACTTACTGACAAACTGCGTCACTGCAAACACGAACAAAACCCGGATTAAAAGATAAGCCAGAAACATCACGATTTCCTATTTCCGTGAGTCGTTTTTCGTTTGTGAAACACCAACTTAACCGCCTCCAAAGCCAGCAAACAGCTTCAACAGGAATATACGTCAACAACTTTGGAACTGATTAATTCTACGTGTAACCTGAGCTGATTCAGTTGATATGAATCATATACTGTTGTTATTCAGTTCCTTAAGGTTCTACTTGACCTACTTGACCTTAAACCGTTCTGAGAAAAACTGAAATAGAACTTCTATTCAAAACACGTAATTCTAAAAACAAAAGCCTTTCAGTTTCCAAAACAATGAAAATGACATGGCAAAAAAAAACGTTGTTTACGAAGAAGCATGAAGCATTCACAAACATGACTTTCTCTAACAATTTCAACGAATCCTTCATGGTAACTTTTTCTGACTAAAAGACTATATATTTTCGTGAGCTTGTCATATACTGTTGTTTTAATTTAGCTGGAAGTGGAAAGGTACCGGAAGTGGAGAATCTTAAAGGACTTAAGCCAAAGTATTAGGCCACTCTAGCCTCGTTCTCACGGTTCTCGAAAGAGGATCCTGGAAAAGAGGTTTACACAACTGAGATGGCTGAGTCGTGAAAGCTGGCTGCGAATTTCTAGGAAATGCAAAAAGTACAGTAGAAAATTTTATAAAAAAAGTGCATAGGACTACCGAGTACCAGCTGTGCATGTCGTATGAACTGTTCCCAATGGCTATGTTAGAAAAAGCTGAATTAATGTTTTTGTCATAAACGAATGCGAGATTTTGTGTGCACTTAAATATTAATAGATGCAAACTGATCTAAATCAAAACAAACATATTATCTACAATTGCATACCTGTTGAAGAGACTTATTAAAATTCAAATACTGTATCGACATGTTTATTGGAAATTATCTCGAATATATTTAAGGCAGAAAGCCATAACACAGAAAGTCAAAAAGTGTTCCTCAAATCAAGGAGAAAGCTTCACTCTGGAAGCAGTTGAACACATCAAGCTTTTGTTCAAGACCAAGCTCACATGACAGACTGAAACTGTTTTATATACCCTTAACTACTTCCAATTTTAGTTCGCTACGAATTCAAAGAAAGCACTTGTGTGTACAGTTGCCGAAACTGTTTCCTCAAATTTTTTACTATGAAATAATGTGGGCAAAATCTGCCAATCTCTAAGAAACAAAAGCTTTATAGGTGTGTGCCTTTGCAGGGATTTATTTCAAGGTAAGTGTGAATGTCACTAACATGAAGTTGCTTACCACATAAAACCAAGTTTCAACGACTAGAGATTTTACGTTGTAGAGGGGTTAATATAGTTTCATTCTAACATGGAGAAAATAGGCAATGAAATACTAACATTAAGCTTACACATTTCCTTTAATATTGCCTCTGGAAACTCGGCCTCTCCTTCATTTTATTTATAATTAATCTTCGTGGTTTATCTACCTGCTACTATTGGCAGCTGCCGATGGAGAAAATATCTAGTATGACTGAAATTCGATTAACACTTTTGAAGTAAAGTTTATATTGCAATATATTTCTGAGATCTTTCTTTCTTTGTAAAAGCCAATTTTAGTAAATAACATTTGAACCAATGTGATCATTGTCCTGCCATACAAGTTCATCATCATTGTTGTCGTCGTAAGCACTATTTTTTCCATCATCATTATGGGAGAGAGAAAATTTTCTCAAATGAATTTACTTTGATTGCATAAATTTAATGATAAAACGATGTCGGTTCAATCTTTATGGCACAGAGCCTGATGCATACTTCAGAAGTACTGATTGTATCGCTTAAATTTTATCATATTTTTACAGGTGTTTGAAAACAAAACCGTGTAGAGCAACAAACAAATCATGGGGTTCCCTTTCTTTGTTTCTCTCGCTGATGGTGCAAGTCCGCAACTGTCTCAAAATCAAGCTGAGGGAACATCTCTCTACGTTAAGCATGTAGAAGTAACAGAAACGAAACCATGTTTTGCTTCATACAAGAAGGTCGAAAATTCCCTTTTAGTGCACTATTTAGTGAGCACACGGGGTCTTGAAGTTCTCGAGCAGCTGATGGTGGTCACCTTTTCTTCAAACGACAAAAACTTCATAATCGAGACTCTTAAGAAGGGAATTGAGTGTAACGGTTCACAGTATTATTACTTAGGACAATCGAGCTCCCAGCTTAGACACAACACTTGCTACATGATGAATGCTTCGCTGACTGACTTGCACAGTTTGCTGGAAAAATTCGAAAACTTCAATGACATCTTCCCGGTGGCAAAACGATCTCAAAAGATATCCCTCCTCTTCTCACCTTTCCAGCGTAGTTTGGAACTAAAACCAGGGGAATACGACGTCATTGATGACGTAACAAGCATATTGAGTACATATGTGTTCACGGATGGGTGTGGTCTTATGTCGTGTAAACTCTCTCAGGATGTGCAGAACCTGTGCAACCTTCCATGCGCACCTAGCGTAATTGAAGTTAAATTCAAAGGTTTTAGAGGGACTCTGGTTCGTTTCAACGATATGCCAAATCTCAAGGTAAAAGCCCTCTTTAGAAATTCCATGTTGGACTTTTCCTCCCATCAAAATGTTATGAGTGATTGGAACACGATTGGAATCGTCGGTTTCTCGCAGCCGTACTCACTGGGCTATTTGGACACACTAACGATGATGCTGTTGGCCGAAGGCGGTGTCTCACATGAATATCTGGAGGCACTTCAGGGAAACTATCATGATTTGCTAGAGAGGTTGGAAGACAAGACATACGCCGGTTACTTCTTGCGTATAACGGGAAAGGACGAGTTGCTACAAACCCTTGAGCAAGAAGGACTATCGCACAGTGTTGTGCGAGAGTTGCAAAATCTGAAGATAAAAGAAATTGAAAACATGAAACACTGTAAAATAGTCAGCGAAAACGAAGAGCAAGGCGATAATTATCAGTTACAAGAGAAAAACTGCAAAGTACCTGAGATGGGTGGACCTCTGTGTGATGTTACAACGACAGACACTTTGGTAGAGGATCCCAGTGCTACAAGTGATGAAGTCCAAGATTTTAGAGTTTTGATTCCAGACTCTCGCGTGGTCTATGGGGTGAGCGATCCGTACGGTCAGCTGAAACATGGCGAATGTTTCTTCCAACCGACGCTCCACGAAGCGGAGCAAAATGGCTTCTCATTTTCTGAGTTTGTTCTTGTAATGCGAAGGCCCTCTTATCATGCGGGAGATGTTCGTGTTTTGAAGATTACTCAGGGAAAGGAAGCTTACAAAGATCTGTACGATTGTATCGTGTTTCCCACAAGGGGGGCGCGACCGCATGCCAATGAATGCGCTGGGGGACGCGTAGGCGGTGACAAGTACTTCGTGTGCTGGGATCAGGGGCTCATACCGCTCTTTGTTAGCAGTCCTTACATGGGGCACATAACCAGTACATCCTCTAAAATAGCTCGAAAATTGTCAGAAGTCGCCAACAGCCTCGTGTGTTTGAAGAGGAAGCCTGTTAGTGACACGGAAGCGAGGAAAAAGCAGCACGAAGCACACCAAGCGCTCGTTAAACATTTTAGTCATTTTAGAGAATACGAGAACTTGCGCCAAAAAGCTTCAGAGCTATTTGTTAAGTACGCGTCGTTATTCGGTTCGACGTGTACCGAATGCGAATTGCTCAAGGAGACTCTTCTCAGAGACTTTGGCTGGAGCGATTGTTACGATCAAGTTAAAAAACAATTGAGGCAGCTTGAAGAAGCGTACGAGATAGAGATGCAGGGACTCACCAACCGTTCGCGATCAACCCCTCTCCATTCTTCATCTCGCGGTCTTGATACGTTCGATCGTTTGTTAATCTCTTTGCAATGGAAGAAACCACCATTTTTACCTGGCGATGATGTCTGGAATAAGATGAAAGCAAAAAGCGCTACGTTTGTCGCATCCCAGATTTCATAGTTCGATTACGAAAATGCTACTCCTTAAATTGTCCAAACTTTATCATTATGAAAAGGAACAGAACTTGTTAAAAGTGTTTAACTGCTTTTGTGGTGTGTATAGACTATAATTCATTATCTTCAGGGAATGTCCAATATTGCACATTCGCATATTCAACTGATTTCACTTCAACTTCACTACGATTTGCATGATTAAGCGATTCCTTCCAAAGATAAGCAAAACTTCGTTGTGACGACTTAATCTTGGGGAAGGAAATCGGTTTGTCACAAGCACTGGCGTCTCCGATTAATACTTCATCTCATGCCCTCAGCCCGGCCTTCTCGCAATGGAATCTGCCGTTAAAGGAAACGATTCTAGATGCTTGGGCTAGATAAAGGCCAGTTTAATGGACTATCGAGATTCTCTGTGTTAGGAGATTCCTTGTTGCGGGAAATTTCAGCATTGTGTTATTTTGGTGGATTTAGTTGACTGTCCATGAACTATCCGCTAAAAGACGTTTCCCCCTTCCCCCCCCCCCCACCCCCTTCTCCATCGAAAAAAAAATTAGACGTAAAATACAACTCTAAACATTTGCTATCTTCAGTCTAATAAACTGATTCCTCTCTCAAAAAACTCGGTATGGAAGGGAGGTATATAAGGGCAGGCTTTTTGCTTGATTGTCTTGTTGTTTCTGTTTACTTTTAGGCAACAAGGTATGACAGTTACTTAACTCATTTAAAATATTTCTCTGAAATCACTTTAATACTGAAATTGAAACGATAATTTTAGGTTGAAAAAAGATTATTTTAATATTTCAACATAAACTGAGCAGTTACATGTTCAAAGACCGCGAAATCACTGACTACACCTCGAACGCACATATTGTTATATAATTAGTAGAGGCGCGCTCATTGTGATAAGTTCAATTGCAACTGCTTAAATTCGCCGCTTCTATCAAGAGCCCGGTAATTTATGCCTGCATACCTCTAATTAATAATTGGCTCAAGAAGCTAGAGTTGCCCTCGGCTATTGCCTCGGGCAACTCTTACGCTTCTTTCGTACTCTCCAAACTTCCCACGCGCTCCATAACTCGATAGTGCACAGCTAAAAGCATGAACCAATTGTTTTATAACGTAGCCGGTGGAATTATGCATCAAATCCGACGCGAAAAACGGACAACAATATCAGAAGTAGGACAAGTGATTGTTCGCGGTAATCATGAATCGTGACGGCGCTGATGCCGAGTCTCCTCTTCCGTTGTTTTTCTCTTTTTCAGCCTCATTTAAGAACTCTAACCCAAGGGGAAAGGTCGGAAAATTGTCTTCGTTTTGGGACTGGTCGGCCGAATCTCTGTTTGTATCCATTATTGTCGCGAAATATATAATTTTTCCCCGCGCTAACAAAGGCCGCTCGCGCGAAAAAAAAAAATTCTGGCGAAGCCATTTGCTCACGCTATCAGCGTGCACTATCGGGATTTTGAGCACGCTTACGTATACTGAATTTGATTGCGCGGCTCCGCTAGCTATGTTATAACAGTATTTTGTCACAGAAAGCGTTTGAGCTTGATAATTGAGATCACCCGTCCTTCATTCTCAATTTTCTACTTCTTGGACAATAAACAACAACAACAAAAAGACGCAGAGATCGAAAATCAAAAAAGATTTCTTCCCGCAAAAAAATGCGAAAAATCATTAACCCGCAAAATATAGCTATTGCAAAATTTTATTGCGATATGATATGAAAGCTGACATCATGACTTCATTCAAGCCTTCGCAATAACGCTATAGAGAGAAGGAAAAAGTATAGTACAGAAAAAATACGAAGTACTTTGGTACGAGCATCTTCACAAACTTTTCAATACTTAAACTTAACTTAAGGGTTAGTTGGATACAATTTTGACAGGAAATAAAATGATACACTTCAAAAATGAGCGAAATGCATACTCCCAAAAGCTATTCTTAGACTTGTTTCTCTAGAGGCCTAATTTCTACACTCATAATTACCATAACAACGTCTGTAGTCTTGAATTAAAAATGTTCCCTTGCATTCTGTAGGAAAGGAGATTCATGCGCGCTCATTGTGTAGGTACTACTTCTTCTTTGATATCGATGATGAGTTTGACTGGCTTGTGACCTCAACAGAATATAGATTCTAGATATTCCTTTAAAAAAAAAATGTCCTGCTGTGTAATGTGTACTTACTGATCGGGAAATTTGGTAGCAACAGGCATTTCTATTCCATTTGCAGGCCTCTACAATAAACTGGCTTACGTCAAGGATTAGAAAGGAAAGCATGATGGTTCTTACAGCGCCTTCCTTAACGACTATTACAAAAGCAGCAGCTTATGCAGGCATGCAGCATCTTTAAAAAATATTTGAAAACTTCTCGTGGGGTTTGTCACAACATTTTTATCGATAAAAACGGAGTCTTACTTAAACGGTTTGAAAAGAAACAGCGTTTTAACGCTGCCCTCCGGTTGTGACCATAATAAAATCATTCAAATTTTTAATCATGGCTGTACGTAGTCCTTTCAGATCTTGAGTAGACGCTTCCTCTGTAGATTCTTTGCTTTTCTCCATCTGGGAATGCAGGTTCTCGCATTTCTTTTCGAGATCTTCCAAATGTCTGTCGATCTTCTCTCTATTAGCATTCCAGTCAAAACTCGGAGATAAATACGTTCCGAGTTGCTTACAAACTGAACATGACGTCGATCCTTCGAGAAGTGCAAACTTTTTGAAAAGTGACTTTGCTCTTAAAATCAAGTCATCACTGCTTTTGAATGCAGCGAAATGCTTCTTCAGCTCCTTCTGAAACGATGCATCTTCGTGCGGCTCAAGAGCAGTCATGGGCGGCGTTATTCCTTCACTTGTTCCAGCTTCTACACCGACCATGACTTCTGTGTATTCGGAACCACTCAATTTTACGTTCGAACATTGAAAGGCGCCGAGGAAAAACTTTGAAACTTGATTCGGAATCTTGAAAAATTTCCAGGGGAATGAACAGAATTGAAACACGAGACCACTATCCCAGCAAACAATGTACTTTCTGGAGACAAATCGCTTTCCGGTTTGCGACGGCAAAATAATGCAGTCTTTCAATTTCTCGTAGGCTTCAATTCGGCGACAAAGATTGAACCTTTGGATATCTGACACAGAGTAGCACGGTTGTGGAATTACAAGAACCTGTTTTGCCGATTCAAAACGTTCCTTTTCATTGGACAGCATACCATCCAAGTTAGGAGCAAAGAAGCACTCGTTGGGTTGAAGCTGATTATCTGGATCGACAACTCCCAGAACTTCGCGCGACTCACTCACAAGGATTTTCATCTCTTCCGGGCTATCTTTGCACTCTTGCATTTTTCTAATTTCCTCCTCCTTTATTTCGGAAATCTTTCCCCGTGCTTCAAGCGTCATTCCGTTGTCTATTTGGGCTAAAAGTTCCTTTCTTCCTTTCACACGAAGGAAGTACTTCGCAGAGGTCAAATTGGTTTCCAGTGTTTTTAGAAGGTTATGATGTTCTCTTTGAAGTTCCAGTAGATATCGACTTTCTACACCTTGGCAATGCAGAAGCATCACAGTAAAAATATCCAGGTAGCCAACCTCAAATGGTTTGGAATAGTCAACAATACACAGTGTGAGTGCGTTGCCGTGGTCCTTAGTTATTGCAGAAGTTTTGAAAAGGGCCTTTAAGTGGGAATGCTCGTCACCGGTCGTTCTGGCAAGAATTTCGTCAGACAATAGAAGTTTACCTGCAAATCCTGGACAAATAACTTCAACAACACTGGGAACATTAACAAGATTGAGTGCTGCTATTTCATTGATTTTTTTGGCAAGTTCAGGCGCCATAAAACCAATTTCTTCAGGATTCCCGTCTTCGGTTTCGAAGATAACCTCGCCCGCAGCTAATTCCAAGCTTAATTCGTAGGGTTCAAACATATGTTGAACCTTAGCTACGCGCTCGGCAAACGAGACACCCTTGCTTAAGTTGCCAAACGTTGCTCTTCTTTCATAGATTTGCATGTCGTTTTCGGCGATGAGAAAGCATTTCGTTTTTTTTAACTGTGACTTTGAAAATCCTAGAAAACAGTACTGTGAACCGTTGTACTCGACATTCCTGGCTAATATTTCGCCAATTTTGTCCTTACAATAAGACGAAAACTCGAGCATCAAGAGCTTCTTCCATACAGTTTTCTTTCCATCTGTTCCTTGCCTATTCCCTTCGGGGAGAAGCTGATCAATCATTAAACAGTTCTTCAATTGTTCCGCTTCTTGTTGGAGTAGCCGACATTCCTGGTCATCTTCCCCAGGCTCAATGATAACGTGAATTACGTAAAGTTTCTCATCTGACGGACACACCGCTGGTTCAGTACATGGAATACGGAGAGGCCTTGCCATATCACGACTTATTTCAAGGATCACCTGATGGAGGAAAGTCAAACCTCAGCCAAACTTGAAAGCAAAAATTAATGCCCTTCCTGCCTTTTTAAAAAACTACCTATTCGTGGTTTGTTTGAATTTTTCCAGAGATATTTCGCTGATATTTGATCAGACTGAGTGAGTTTATTGTCAACCAGTCTGAACTGTACAATGACAGTGAAGTAATTAGTTACTTCGTAATTGTGACGTAACATAAGTAATTGACGGGCGTATAGATGTTCATGACAAATTTAGCGTAGCATCACCGACGGAATGATCAAGCAGTCGATGAATCGCAGCCCAAAGGATTTACAAGTGACTTCAAGGTAATTTTGAGTCATTCAGTCACGGTTTGCTGATGTCAAATCAACTTTGCGACGAATGAAACGACAAATTCCGCTTGAGGTAAAACGGTCGAGTATGGTTTTAAGATTGGAAAACACTGACGTGGATTACAAGAGACAAGTTTGGAGAACTAGGGTCAAGATTTAAGAAGAAAAGCTGTGGGAGAAACTGAAAACTTATTCAGCCAACCATAAACACTTGTTAGAGATAAGTATTTCATTGAGTTTTTTCTGACCGTGATTACACAACCGAAATGAACAAAACCGAAATCGAAAGGTCACGAAGCTTTTTCTAGGTATGACGAAAATCGTTAACACTGCTACGTGATAATCAGATTCCAAAAAATGTTCTGGAACTGACTCGTATAAGGAAATGAACGATAAAATTTAAACGACGAAGGTGTTTATGTTATTTATTACACCCATTTTGAAATCACTGGTGGTCCCTGTAATTTGATTGGCTCTAATTGGTGCGATTTATTCACGAATCGCACCATTTTTTGCTTTAAGAGCGACGGTCAGGAAATATCGACCATTGAGTGGCAAGAGTTGAAAAATTAATTTCGCTTATTTTCTGACTATAAAAAGCTACTAAGAATAGAAGAAATTTAATGTATTTCTTTTTCTTCCGGAGCGCTTTAATTCTGAGAAAACTGAGAAAAACGAATTTGACCCGCGACGATCCCGAAAGGTCCCGCAAGCAAGTGTGAAATTGATATTTTAAACTGACTTTTGGTCTTCAAGGAAAAACGATTCAAAGGATCATGACACCGAATTTTGATAGAGTGAGTGCCGTACTTTCCCAGAAACTATATGATTTATCTTTATTGTTGTTCATAAATAGCAAACAACGCGCAGGAAAGTGCTGTATTTTCAAACGTGAAAAATCCCGCAAATACCTCCTTAATTCATATGTTTTTTTCACTATGTGATATAATTCAGATTTTCCTTTTAACTATGTCGTTAGAGGGATTTAAGGTTTTCCTTGATAATATGTTAGAATCAGCATGGGTTTTCTTTACAGCGCCTCACGCGAAGGTTTTGAAATGACAGTAATTCATTCAAATTTTTTACAACGGCTGAGTAAACAATTCTTGTTGCGTGACCGTAACGTCAAGCGGAGTTTTTACACAGCAACACGAAAGCGTACTGAAAACGATTCTGGTGTGAGCTTTTCGTCCTTTTTTATTGAAAAAAAGGTAATCGGCCAAAGAGAGGTTATTTTTTCTCATTGTTAAGGTGGAAGTTTTCCTTTTCAGTGAAAGATGTTTCCCTGATAAATATCAGGATGAAATTTGATTAGCTCTCGGCTAACCTGTTTAACTTTTATACTTGTTTTTTCCGCTTCCTTTGGTTTCAGAAGAATCGGAACAGAAAGACAAAAATCATAGATTCTTTTTTAAATTGATATTTTCTTCGATTGTGAGGATTCATTTCTATTATTTGTTGAAGAAATGACAGAGTTGGCTAAAGCTCGAAGCAGTTTACTTGCCATAGTAAATTGAATTAGTCAATTAAATGCAAAGAGGGAATATTTAATTAGCGAAATTGAAGTGAATTTGTTTTCCTAGTTTTGTGTCATCATGGACGTTAAGTGCTCTTTTAGCTCCTTAGTCGGCGGTTCTTGCTCTTCTGACCCCAGAGATAGGAGCAGATCAACTGAGGTTATTCCATTTCTGAACTGCAAAAGAGACATCGCGGTTCATAAGTCTTCCTTGTCAATAAGTGACGTAGAAACTGAAATCGAACTTATTTTGGGAAGAGTATCTACATCCTTTTCTTCGGAGTTAGACCTTTCGGAATTAACGATTTGTCCCCGGCACCGCTCATCCCTTGGTATTGGGTGGCGTCGAGGATCGAATCTGTGCTGAGTTCCTTCGCTAATCTTCGCTAAAGCACGGCGGACAAGCCCAAAAAACGCAAAGGCAGAACGAGGACTTGGCAAAAGTGCTTGTTATTTGATATAGAAGAAACTTGGAATTTTTATTCCAGTTGGTTCAGGTATGTATACATCATTTTTCATCTTTTTCAACCAAACAGACCAGCTCTAAAATGGAGGTCCAATCTGACACTTCAATTAAAGCACTTTGAAAGCACTTTTCTTTTTTTTTTTTTTTTTTGACTTTTTCAATAATTAAGTAGCCGTGACGGTCGCAAATTCAATAGCCTTTGTTTATTTACGTGTTTCTTTTCCTTTCATTATTCTAACATTTTATATTAGAAGCAAAAAGGTAAATTTAGAAGCCTTCACCGGACTCCTAAAATTACAGCTTTTTAAAGCAGATTCCCTGATGGCTTATAGATAGTTACAGGGAGGCTCAGCCCCTAAAGGGTACCTTTATCAGGCTTCAGGTATATCAAAGGGTAGGGAATTGAAGAGTTGAAGTATATGAAAGGGCAGGAAAATCTATCATTTAAGTTTTTTAAAACAGGTTCCCTTACTTGTGTAAATTAAGACCGTAGTTGTTCAGAATAGTGATTATATCGTATCAGCAAAAACCTGCATTTTCCATCGATTCACTCAACAGGTATTTGTCGCAACTGCCGGGTTAATCTTGACATGCAGAAAATAGGGGAGCTGCCCACAAAGCTTCCGGAGACCAAGAACCTTTCTTACGAGGAAACTGAGACCATTGAGACTTCTGTAAGTTCTGAACTGGCACTCAATGGAAATAGTGTTACTAACAATGGCACCAAACAAGGCCCGCGGGGCAAAAAAGATTAAAAAAAAATGGATAGGGACCTTATCATCACAAAATCTGCATGAGCGGGCCCCGTTTCCTTAATGCCTTTCCTTGAAATGTAACGAATAGGGATAGAAAGCACAAATTAACCGATTTCGTGGACCTCAGACTGTGTGCTGGTATCCAAGAAAACAATGCCATATGCTTATTTTGTGCCTTCTACGTCAGTTTTTCCTGAGTTCCGCAGATGATGAAGAGGTTTAATACCCCGTGCATTTTATGTCGCCCTTGCGTCTGCACACAGTTGAAATTTATTTAGCGGATTTTCTATTCTTATTCTCACCAAAATCTGAGAACTTGAAGCAATGGCAACAAGTTAAAGACCACGTAGTCCGCGATGGTAAGCTGAGGCCAAATTGGTCTTTTAAGAATAAAGGGTTCATTTAAAAAAAACTGCATTTTTGCTTCCAATTGCCCCCACCTACACACACGCATCCCTCCACCTTATACCGCCTGGGATACGAGTTCATGTGATTTTCTCAAGGTTAAGAATACGGTGAATAACGCCCAGAAAAACGTTTCGGGTTTCCAATATACCACTCCGGGTTCCTTTACTACTCGCTTTAAAGTTCGTACTTATTTGTCATAATGAAAGGTATTTTATGTAATAAATTAGGCACTTTTTATCATAAATTAAGACAGCAAAAAAGGTTTTATTTTTAGTCCATAATAAAGGCAACAAAGATCAGGAGGGATTATTGATCTTTGTCTAAGTGTTGGTTAACTTTGATAATTATGTACCCAATTAATTTTTTTTTAATACAGTTTACGTTATATTTATTTTGCGTCCTTGTCTAGGGCGTGATGTGTAACCTTCCAATTGCTGCAAGTAGTCCTTGTTCGGTGGTAGCACATGACTTACTAGAGCAAGAAACGTCATTATATTTACCAGCAACCCTCCTAGAAGAAACCGAGACAAGCACTACAGGAATGAAGTTGGAAGAACCTATTGACCACCTTAGCGCAAAGCCAAGCAAGCGGTTTCAGCTGTTCTTGGTGAAATAGCGCCTAATGATCTAGATCTTCTCTGGGAATCTATTATGTCCTCAAAACAAAATGAAACTGGAAATTACACTTGTTCTAGTGGTTTGGATAAAGAATTGATGTACACGCCACTCAAGCTTTGAGCACCAAACCCAGCGACTTTTCCTAAAAATCATCTGGGGACATGTTAAAGTCGTCGTGACTTGTACGTCAGCATTGACGTTACCATGGCAACCGACTTTTGAGAGCCATATTTTCCAAAACTTGCTGTTTTACTCATTCAATTATACCCTTACACTGCTCTCATACGACGTCAAGAAATACATTGTTAATATTGTGATTCCGTGACTGATCGACTCCCCAATATCACGTTTAGTCACGAAACAGAGTTTAGCGTTTCAAAATGGCCAAAACTCACCCAGTTTGGCTTTTCTATCTCACTCTTTAAGTAGAAACACAACTTTGCAACTGTAAAACCTACAAGGATTAAGAAAAATGAGTATTTGGGGATCAAATATCCACTTTCATGGATTTCGAAACTGGAAGTGTTTACACAATTACCGTCGACCCACCATGCAAATTCCTTAACTTCGATACCGCCTTATAGAGATTTCCTTCAATAACCCAAGCTAATTCCCAGGTATATTTTAGATGTATGTCTAAATGTGGGATTTAACTAGAATGAAGTCAATTTGGAGTTATACCACATGTGCAATATTGCCGTCGAAAATCAATAACAAAACGGAGTTTTTGTTATTCATAAAACCTATTCCTCATTTTTAAATAATTTCTGCTCGGTGAGTGTCGCTTTTGCTCTAAAAGAATCTTCTAGTAAAAGAAGAACAGTGATTCTGTTGGAATAAAGTGTCCAAATTTCTCCGTACGACTTTGTTTGCGAACGAGAGGCAAGATGATATATGCAAATTTCACGTAAATGATTAGCCAATTTTGTGACTCCGACCACAAAAACCGATATTCTAATTTTTCTCAAAAATAAAAAGCTTTTGGCAGGAACAATCCACATCAGGTATCTTATCTACCTAAAAGCTACTTATGGGCAAAAAACGAAAGAAAGCGATTTTTCAACTCTTGCCACGAAATTAAGATTTTGGTCGATATTTCCTGACCGTCGCTCTTAAATCGCATCATTTTCCCAGGCAATAAGGAGGCTACACTGAAAAAAAACAACCAATCAGATTTCAAGGCTTGCTTAAAGTAACCCATGTAATTGCAGGAAAATGAAAGACAAAGAGTATCCTGTGACAAATTTTGCAACCTTTGTTTCCAAAACTCTTGTTTTTTTCCCCCCCAAAAATTGGATGAATTTAATTTCAAACTAGCTCAGTACTGCATCAATAAAATATTTGAACTGACCACTACTTGGGCGATTTCAAAATGGATGTAATAAAGTGGTAACTGAACTGAGTGGAGTGCAATTTTGGTCTGAAATCATACCTGTGATTTCAAATCACATGTATGAGTGCAGCCCAAATTGCACTCCACTCAGTTCAATTACCATTATAAATTAGTCTAGCTAGTCAATGTACACGAATTCGATTCCGCCAAGATTTAAGTAGAGAGCGCCTTAAAAATTGCCCACAGATTTTCCCTACTTTTGTTTCTCTGATTACACTTCAGAAGTGAAAATTATAGATCTATCATCAGATTTTGCATGGCAAGGGAATTATTTCCATTCTTTTCTGCCTTTGGTCGCAGTAACAATGTTACGTTCGTCGAGTGGCAAGATTTCTTCCATAACTTTTGGCGCATCAAATAAACCATCGGTATGGAAGGAAGATGGAGGAGTATTAAAGCTGACATCGACAGGCTTTGCATACAACTTACCAAAGCTGTTCATAAAGCTATTCAATATTGACCGAGCAGTGAGTCTATAAGTCAATGATGTCGTTTGACATCTTAATACTTCTACTTGCGTACTCGTGTCCTTGTCACATATTTTCTAAATTTCCTTTGTTAGTAAAATGCAACGAACGAGACCGACGCAGCGAATCAATTCCTCCCAGCTTTCTATAAAGTATATAAATAGAAACCCAAATTCGGGGGAGTCCCCAGACTACATTTAGAAATTACTATTATCTGTGGCCGAGTGTCCAGTTTATGACTCCTCTGTCAGAGTCTTGTCAATACGACAGCATGTTCAGGATTCATGGCAAAAGCTCGTTACCATCGATTGAAGCTTCGTAGCTGGAGAGAATGCAACAAAAGTTCCCAAATTTAGCACTCTTTTACATTTGTTTCTATTTATCATTGCAACGAGACATTTCGTGCCTACATTTCAGTTTGAAACAAATATGTACCTTAGATGAATCCAAGTTTCGCTTCATACAAGAAAGTCAAAAATTCCCTTTTAGTGCACTGGTTGGTGAGCACACGAGGTCTTGAAGTTCTCGAGCAGCTGATGGTGGTCACCTTTTTCTTCAAACGACAAAAACTTCATAATCGAGACTCTTAAGAAAGGAATTGAGTGCAACGGTATTATTACTTAGGACAATAGAGCTCCCAGCTTAGACACAGCACTTGCTACGTGATGAATGCTTCGCTGACTGACTTGCACGGTTTGTTGGAAAAATTCGAAAACTTCAATGACATCTTCCCGGTGGCAAAACGATCTCAAAAGATAGCTCTCCCCTTCTCACCTTTCCAGCGTAGTTTGGAACTAAAACCAGGGCGTCATCGATGACGTAACAAGCATATTGGGTACATATGTGTTCACGGATGGGTGTGGTCTTATGTCGTGTACACTCTCTCAGGATGTGAAGACCCTATGCAACCTTCCATGTGCGCCTAGCGTAGTTGAAGTTAAATTCAAAGGTTTTAGACGGACTCTGGTTCGTTTCAACGATATGCCAAACCTCAAGGTAAAAGCGCTCTTTAGAAATTCCATGTCGGACATTTCCTCTCGTCAAAACGTTATGAGAAGTTGGAAAACGCTTGGTATCGTATGTTTCTCGCAGCCGTACTCACTGGGCTATTTGGACGCACTAACGGTGATGCTGTTTACCGAAGGCAGTGTCTCTCATGAATATCTGGAGACACTTCAGGGAAATCATGAATTGCTCGAGAGGTTGGAAGACAAGACATACGCCAGTTACTTCTTGCGTATAACGGGAAAAGACGAGTTGTTACAAACCATTGAGAAAGAAGGACTGTCGCACAGTGTTGTGCGTGAGTTGCAAAACCTGACGATAAAACAAATTGAAAACATGAAACACTGTAAAATAGTCAGCGAAAATGAAGAGCAAGGCAATAATGATCTGTTAGAAGAGAAAAACCGCAAAGTAGATCGGTGGACCTCTGTGTGACATCACAACGACAGACACTTTGTTAGATGTTCCCAGCACAAGAAGTGATGAAGTCAAAGATTTTAGAGTTTTGATCCCAGACTCTCGCGTTGTCTATGGGGTGAGTGATCCATACGGTCAGCTGAAGCATGGTAAATGTTTCTTCCAACCGACGCTCCACGAGGCGGAGAAAAATGGCTTCTCATTTGCTGAGTTTGTTCTGGTAATGCGAATGCCTTCTTACCATGTGGAAGATGTTCGTGTGTTGAAGATTACTCATGGAAAGGAAGCTTGTATTGATTGTATCGTGTTTCCTACAAGGGGGGCGCGACCACATGCTAATGAATGCGCTGGGGGACGCGACCACATGCTAATGAATGCGCTGGGGGACGGGTGAGTGGTGACAAGTACTTCGTGTGCTGGGACCAGGGGCTAATACCGCTCTTTGTTAGCAGTCCTTACACGGGGTACATAACCAGTACATCCTCTAAAATAGCCCGAAGATTGCCAGAAGTCGCCAACGGCCATGAGTGTGTGAAGAGGAAGCCCGTTAGTGAAACGGAAGCGAAGAAAAAGCAGCACAAAGCACACCAAGCGCTCGTGAAACATTTTAGTCATTTTAGAGAATACGAGAACTTGCGCCAAAAAGCTTCAGAGCTATTTGTAAAGTATGCGTCGTTACTCGGTTCGACGTGTACCGAATGCGAATTGCTCAAGGAGACTCTTCTCAGAGACTTTGGCTGGAGCGAGCGTTACGATCAAGTCAGAAACATCTGAGGCAGCTTGAAAAAGCGTACGAGATAGAGATGCAGGGACTCACCAACCGTTCGCGTTTAACCCCTCTCCCTTCTTTATTGGAAAAAAAAAAGACCAGTTTAATCCAGTGGCGAGATTCTCTGTGCTGAGAGATTCCTTTGTAGCGGGAAATTTGAGCATTGTGTTATTTTGGTGGATTTAGTTGACTTTCCATAAACTATCTGCCAAAAAAAGACCCTCTTCACCGAAAAAAGAATTCAGCGCAAAAAATTTGCTATCTTCAGTCTTATAAACAAATTCCTCTCTCAAAAAACTCGGTATGGAAGGGAAGTATATAAGGGTAGGCTTTTTGTTTGATTTTGTTGTTGTTTCTCTTTGCTTTTAGGCAATAAAGTATGGTAGTTACTTAACTCATTTCAAACATTTCACTGAAATGACTCTGATGCAGAAAGCGTTTGAGCTTTAAAATTTAAGATCACGTTTCCTTCATTCCCAATTTCTACTTCTTGGACATAAAAAACAATTACAACAACAACAAAAAGACGCAAAGAGCTCGAAAATCAAAAAAGATGTCTCCCCGCAAAAAGACACTAACTCGCAAAATAAAGCTATCGCAAAATTTTATTTCTACATACTATGAAAGCTGATATGGTGACTTCATTCAAGCCTTTGCAATAACGCTATGTAGAAAAGGAAAACGTAAAGCACGGGAAAAATACGAAGTAACTTCTCAAACCTTTCAATGCGTAATCTTGACTTAAGGGTTGTTTGGAACAATCTTGACAGGAAATAGAATGATGCTCGTCAGCCTTCGAAAATGGGCGAAATGCATACTCCAAAAAGCTTGTGTCAGAATTTTTTCTCTAGAGGCCTAATTTTTACACACTTAATTACAATCGCAACGTCTGTAATCTTGAATTGAAAGTGTCAATTGCACACTTTAGAGGAGGAGATTGATGCTCGTTGGGTAAGTACTAATACTCCTTTGATATTGATGGTGAGTTTAACTGGCTGATACAAGCGGCGACCTCAACAGAATGTAGATTATTTTCAGATATTCCTAAAAAATGTCCTCCAGCCTCAGATTATTTTGTTATAAATGACCTGCTGTGCACTTACTGATTGGGGAATCTGACGGCCAAAAACATGCTATATTCGTAGACCATTTGCAGGCCTCTAAAATAAATTGACTCTCGTCGAGGGTTAGAAAGCAGAGCAAGATGGTTTTTGCAGCGTCTTCCTGAACGACTATTACAAGAGCAGCAGCGTATGCAGGCATGTAGCACCTTCAATCGAAAACTTCTTATGAGGTTTGTCACAACATTTCATCAATAAATCGGAATCTTACTTGAGTGTTTGAGAAGAAACAGCGTTTTAACGCTGCCCTCCGGTTGTGACCGTAATAAAATCGTTCAGATTTTTAATCATGGCTGTACGTAGTCCTTTCAGATCTTCCTCTGCAGATTCTTTGCTTTTCTCCATCTGGGAATGCAGGTTCTCGCATTTCTTTTCGAGATCTTCCAAATGTCTGTCGATCTTCTCTCTATTAGCATTCCAGTCAAAACTCGGAGATAAATACTTTCCGAGTTGCTTACAAACTGAACATGACGTCGATCCTTCGAGAAGTGCAAACTTTTTGAAAAGTGACTTTGCTCTTGAAATCAAGTCATCGCTGCTTTTAAATTCAGCGAAATGCTTCTTCAGCTCCTTCTGAAACAATGCATCTTCTGGCGGCTCAAGAACAGTCATGGGCGGCGTTATTCCTTCACTTGTTTCAGCTTCGGCGCTAACCATAACTTCTGTGTCTTCAGAACGACCACTCAACAAGAAAGATTTCACATTCGAACATTGAAAGACGCCAAGGAAAAACTTTGAAACTTGACTCGGAATCTCGGAAAAATTCCAGGCGGATGAATGGAATCGGGGCATGAGGCGATTATCCCAGCAAACAATGTATTTTCTGGAGACAAATCGCTTTTCGGTTTGCGACGGCAAAATAATGCAGTCTTTCAATTTCTCGTAGGTTTCAATTCGGCGACAAAGATTGAACCTTTGGATATCTGACGCAGAGTAGCACGGTTGCGGAATAACAAGAACCTGTTTTGCCGATTCAAAACGTTCTTTTTCATAGGACAGCATACCATCCAAGTTAGGAGCAAAGAAGCACTCGTTGGATGGAAGCTGATTATCTGGATCGACAACTCCTAACACTTCGCGCGACTCACTCACAAGGACTTTCATCTCTTCCGGGCCATCTATGCACTTCTGCATTTTTCTAATTTCCTTTTTCTTTATTTTGGAAATAATTTCCCGTGCTTCAGGCGTCATTCCGTTGTCTATTTTGGCCAAAAGTTCCTTTCTTCCATTCACACGAAGGAAGTACTTCGCAGAGGTCAAATCGGTTTCCAGTGTTCTTAGAAGGTTATGATGTTCTCTTTGAAGTTCCAGTAGATATCGACTTTCTACACCTTGGCAATGCAGAAGCATCACAGTGAAAATATCCAGGTAGCCAACCTCAAATGGTTTGGAATAGTCAACAATACACAGTGTAAGTGCGTTGCCGTGGTTCTTAGTTATTGCAGAAGTTTTGAAAAGGGCCTTTAAGTGGGGATGTTCGTCACCCGTCGTTCTGGCAAGAATTTCGTCAGACAATAGAAGTTTACCCGCAAATCCTGGACAAATAATTTCAACAACGCTGGGATCATTACTTAGATTGAGTGCTGCTATTTCCTTGATCTTTTGGGCAAGTTCAGGCGCCATAAAACCACTTTCTTCAAGATTCCCATCTTTGGTTTCGAATATAAACTCGCCCTCTGCTAATTCCAAACTTAGTTCGTATGGTTCAAACATGTCTTGAACCTTAGCTACGCGTTCAGCAAACGAGATATCCTTGCTTAAATTGCCAAACTTTGCTCTTCTTTCACGGATTTGCATGACGTCTTCGGCGATTAGAAAGCATTTCTTTTCTTTTAACTGTGACTTTGAAAATCCTAGAAAGCAATACCTTGAGCCGTTGTATTCGACATCCCTGGCTAATATTTTACTAATTTTGTCCCTAGGATAAGACGAAAACTCGAGCATCAAGAGCTTCTTCCATACAGTTTTCTCTAAATCTGTTCCTTGCCTATTTCCTTCGGAGAGAAGCTGATCAATCATTAAACATTTCTTCAATTGTTCCGCTTTTTGTTTGAATAGCAGACATTCCTGGTCACCTTCCTCAGGCTTAATGATGACGTGAATCACGTAAGGTTTCCCATCAGACGGAAACACCGGCAATGGTTCAGTACATGGAATACGGAGAGGCCTTGCCATATCACAGCTTAATTCAGGGATCACCTGGTGGAGGAAAGTCAAACCTCAGCCAAAATTTAAAGAAAAAGTGAAAATGCCTTTCCTGCCTCTTACAAAACTACTTATTCATGGTTTGTGTGAATTTAGCTTAGCATTTTGATCACCGACGGAATGATCGAGCAGTCGATGAATCGCAGCCCAAAGGATTCACGAGTGACAAGGAAGTTTTCAGTCATTCAGTCACGGTTTGCTGATGTCAAAATCAACTTTGCAACAAATGAAACCACAAATTCCGCGTAAATTAAAACAGTCAAGTATGGTTTTAAGATTGGAAAACACTGACATGCACTACAAGAGACAAGTTTGGAGAACTAGGGTCAAATTTCAAGAAGAAAAGCTGTGACAGAAAACAAAAAACTCATTCAACATAAACACTTGTAAAAGATTTCTGTTTCAAAGAGAGTTTTTCTGACAGCGATTACACAATGCAGCCTTGCTCTCTCTAAGTCATGGCGCTAGCTAGAAAAAGAAAATTAAGATCTCTCACTGAAGAACCTTGTTCCCTAATCCAAACAAAACCGAAATCGAAAGGTCACGAAGCTTTTTCCGGGTATGACGAAAATCGTAAACACTGTTACGTGATGATCAGATTCCAAAGAATGTTCTAGAACTGCCTCGTTTAACGAAATGAACGATAAAATTTAAACGACAAAGGTGTTCATGTTATCAATCAGTTGGTCGAGCTAGTCAATATACGCGAATTCGATTCCGCTAACATTTAAGTAGAGAGCGCGCAGATTTTCCATACTTTTGTTTCTCTAATTACTCTTCAAAAGTGAAAATTATAGATCTATCATCAGATTTGGCATGGCAAGGAAATTACTTCCTTTCTTTTCTGCCTTTGGTCGCAGTAACAATGTTACGTTCGTCGAGTAGCAAGATTTCTTCCATAACTTTTGGTGCATTAGATAAACCATTGGTGGAGGGAAGATGGAGGAGTATTAAAGCTAACATCGACAGGCTTTGCATACAACTTACCAAAGCCGTTCATAAAGCTATTCAGTATTGACCGAGCAGTGAGTCGATACGTCAATGATGTTGTTTGACATCTTAATACTTCTACTTACGTTCGCGTGTCCTTGTCACATATCTTCCAAATTTCCTTTGTTGGTAGAATGCAACGAACGAGACCGACGCAGCGCACCAATTCCGCTCAGCTTTATATAAAGTATATAAATAGAGACCCAAGTTCGGGGGAGTCCCCAAACTACATTTGGAAATTACTCGAACATACTTTTCTTATCTATGGCCAAAGGCCCAGTTTATGACCCCTCTGTCAGTGTCTTGTCAATACGATAGCATGTTCAGGATTTATGGCAAAAGCTCGCTAACATCGATTGAAGCTTCGTAGCTGGGGGGAATGCAACAAAAGTTCCCAAATTCCTTTAAAACTAAGGTAAATTTTTGTGAAAAAGAGCTAGTTGACCTGACATATATCATGATATAGTTGCATGACAACGTAAACAAAAGGCAGTCGGCTTTCTTGAAAGGCAGCGATGAACCGTGAACAAAGTTATGGGGGTGATGGTGAGGATTTTTCAAATGTTTATTTTTTTTCTGGAGGTAACCTCTCACGATATTTCTTTCCTCGCGGGAGAAAGTTTGGATTTCTGTATATAATACATAATATTTTTCTTAGCTGAAGAAGTTTTTGCTTTTTTCAGTTAACATTCACTTCCCCAACCACCACCCCCTCAAGTAGAAATTACCAAGGGTCGTTTCGTGAGGTCGATATTGACAAAAATATCCGTGCGGTGAAAAGCTTCAAAAGAAATGTCAGTTGAGTAGGAGGAGCATGTCACTGAGATGACACAATGATTGACTCAAAGTCTAACATTACTTTCTCAGAAATGTCTTAATCTGATTGCGGTATTTCCGAGAAATTCAACTTTTAAATGGACATCAGTGATCAGATGGTGATGCGTACTCACATAAAAAGTTCTGACACTCGCAATCATTAGCAAGCAGGGACACTTTAATAAAGCAGGAAATAAAAACAAAAGGCGCATTAAAAAAAAGTTCCGCAACTACAGGCAACTACATAAAAACAACGAAACATTTCTGCAAACAAAGCTCTGCAATTTTACAAACACATCGTCATATGCAAATATTAAATATAGCTCATAAGAGGAACTAGAGCCAGTTTATAAACTAGGCCGGGATGCTTTTAGCAGCAGAATTATAGCCAAGATTATTACAACTGAGATTACAAGATAGAGAAGTAAGAAGTTTGCATGTTTTACAAATCCACAGGCAACTGAGCAGGAAATCAAAATTTGTGATTGGGCATATCCGCGGAAAATATTTTGAGTCGGTCAATCTAGCAAATAAACAGCTCTGCTTTTCTTACCAGCGCAGGCACAGCAACAGCATACTGTTGCACTTAAGGGGGCCGTCTCGTCAGATTTTTGCGAATGGTTGGTCATTCAACCACTTTTTGGTTTTCGCTTTAAATCGATAGTTTAACCTATCTAATTTGAGGTTTTGAAGTCTTTTTCAATTAATTTTACCGGTAAAAGCTGAAAAACGCAATTTCCGTAACTATGTCTATCAATGATGATCGGTTGCTATGGAAATAGAATTCAAAATCGACCCTAGTCCTAGAGATTTCTCGAATCAACGCCCTCTGAGTTCTGTTTCCAGAGGTCCCTATCCGATTCCTGCATTTAAAGTAACTTTCTAGGGCCAGGTTGCCCAGTTAACGAAACATGCTAATCATAGTACTAGCTTTGTACTTTCTGCCTCAATTGGAAAGGTTCTCGACTATGAGTGTCTTTCAAAGATTTGCAATATGTGCACCCAGAAGAAGGCCACTATGTCTGAGGAAGAATTCGAGGCATGGCAAGATCAGCATGCTTGTGATGGCAATTTTGGTGGCTCTAGCCCAAGTATGGAATTAGAGGCTGCCAAAAGATTTGGGAAAGAAGTCAAGATTACAAGCGACGTTATAAGTTCATGAATTCTGATGGAGACTCTAAATCCTATGGTTCTGTTTGGAATTACTATGGTGTTTGTGACTTGTGTTACAAAAATAAAGAACTGCACAAATCCCCAAAAAATATGAACAATGGCAAAAAACAGAAGAGTACAAAGAATGGGACAACAGTCATCTCACAGGGGCAGCAGATTGTAATCGTGTTATAAAACGTGACTGCATTGGTCATGTGTAGAAAAGGAAACACGATGTTATGGTCAAGGCTGGCATTGGTGTTGGAACCTTTACAAAAAAAGGAAGTAAAAAGAGAGATTAAGAGAGTGTCACAAACAGGGAAAAGAATTCAGGGACAACACAAAAAGTACAGACTTGCCAAGAGCCAAGCAAGGAAAAGGGATGAGAACAAGACACTTAACAAAGAAGGCACAACATATGAGGCTGGAGCCTCTAATTTTTAGCTCCCAGGAGTGTAAAAATGACTCAAAATATTTAATTTTCACTTCTTTTCATTTCAAAATTGTTGAAGAGTGATATTTTGGAGCTTAATGATGCTATAAGCACCTTCAAGTGATATGGCATTGGTTAAAGAAAGAGTTTTCCCTTGTGTCAACTTTAACAGCAGTTTTCTCAAAACTGCCCTTTCGTGGTAGTTGCCATCTGCCTCCACCTTTTTTTACTTCAATTTATGACCTTGGAATTGATGTGAAAATTGGCACAGGCTATCCTTTTAATGTAAGCTGTGATCCTATGAAGCAAAATTGAATTAAGTTAAATAATTAAGGAGATATTAGATCCACATCCTTATAAGGAAGTGTTTGGTTGCCATGGTATTGCCAAAGACCCTCCCCCAAATCCACTCCACAGGATCATGGTTTAATCCATGATAGTTATGCCTAAGAAGTTATAACCTTTTCCCATTAATTCTGTCTGAAAAAAAGTATGGGGGACAGACAGCATCCCCCATTTTATGATATGAAATTCAGAAGTTAATAATTAACTATGGTTTAACCATTTCATCTCGATTTTGATTTCCTGGATAGGTCTTTCTGAAGTGATGAACTGATCAAAATTTCATAGTTTTTTATAATATTGTTAAAGAGTTTTGTTTCTTTAAAGATGCTTACTACATTTGTCTAAAATTTGACTAGATGGCCCCTGGATGGGGGGAAATCCCTTTTCATCAAGCCCAGCCAAACAATATAGCACCTAATAACAATTCATTAACCCTTTAACTCCCAAGATCTCATTAGTATTTCTCCTTACTGTCTTTCATATAGCTCTTGTGATGTTAGTTTGGAGAATTTGGTATTGGATCAATTAATAATACCCTAACTAATATTTTTCTTTATTCTCATCTCTTGTCTGCTTGATACTGTTAGGAGAAATTCTGTCTTGGTCACTCATTGGAGTTGAAGGATTAATAACCCACATAAGGGACTAGTCATTATTCATGGCTGGGAGAGGGGGGGAAGGGGGGTAAGGATGGGAGGAGGGGAGGGGGTCGGATGATCTTGGGGGGATCACATGGTTTTCAGGAGGAATTGGAGAATGGAGGGGAGATCAGTTGTCACCAACAAAGACTTAGGGAAGACTGTAGAAATTTAACTGCAAATTACAAAGAGGGGGGCTTATTGGAATGTACATTACACCACTCTCTTTCCTCTCCTTCTTTTTGACCATCGTTAACCCCCTTGATACAAATTTCTCCTCTCCTCAGCCTCCACTGCCGTAAATTCAGAGATGGCAACCATAATTTTCACTAAGATAATACCGAGCACTCGCCCGCCAAAATTACACCCTACCGCAGGCTACCTTATAGAGGGAGAAAGGTAAATTTTGTTGCGACACAACAAAAATCCTACGGCGATATATAATGACAAGAGACGAGAAACTGATAGAACTTATCCACGTTACCCATGGCAATTTCTATTTCAAATTTCCTGCTACGCCGGGAAGTTATCCATATTCATACCTCCCATGATAACGCGGTGAACGATCTCGATATCATCTGTCTTTGCGGATTTCGGTGATCACGTTTTAAATTAGTTTTTAAAAGCTGTTACCACTCACTATCGAAACAAATTTATAAGTGTTTACCTCACCATTCGAATACTTAATGATATAATAGTTTACATTCGCTTGATAATGACTAGTCCCTAACTTCAACCGTTACATACAACTACATATACCACTCTTTTACGTTTGTCTATAATGTAAATTGCAACGAGACATTTAGTACATTTCATTTAATTTTGGAACAAATATGTACCTTACATGGGGACTAAAAAAGCACTGCTACTCGTGGGCTTACTATATTTAACATTTAAAATGAGCCACTTTAGTTACCTTCATTACATAATTTGAAATAACACAGTATTCAAGTTACTCTACATAGCAGAGCAAAAAGCAGAGCCAAAAAGTTTTTTAAAAATAGGCTTTGCTGCAGTTAGTCTCGTTTTAACATTTTTGGAAGCGTAGCAAAAGAACTTATTCATCTATTGCTTTGTTAGCTCTTCATCTCATCTCTTCTGTTTATATCACTTTCACCCATCACAATGCATTTTGTAACAATTGTTACGCAACATTTAAACAACTTTTAGTTTCGACAAAAACGCAACCAACTCAAGGATTCTCGTTTACGAACTTCTAGCAGTCAAAGTTGAGTACAGACTTGTTACGAGTTCTCTTTAGGACGAATGACTATTTCATCAGACTTGAAACACATTGAAAGATTTTTCTTGATGTAAGCTCTTTAAAATGGGTCAATAACTCTTTAAGCTGAGTTATCCTTGTCACCTAATCGTCTCAAGTTCAAAAAGAGAAAACTTATGCACTGAACTCATAGCCAGTGAGAGCAACAACCCAAATCAAAGCGAATGTATAGTTTCATTAAGACAAATCAGTCACAGCACTGAGACTGGAAAGTGTCTGCATTGATCGCAGACTAAAGTAGTTCTTGTGCTAAATGCGGCTATTTTCGTAAAATTCTTCGACGAACTTTTCTGATTCCCTGTCAAATTCTTTCCAAACTTGGGGCGACGCTGGCTTCCCTTGGTAACCAGGCAAGGAACGACGTATTCGGGCGGTGATTGAAACGGCAGAGTCTTCGTGCACATCATCGACGTCTTCTCCTCCTCCTCCTAAAAGAGGTGATCGCTCCGCTGAATGATAATTAACAGAAGCAGAGGGTCTTGGTTGTGGCAAGGTTTCCAACCTTTCCAGCTCTTTCGACAAATCATCACTGTTTGCCATCAAGTTTGCAGCCTGATGGTTCATCTTGCTAAGCTTTGTACATTCTTTAGAATATGGGCCATGTGTCTCTGCAAACTTCATGTAAACATCGCCAATCCTTCGAAGTAAGTCTTCCTCAAAAGAGGCAAAGTAGTGTATCAATTCATCTCGATATTTCTTCTTTTTCTTAAGAACATGGAATATTCTTTGAAACCAGCTTTTAACAGTGGTTGTGGCGTCTTCGAACCGTTTTGACTGATAGCGACAGGGTGTATCTCTTTTCTGCTTTGGAATCAGTTCTTGATCCCAGCTGACGAAAAACTTATTTGCACCAGAATTGTCAAACGCGTGTCGGTGGTTTACGGGTAGCACGAGGCAGTCCTTGAGATTCTCATAGTCCAGCCTCTCTTGGCTTAGCTTCAACACTTGTATGTCTCCAGGATGATAGCAGGGGTCAGGGCAAACCACGAGCTCTTCAAATTCTTCGTCATTTTGCAGGGTTGGTTTGAAGTAACACTCTCCTTTCTTAAGCTTCCCATAAGGGTCACCAACCCCGAACACCACTCTTGCTTTGGGTACCAAAATTCTTGTACGTACTGCGCGACGTCTTTGTGGTTCGCCATTATTTGCATTCTCGAAAGACTGAGCAAGCATCTTCTCTACTTCACCTCGTTGCAGACTGGCCAAAACTTCTCTTTCGGTTGTTGCCTTTCGTCCAGTAAGTTGGCAGAAATAATTGCCAGACGCAGAATTCGTACACATACTCTTCAATAGAGTCAAATAGCCATTCTGCAGTGACCTGAGATGGTTTATCGACACACCTCTGATTGCCAGAAACATGACCAATCGAGAATCAAGGTAGCCGTTCACGTCAGAAGCGGAATGATCAACAATTCCAATAAAAGGAATTGCCTCGCCGTCCTTCTTGCTGGAAGTGGAAAACAAGCGCATGGACTTGCGGAATTGGACTAGGGGAACGTTCATTAGAGTTTCTCGAACTACCAAAATACCCTGAAGGCCTTGGTTGCTCACTTGAAGGGCACTAGGTGCAGGGTGATCCACGCCAAGCTTGGGTCGCACCTTGAGGGTGAATCCCGGAGACATGAAACCACGACCGTTAGTGAAAGGGCGAGGCATCTTTTCAAAGAATCTGCCTTTCACATCAGGCTCTTCTCCAATATCATCCTCACTAAGCTTCACTAAGTGTTCAAATGGAACGAATAACGAGCCAATTTCACTAGCGCGTTTTCGAACATTTGTTGTATTAGCGAAATCGCCAAACCGTGCGAGGAGATCGTGAATTTCAGTATCTGAGGCGTTCATAAAGTAGCACTTTCTCTCCCAGAGGTGACTGTCGGAATGTCCAAGGAAACGATACGAACCACGGTTACTGCCATCACAATATAAGCCTCGCCTCAAGACATCCTCGCAGAAGATCTTTTTCTTATTTTTTTCCGTCAGTTTTGTGTTGAAAGAGACGGCTATTAGCTTCTCGGGAAACGATGGGTCCTTCTGCCTCATGTGTTCAAACAGAAGGGTTTTATCGAGTTTTTTAATCCCCTTCTCGTATTGTGTTTCGTCTTCGCCATTAAATTCCACGTATTTGATGTAAACTTCATCACCGGTGGGAGGAGCGATGTTGTCTTGGAAACTGATGCATATAGCAAAAGCCATGAGACCCAGTTATCGCGAAGAAATCGTAAGATTGCTGTTGATAGGGAGACAAGGAGTTGTTAATTGACCTTTTCCAACGCCACTGTAGATTCGATTGTAGCTTACATGTTTCAAAACTTGTCATTTATGTAGCACTTTTAAAAAGATTTAACGTTTGGAAATGATCCGATGTGTTTGCGAATAGCACATTGGAAAAATGTGTGAGTGCTGAACAAGCTTCAATATTGCAACTAGACTCGATGACGTCAAATTTACGCTGCTAATTTACAGAAATGGGAAATTGCGATCGACGGTATAACTGTACATAAACTTATGTTTCCAACGTGTACAACACAGAAAAACTATGGGAATATATATATTCATATTCCACTTGATGGTTTGGTGTGTAGTATCGCTGAATATTTGGACGAGTTGCGTCGTATTTTGACGAGCCCGTAGGGCAAGTCAAAATACAAACAACGCCAGAGAATCCAGAAGTAGAAAACATCATACAAAATGCCAACGAATCGTTCTCCATGAAACATAAAGATACCAAACTTTAAGTTCAAACTCGATCAATCTTATCGCCGATACTGCTGAGCTATGTATATCGAGTAAGAGGTCAAATTCTGTAAGTCGCAACGAGACCGACTGATATACTAGTCAAGAAGAAGTATTCTTCCGTAAACAGCTCAGCTGTTCGCAAATTAAACGTACCACTTCAAGTTTATCTGTTCTAGGGCAAGATGGAAGGAAGCTGATGGTTACATCAATTTCTTTATACTGACAATGAACCTGATTGATAACCTCATTTTTCACTGGCAAGAGCAAACTTGAACTTATTCGATCATAGCTAGTTGAGTTAGCTTGGCTATTGAATAATCTCCCTCAATGGCTGTTCAGACTATAGTCAGTTTCATTCTAACCGAGCAAGGTAAAAAACGTTTCAGTGATGTCTCTAGAAAATAGCTAAATACCTTCAATCTGACTTCCCCATCACAAATCTTGTTTCCTTCAACGGTAGAGTGCAAGGAACTACACTGATGCAGTGAACAATTTGTTTTTTTGAAAGTGGACCGCAACCGAAAGCAAAACTTGGGGGAATCCCCTGACCGCAATTGAATATTACTTAGACATCCTTTTTTTAACATTTGGCTGAAGGCCCATTTTGTAACTCTCTCCGGCTTGGTGCCTTTGATATGTTGACATGTTCACAACAATGGGAAACGTTAACATCAATTAAAAGCTTGGTAGGGGATGCGAAGAAATTCCAAATTCGTAAAAAACAAGTGCAAATGTCTGAGAATAAAACCTGATTGTTCTGGCATATGAAAATAAATACCGACATGACATCGCAATAAAAAGGCGATCGAGTTTGTAAATAAACAGAATCGGTAAGCGACGAACAATGGGAAAGTTAAGGGGACGAGAATAGGAATTTTTCAAATTGTATAATTGTTCTTCGGTGAAATCTCTTGCGTGATTATTCCGTGCTGTAAAAAGTTTAGACAGCTGTAAACGATTGATGATATTTTTTTTAACTGCTCGCATGTCTAATATCAGTTTCTTAGAAATGTGTTTATCTGATTGAGGTATTTCCGAGAAATTCAACCTCTTAACTGACGTCAATGGTCTGTTCTCGAAAAAGTATTTCAATTGCAAACGAGCAGGGAACCTAAACAAGAAATAAAGCACAAAAGATGCATAAAAAATGCCACATGCAGCTACATAAAAACAAAGAAACTATCAATTACGTGAAGGAACTCTGCACGAATGTCTAGACGCTATAGGGGAATTTCCCAAACACATCGTCATATACAAATTCAGCACCATGGGAACTGTAGTAAACAAGGCTGTGGCGTTTTTATTAGCGGAAATGCACTGAGTCGAGATTATTTTATCTGAAGAGTCGGTTAAGGAAAGAGAAGATTTACCAGCAAAGTTGCAAGGTAGGTAAGTAAGAAGTTTGCTTGCTTTACAAATCCCCTGGCAAAGCAGGAACCAAAAGTCGCAAAATCAACGAGACAGCCGAATTTGGTGTTGTTAAAAGACAACTCGAAGAGTAAAGCATCTCTCGAGTTTTACGCTCGCCTCTGATTATGTCTGTAGAAATTAAGTCTCTTTCGCGCAAACGATCAATTAAACATGAGCTCGTGAGAAGGGTCAGGACAGTTATTTGTCAGTCAAGCACATACTCAAGCTAAAAAACCGAAATAAACAAAATGCGGGTTTTCCCGGCCGCATCTTCTCTTTATCAGGAAGAACAGGGCCCTAGAGGAATATAGAAATCTCTTTAAACACGAAAAAGTACTCCAGTAATAACGTGAATCTAATGTCTCTCTTGGTAAATCTTCGTTTATGCCGTCGCAAAGGCACGGTTTCCGACTTAAAACAACTAATCGGCGAGCGGTATTCATGTATTCTGTTCAATGCTTGCGACAACCGCATTTCACGTTTTTCGACAATGACACGTAAATGCTATCATAGGTTTTTCTCTTCGGAGTAAATCAGGAAATTTATCCTTAATTAACCTCAACTTGACAAACTTCATTTGCAATTCAATCGCTGAAGCAGGAAATTAATTGAAACACATGTGTACTTTATAATTTCGCATAAAAATTTCATTTTCGCTCTTACCGACTGAACTTCAAAATTGTAGAATTCCGAATAGAAATTGTAAGAGAAACAGAGATTCCATTTGTCACAAAAACAGTTGATTGCCAGTCGGAAAAACCCCTATTTAAACGATGATGCATAGAATTAATTATTCTTGTCTAGATAGTTCGATTGTGCGCATCCAAGCCTTTCAAAACTCGTCATTCCTCAAAAACTCAGATCTGTCAAATGTTTAAAAATTAAACCTTCGATAAGATGGAAAAAGAAAATCCAATAAGAAACAATTTTTAAGAAAGTGTAAACCCTTGATGGTCGGTGAAAGGAAACCGAAAGTGATGACACTGCGGGAATTTTTGCTGACATGCAGCTGCAAGTTCTAAAGGCCGAACATATGAAATACAAAACCGAACAAACAAGATAGCCTTCTCGCATGGCACATCCTGATTGGTCCCACCAAATATCTTACATCGTCTACAACAATTGCTGAGGCTAAAATTAGTGTAAAGGGGAATGTCCCTATCGTTTCTGACCTTAAACAGCATACGTATTCAACTAATGCAGTCACGAGGCACACACTGTGTTCATAATACCTCCGGAGAAGGTTTGGATGTAATGCTTAGTTAACAGAATCGCTTGATTTAACCGCTTGGTTAACAGAAGTTTGGAAAAGCAGGGTAAGGAACTAAATAATCAGTGACTGAAATTAATCAATTGATATCACTATCAGTTAGGAATGATCTTTCTTTGTGGATTTTATTGCCGAGCATCCAGTTCTAGCCCTGCTGACTCATTGTGTTCCGTATATCTGTTTTAGATCAGTTTCTTAATTTATCTAAGCTAGAACGCGACATGAATTCCTTCAGAGCACCTTACCAGACTTACATCAACTCGGTGAAAAATGCAAAATCCCAAGGCTTAATTGCAAATTTTAATACAAAGTGTCTTAAGTTAGTATACATACATCCTCCAATTGAGCAATATTATACAATATGATGTGATAAATCGATAATTCCGGCAATGGTATGTAAATGACTAATCGTTGTCTGTCCGCTGTCTAACGGACCGGGTCATGTATCAATTCAACTACTCCTCGTCTTGAAGAGGGCATAAATATTTGAGTTAATAACAAGGAAAAAGGGTTATATTTTATGGCACGCGAGGTCCTTTCCAGAAATGAGCTTATTGTTTGGGTGTTCCGGGGTATCTCAGCGGCGCTCACAATGTTTGTAAGTGTATTCATTCATTCAAGCTCTGAATCTGTTTAATTATAGGAAATAGAGTCGAAGATTTCCGAACCCTGTCAGTCTTCAAAATACATCAAATGGCCTATCATCTCTGCATAGACGAGCCAGACACTCTTAGGCCAGTAGAGACCACCAAAGATAATGTCCACCTAATTCATGTACAATTCCATGGCACCGGTCGAAACGACTATAGAGTTGAGTATGAAAAGCACAAGAGCACCATGCTGACAGAATACCTGAGACAACGTGATGGGCCTGACTTCCACGAAAATCTCATGAAGCTGACTTTTGATATCACGCCTGTCGAAGATGCAAACAAGTTCTGCCGAAGCGTTTTGGAAAGGGGGATATTTTGTCGTCGGCGCCCATACATCTACCTCGGTCACTCGGATGAGCAGCTTGCCAAAAAATCTTGTTACTTTATTGCGGCAAAACATGAAGAAATCCACGACCTCTTGTCAAAGTTTGGAGACTTTTCTGATGAGAAAAACGCGGCAAAGCGTGCCAGCAAAATCGCCATGCTCTTTTCACCATTGACCGAAACTGTACAATTGGCTGAAAATGATTTCAAAGTCGAACCAGATGTGACAAGTAGAGTTTTCCCCTCGCACACTTTCACCGATGGATGTGGTTTCATGTCCTCAGAATTCGCTTCCGAAGTGCAAGAAGTCTTAGGTCTTGACTACCAGCCTAGCGCCGTCCACGTACGCTATCGAGGCATCGAGGGAATGCTAATTCTTAAAGAAGATCTGGGTGGCATTAAAGTGCAGTTCCACAAATCAATGCAAAAGTTCCTGGACCCTGATAAGAAAGAGCCTGACGTTTTAAACACCGTCAATGTCATGGGTTATTCACGCCCATTCACCAATGGTTATCTTAACTCACGGATGATCATGTTGCTGGAAGAACGTGGTGTTTCTGCAAAGAGTCTTGAGGCCTTACAAGATGGCTACTATGAGTTACTGGAAGGCATAAACAAAAAAACGTCTGATTATTTCCTAACTTTAAAGGGGGAGATTCATCTTTTGCAAGAAATCCAAGACAAAGGAATTGACGGTCGCACAAAAAGGGAACTTAAGCGTTTACAGAAGCGCGAGCTGGAAGAAATGGAGAAAGCTAAGTACACAAGAGTTCTTGTCCCCAAATCTCGAGAAGTATTTGCTGTGTGCGATCCTCTCAACAAGTTGAACTATGGCGAGTGTTACTTCAATCCCACTGTCGATGGTGACAAGGCACGAGATTTTACTGCCGGCCAGAAGTTTGTAGTGATGCGAAGCCACTGTTGTCATCCAGGAGATGTGCGTGTGTTGAAAATGACTAACAAAAGAAAAGAATACGAGAAACTGAGGGATTGTCTGGTGTTACCCGTCAAAGGTCCACGCCCCCATGCGTTTGAGTGTTTCGGAGGTGACGTGAGTGGAAAAAAATTCTTCGTCAGCTGGGATGAAAACATCCTTCCAAGTGGAAAAGAGAAACCATGCAACTATTCGCCCTCCGTTAAAGCTAAAATCTCCGCAGCTGCGGCTCACTCTGTCTCCAAACTTACTTCACAACTTAAGAGAACCAACCCAAGCAAAGGAGTGGAAGACAGAAAGGAAATGGAGCTGTATTTTGCCACATATTCTGATCAAATAAGCAAAGAGATCGAACAGGCGTACATGCAATGTGCAAAGACATCGGGCCTCTTATCCAAAGAATTTCGACACCTCTGCAAGATGTTGTACCGAGCCACCATTCCTGGAGAAGATCTTCAGAATTTGCAGAAAGAGCTAAAAAGCGTGGAGCCAGAAATACTCTCAGGAAAGAGCACAGGTCTACCAATTGACCACGAAACTACCAGAAACCAGTTTACAAGTTTAGCAGGAAGTTTGGATTCATCACTCGATGAAGAGGATGATTTCGAGGAGCGGCTGTCACTCGGAAACAACACCCTGTCCGCGACGACTGTATGCGAAAGTAGCTCAGGAGATCCCTGTCAAAGTGGTATTAAAATATGGCAAAAGATTGACGACAAAGCCAAGGAATTTGTTCTTCGTATGCAGCATGAAACGAGGAAGAGCGTCGTGTAATTTTCAGAATAGCCGTTTATTTGTTTTAGTAGCGTAATCATTACTGAGTTGACTACAAATTATACCTTTTCTTCGCTGCGAAACATTTGTGAGGAAAAAAAAAAAAAAAAAGAATGCGCTAGTGATTGAAACTATAATTTTTCTGCGTGTCCTACGCAGATACGAACTTGCTGCACTGACACCTTTGTTGGATGGTCACGCAAACACCTTCGCTAGATGGTCAAGCAACGGTTTCTATTCGGCTTATTACCATCTAACTGTACAATTAATGTGAAATATACACTATGAACTGTCGGCAGCTTCTTTTTATTCTATCATAAGGTATTAAAGACAATATACATAACAAATTTTTTGCTGAATATTATAACCTTCATCATCGAAAAAATCGATAAGTTATGTCACATAATAAGTGTAAAATAAAACGAGTATTTCTGTGTTTGTTCAGACTATATTCAGTTTCATTCTCACCGAGCAAGGTAGTAAACGTGTCAGTTATGTCGCTAGACAATAGCTAAATACCTTCAATCTGACTTCCCCTTTACATATCTTGTTTCCTTCAACGGTAGAGTGCAGCGAACTACACTGATGCAGTAAACCAATTTGTTTTTTTAAAGTGGACCGAAACCGAAAGCAAAACTCGGGGGAATCCCCTGACTGCAGTTAAGCATGGACATACTTTTCTAATATTTGGCTAAGGGCCCATTTTGTGACTCTCTCTTGGTGCCTTTAATATGTTAACATGTTGATGGGAAACGTTAACGCCGGTTGAAGCGATGCGAAGAAATTCCAAATTTGTAAAAAAAAAAAAAAAGAAATACCGACATGACATCCCGATAAAAAGGCGACCAGTTGTAAATAAACATAATCGGTAGGCGACGAACCATGAGAAATGTATGGGGGGTGAGTGTGGATATTTTTCAAGTTGTATAACTGTTCTTCGGCGAAACCTTTTGCGTGATTATTCCACGCTGTAAGAAGTTTAGATATATATGTGTAAGCAATTGATGATACTTTTCCCTAACAACTCGCATGTCTAACATCAGTTTCTCAGACGTGTTTACCTGATTGTGGTATTTCCGAGACTCTGCAATTACAAGCAAGCAGGTATATTAAGCAGGAAATATAGCACGAAAAGTGTATTAAAAAGAGTATTGCAACATGCAGCTACCTAAAAACAGTGAATTTTTTTAACTGATGGAAGGAACTATGCTCGACTTCCCTAGATGCTTTAACCCTTTAACTCCCAAGATCTGATAGTCAATTCTCCCCTGCAGCTACAACATGTCTCCTCTTAAATTAGTTACAAGAATTTGGTGTTAGATCAAGACAACAACTTCTACTTGATATGTTTGAGTATTCTCATTACCTGTTTGCTGGATAATGGATGGATATTGCAAGGAGAAGTGAGATGTTAATCACTTCTGGGAGTTAAAGGGTTAAAGAAATCTTACAAACACATCGTCATATCCAAATATAGCTCTCACGAGGAACTAGGACTAAAGGTTATGAACCAGGCCGTGACGTTTTCGTTTGCGGAAATACACTGAGTCAATATTGTATATCTGGAGAATCTGTTGAGGGGAGAGAAGATTTACCAGCAAAGTTGCAAGGTAGGAAAGTAAGAAGTTGGCTTGCTTTACAAATCCCCGGGCAAAGCAGGAACCAAAAGTCGTAAAATCGACGAGACAGCCGAATTTGGTGTTCTTAAAACGCAACTCGAAGACTAAAGCAACTCTCGAGTTTTACGCTCGCCCCTGATTATGTCTGAAAAAATTCAGTCTCTTTCGCTCAAACAAACAATCAAACATGAGCACATGCTAAAAGGGTAAGGACAGTTGAACCTGCTAAGATCAATATTTGTCAGTCTAGCACACACTCAAGCTTGCAACGAAGAAACCGAAATAAACAGATTACGAATGTATCCCGGCCGCGGCTTCTCTTTATCAGCAAGAACAGGGTCCTAAAGGAGTATAGAAATTTCTTTCATCACGAAAAAATTATCCAGTGATGACGTGAATCTAGTGCCTCTCTTAGAAAATATTCGTTCATACCGTCGCAAAGCCATGGTTTCCGACTTCAAATAACTAATCGGTAGGCGGAAGTTTATATGTTGGAGTCATCAATTCATGAATTCTGTTCAACGCTTACGACAACCGCAGTTCACATCTTTCGACAATGAAACGTTAACGTTATCATAGGTGTTTTTCCTTCTGAGTGAAACAGGAAATTTATATATAATTAAGCTTAGCTTGACGAACTTCATTTGCAATTTAATCACTGAAGCAAGTAATCAATTGAAACACATGTTTACTTTACACTTTCGCTTTAAAATTTCATTTTCGTTCGAACTGGTTGGATTTCAAAATTGTAGAATTCCGAATACAAATTGCAGGAGAGAGAGAGAGAGATATTTTATTTGTCACAGCAAGAGTTGATCACTTATCAGAAAAACCCTTATTTAAAAGATGATGTATAGAATTAATTAATCATGTCCGGTGAGAGTTCGATCGAGCGCATTTAACCCTGTTAGAATTCGTTATTCCTCAAAAAATCATATTTGTTAAATGTTTAAGAGTTAAACCCTCGCTATGATGAACAAGAAAATCCAATAAGAAACGATTTTTAAGCAAGCGTAATAGCTTGATGGTCGGTGAAGGAAACCGGACGCGATAACACTGCAGGAATTTTTTTCCTGACAATGACGCTGCAAATTCTGCAGGCCGAAGATATGAAATACACAGCCGAACAAACAAGCTAGCTTTCTTGCATGGCATATCCTGATTGGTTCCGCCAAATATCTTACAACGTTTAAAACCATGGGGTGCGCGCACTCCGTTTGTGTTACATTGTGTTAGCGTTATTTTCAATATGGCGATGAAAGTGGCAGAAATTGGCAGATTTTGACCGAACATTCCGTAAAAGTTAGGCCGTTCCTTTTTTCTTTCATCATAGGTAAATGTAATTTGATTTATTCTGAATGTGTAAAAGTATTTTTTGTACGTATTTGTCGCGTATTCGATGGTTCTCAAGGACAAACGCAATCACTGTTTTTTTAGTATGTAACTTAAGACCGGTTTTCGAGAAGGTCGAATTTGATGTACGTCGTAGTTTGAAGCCTTTCGAAAATTTGGATGGCTGCTTTGATCCTTCTTCAACAGCTCTGACCAAACGCTTTCAAATGCTTTCCAACGGTACATGTGTTCCTCGCATTTTAAGTGCTAGTGTTTGAGACCGATTATGGCCGAGAAAAGGCCCATCGTTGCGTTACTTAGCGTTATTATTATATACTGAATTGTGTTGTAAATCTACTTTCCTAGTAAAAGCAAATTAACTAATCGCGAGTGTTGTAACGTCAATCTACTATCTTGATCATTGAAAGAAAGAAAGTTGAATTAGAGCAATAAATCTCTTCATTTGACCAATGAATAACTCTATAATGCGCATGGCGACACGTCGGGTAAGCCAGAAAGCAAAAGGCAGTCGATCGTTAAAAGGTGTTGATGGGCTTGTGCGACTTCTGCCATTCGCTTGCGCTTTTAAATCTCGGACCTGAAAGCTTGGCTGTTATTAAGATATCTTTTAATGACTTTCGTTTGTGATGTGCTAACAAGGGCTAGTTTTAAGGTGTCATTTCCCCATATGTATGTTCCTGCGGTTTGGCAAAGCCGGATGGAATTGTGTTACAAAAGATAATATTTTCATGTGTGCACGCTATTTTTTTTTTTTTTTCGAGTATACTGTCTCTCCCGCAGAAAACAATTCCAGAGATACGTTTCTCAAAACCCTATTCTAGGTATTCTCTATTCTTTAAGCATATTTGAAACTCTGTACGTTTTTAATTTAACGTTGAGCCACAGGCAGCCCAAGCTCAAGTCTCGAGAAAAAGCCAACCATGAATTCATGAACGCGTCACGCGTTGTGTGACTCGGTGTTAAGTTACGGAAGGAACCGTTGAAAAATTTGAACACGTTATAAGGAATAGTATGGGGAACGAAATATGGTCGATTTACAACGATAAATATTTCGAAATATGAATATTTTACACGTAAAATCAATAAAACTTAATCATGCCCTGTGTATCCGTCGTAGTTTCTGGCGATTTCTGCTGTTTTAAGCCTACTTTACCATCACTGTTATCCATGGCATGGGATAACCATCCATGGGATAATAGTGATAGTAAGGCAAGCTTAAAACAGCAGAAATCGCCAGAAACTACGACGGATACACAGGGCATGAGTAAGTTTTATTGATTTTACGTGTAAAATATTCATATTTCGAAATATTTATCGTTGTAAATCGACCATATTTCGTTCCCCATACTATTCCTTATAACGTGTTCAATTTTTCAACGGTTCCTCCCGTAACTTAACACCGAGTCACACAACGCGTGACGCGTTCATGAATTCATCGTTGGCTTTTTCTCGAGACGTGAGCTTGGGCCGCCTGTGGTCTTAGAAGGCCTAAGTCTTCTCCTTTCGCGAATCCCGTATTTACGCCTTAAAAACTATGACACGAGAGATAATCCGCGTATTAAAACGTCGCTGTCTCTTTGTAATGCGTTTGCATGTCAAGGGTCGATTCCCCGTTAAATAACTCGCAAATTTGATGTTATTCACTCAGCCATCGGATTCAGAGTGCAACTGTTACTAAATGAATAGATTCTTGGGCAAGGCTGCAGTTTGGATTCATTCTGAATCTCTTCAGTTGCTTCCTAACAACGAATTTGTCCTAGAGGAATAACAGGGGTCGTGTAGTTCCGCAAACACTTTTTAACTTTCGAATGAACGGTAACAAACAGTGAATCCCCATTACATTCCTCGTTTATTCACGCAATCTCGTTGCCACCAGAGATGTTCACTCGACCGCGACATGATGCAAATGACTCGCTTTTCGTTTTACGAGCATGATGAAACGCAATCAAAGTGCGAACACCGCCTGTTGAGTTCATAATAAGCCTTCTTGCACGGCACTTCCGGATTGGTTCCACCAAATATCTTACAACGTTTACTGCTGAGGAAAAAATTAGTATACAATACAAACTTTTTTAACACTTTCTAGGGGGGTTTTTCGGTGTCAATCATCTAAAACTAAAATATATAAGATAAAATTCCAAAACAATCGCTATAAAATTACAATAAAATATGATAAAAATTACAATGTGCTAAGAAGTTAAAAATTCACGCAAGAGTTTATTTCTGATGTTAAAAATAAAAACAAATTCACGTAACTGAAAAGTATCATCTAAATCATTCAATAACGAAACTGTCCGACATAAAAAAAGTCTTTTGTCCTGTAGCGCTCTTAAAACATGGAACATTAAGAAGGTGGGAATTTCGAGTGACAGGACCACGTACCTCTATTCGCTTTAAGAAAAGCGAGGCAAGGTAAGGGGGCATTAGACCAGACATAGATTTGAATGCAAGTACGGCAACGCGATAGTATAGCTGCGATTTGACTGGAAGCCAGCGTAAATCTATTAAGATTTGGGTTACGTTATCGAACTTCCTGGTGTTGCTGATGATTCGGGAGGCGAAGTTCTGCGCAGCTTGAAGCTTAAATAGATGTGTAGTTGCTGTATTCGACTTCCGCATAGCATAAGCTGCCTGAAGGGGAATGTCCCTGCCGTTTTTAACCTTAAGCGGTATGTAAATTAAACTAATGTACTCACGAGGCACCTGAACAGAGTTCATAATAACTCTGGAGAAGGTTTGGATTTAAACGTGTGTACCTGGTGAATAGAAGTTTAGAAAAGTAGGGTAAGGGACAAAATAATCAGTTACTGAAATTAATCAATTACTATCATTATCGGTTTGGAATAATCTTTTTTGTAGATTTTATTGCCGAGCATCAAGTTCCAGCCCTGTTGACTGATCGTGTTCCGCACATCTGCTTTACATCTATCTTAGTTCATCTCAATTAGAGCGCGACACGAATTCCTTTAGAGCACCTCACCAGACTTACTTCAACTGGATGAAAATGTAAAATCCCACGGGTTGATTATAAATTTCTATACAGGGTGTTTTAAGTTAGTATACGAACATCGTCCAGTTTAGCAATCATATGATAAATTGATAATTTCTCAATGGTATTGACGTGAAGAATCGTTGTATAACGGGCCGGGTATTGATTTAACTACTCCTCGTCTTGAAGAGGGCATACATACTTGAGTTAATAGCAAGGAAAGACTATTATATTCTAGGACACGCAAGGCCCTTTCCAGAAATGAGCCTATTGTCTGAGTGTTTCGGGGTATCTCAGCCAATGTTTGTAAGTGTATTTATTCATTCAAGGTCTGAATCTGTTTAATTATAGGAAATAGAGTCGAAGATTTCCGAACCCCGTCAGTCTATTAAATACATCAAATGGCCTATCATTTCTGCATAGACGAGCCAGACTCTCCTAGGCTAGCAGAGACCACCGAAGATGATGTCCACCTAATTCATGTAGAATTCAATGGCAACGGTAAAAACGACTATAAAGTTGAGTATGAAAAGCACAAAAGCACCTTGCTCACAGAATACCTGAGACAACGTGATGGGCCTGACTTTCACGAAAATCTCATGAAGCTAACCTTTAATATCACGCCTGTCGAAGTTGCAAATAAGTTCTGCCGAAGCGTTTTGGAAAGGGGAATATTTTTTCGTCAGCGCTCATACATCTACCTTGGTTACTCGGATGAGCAGCTTGCGAAAAAATCTTGTTACTTTATTGCGGCAACACATGAAGAAATCCACGACCTCTTGTCACAATTTGGAGACTTTTCTGATGAGAAAAACGTGGCAAAGCGTGCCAGCAAAATCGCCATGCTCTTTTCACCATTAATAAAAACTGTCCGATTGGATGAAAATTATTTCAAGGTCGAACCAGATGTGACAGGTGGAGTTTTCCCCTCGCACACTTTCACCGATGGATGTGGTTTCATGTCTTCAAGATTCGCTACCAAGGTGCAACAAGTCTCAGATCTTGATTACCATGATTACCAGCCTAGCGCCGTCCACGTACGCTATCGAGGCATCGAGGGAATGCTAATTCTTAAAAAAGATCTGACAGCTTTTGAAGTGCAGTTCCACAGATCAATGCAAAAGTTCCTGGACCCTGATGAGAAAAAGTCTGACATTTTTAACATCGTCAATGTCATGGGTTATTCACGCCCATTCACCAATGGTTATCTTAACTCTCGAATGATCATGTTGCTGGAAGAACGTGGTGTTTCTGCCCAGAGTCTTGAGGCCTTACAAGATTGCTACCATGAGTTGTTGGAAGGCATAAACAAAGGAACCACTGAATCTAAGTATTTCCTAACGTTAAAGGGAGAAAGTCATCTTTTGCAAGAAATCAAAGACAAAGGAATTGACGGTCGCACAAAAAGGGAACTTAAGCGTTTACAGAAGCGCGAGCTGGAAGAAATGGAGAAAGCTGAGTACACAAGAGTTCTTGTCCCCAAATCTCGAGAAGTATTTGCTGTGTGTGATCCTCTCAACAAGTTGAACTATGGCGAGTGTTACTTCAATCCCACTCTTCCTGGTAACAAGGCACGAGATTTTACTGCCGGCCAGAAGTTTGTAGTGATGCGAAGCCAATGCTATCATCCAGGAGATGTGCGTGTGTTGAAAATGACTGACAAAAGAAAAGGGTACGAGGAACTGAGGGATTGTCTGGTGTTACCCGTCAAAGGTCCCCGCCCCCATGCGTTTGAATGTTTCGGAGGTGACCTGAATGGAAAAAAATTCTTTGTCAGCTGGGATCAAAGCATTCTTCCAAGTGGAGAAGAGAAACCGTGTAACTATTCGCCCTCCGTCAAAGCTAACATTTTTGCAGCTGCCGCTCGACCTGTCTCCAAAATTACCTCGAAATTTAAGAGAACAAGCCCGAGCAAAGGAGTGAAAGACCGAAAGGAAATGGAGCTTTATTTTGCCACGTATTCAGATCAAATAAGCAAAGAGATCGAACAGGTGTACATTCAATTTGCAATGACATCAGGCCTCTCATCCAAAGAATTTCGACATCTCAGCAAGATGTTGTACCAAGCCAACATCCCTGGAGAGGATCTTCAGAATTTGCAGAAAAAGCTCACCAGCATAAAACTTGGGATACCCTTAGGAAAGAGCAGAGGTCTACTAATTGACCACGATCCAAAGCATGCATATGAAAATCCGGAGACGGAGCATGAGCTAAGCAAAATCAGTGGACTGTCAAGAGGACAAGTGAGCCTTACCGGAAGTCAGTCTACAAGTTTAGCAGCAAGTTTGGATTCATCATTCGATGAAGAGGATTTCGAGGAGCGGCAGTCACTCAGACACAGCACAATGTCCGCGACAACTGCGTACGAAGGTAGCGCAGCAGATTCCTGTCACCGTGGCATTAAAATATGGCAAAATATTGACGACAAAGCCAAGGAATTTGTTCACCGTATGCAGCGTGAAATGAGGAAGATCGTCGTGTAAATTTCGGGGAGAGTTCATGAGGGCAGTTTTCGACATCCACTTCATTGGAGGTGGCTCTTAATAGTTGTTTACTTGTTATAGCGATCCAATCATTACTGCGCTTGAGTATACATTACTATACCTTTTTTTCTTTTAAATCTATTTTTGAGAAAAGAAAGTTGCGCTAGTGATCGAAACTATAATTTTCCTGCGTGTCCTATACAGATATGAACTTGCTGTGCTTACACCTTTGTTGGATGGTCGCATACACCGTCGCTGAATGGTCACGCAACGGTCTCTACTCGGCTATCACCATCTAACTATACAATTAAAGTAAAACATATACTCTGAACTGTTGACAGCTTCCTTATTTTCTATCATAGGGTTTTAAAGACGATATACATAGGAATTTCTTGCTAGATATTATAACCTCAGTCGTCGAAAAAATCGATAGTAATGTCTTGAAATAAATGTAGAATAAAACGAATATCTCTTTGTATGACAAAACATTAATTTAGACAAATGAGTTGGCCTCGGCGTTTGTAAGGATTTACCATTTTATCTTTAATGCTTTCGACTATTGTTTTGATATTAAATTTTCCTGTCGTTACGGCTGGATTGAGCAAAAATTTCAAGAGGTTTTGGTATATCAAAGTAAGGATCAGTAATGACATGCTGGAGCTAAATCTGCCACGTCAGATTTCAGCGGTAAATGGGTAGAAAACAAATCAACTTGCTTTGAAATAGAACTACATTACTTAACGTCACAAAGGGTTACCCCAATAGTGATAGACATGATATAAATGAGACATCGGCATAGATAGTCAGCGCTTTTGTTTCCAAAGTATAGCGTAGACTTGTCGGAGGAAACTTCGTGGGGATGCTAGATCTTTAGGTTCGACATGTGAGCCGAAAATAGAACACTGATATTTGTTAGGGGGATGTTGTAAATAAAAAAAGGCGTTATGTTTTATTTTAAATAATTGTCAGCATTTATCAAAAGTAGAATATTTAAATATAAATCATCAAACTTTGGCCGACTGCTCTAAAGTGTGTTCCTTTTTTTTAAATGAGCGGAAATTTCCAAGAGCGAGCGCTCCGTGGACATCATAAGCAAAGGCTCCAGACACTAGCAGGACAAAATAGTGAGTGATAAAATCGATGATAAGCAAAGAACTTGAAAACTACCAAATGCCTAAACAGACGGGTTGACACCACAGTCTCGTACCCAGGCGCGGTCACGGCCGTGGACAACCTTATACAGGGAGCCTGGAGAACACCAAAAAGGAAGGTTTTGTTGTCGTTGACGTCATTTGGCTATAATAGACACCAAGTGAACTTGAACCTTTCACAAAGGACAGTTGGACAAAGGTCCCAGAAACTAAAAACATTACTGGGCTTTGACGATACGTCCATAGATGGTTAAGAGGACTTAAGATTTTTATGTAAGGTAAGAAATGAGGATAATCACACTGTAGGATTATTTGAAAAGTTCGCTGTGTAAGGAAAATTAAATAGAAGACTTACCAAGTTTTCGGTTCTCCTTAGAAATGTAATTTCAATTGCTGATCAATCCACACGACATACCTGTTGGTTCATAGTTCACCTTTTTGTTTGTCAGAGTTCTGTTGTGTTGCGATCGGGAGAATTTCGTCAGCGTAGATGAGTATTTTTTGGAAGGATCAGAATTTGTTAATATATTTTATCAATATTTCATATATGAGTACGAAAAAAGCGGTGGTACAGCAAACCGTGAGAGTGATGACAACGCAATTTTCTCGACAAAAGTACTTTGAAAACAATACATCGTTTATGAATTGTTAGGGAACGTATTTATCTGTACAAGCCGCCAAACATTTTCATAAAATATAAACGAATTCTCCCATTCAGAGAAAAATATTTACAATTTTAAAACTCTCGGCTAACTTCCTTTCGAAAGAGCAAAACGTTCGCTTTATTATCGTGTCAGAAGCGGACATAACACCAAATTTATCAAACGTAAGCGTCTTATCACAGAGCCAGAAATTATTTATTCCGTTTGCACTGTTCCATTCGTCTCCTAAGTGTCTGATGATCATATGATTACTGTTCTTAAAACTTGTTTCGTTTTCATATTACATCTACAAGAGTATTAAAATAATTCTAATAATTTTTCAAATTAATAGACCTTTGATTATAACCGATCCTCGTGATGGTCAACTGGAGTTTGTCTCTGTTGTGATTCAGTTCGTTGACAATGCAGCTTCCAGAACAACTGTCTAAGAACAAAGACAAACGACTCTAAGGCGAGTAATCATATTGTTTCAGATCACAACTGCAGTAAGTGAGCCAGATTACTGATCACGATGAAGTTAAAAATTCAGTTTCGATTGACATTTGATTAAGTCTATTATAAATTACGACTATTTGTGTTGAAATGCATAGGTAGAAAACGGTTCTTTGGAGCAAATCCTGCCACAAGTTTTTTCGGAATTTGCCCTTGACTCGACAATGATAAATGTTTGGATCGACTGATAGAAAATAACTGATAGTCGCGATGTTTTTTTAAGTTTAAAAGATGAGAAATTACATCCGAGTAACCTATCAACCTCTCTGTCTTGTGATTCTCTCTACCGTTTTAAATTGAAGTGGATTACTGCGTATGTGTCACTAACATGGACAATTGCATTGAGTTAACAAATGTGGGTTACGTAATGATAGAATACCACATAGCTTCGCTCTAGTAAGACGTGGAAAATGCAGACCCGGTTATTAGTATTTCTCGGTGATATAACGAAAGGTGGAAACTAATGGTTTGACGCCACAAAGCTAGATTATGCAGCCATGTTGAAGAGAACAGATCAAATTAAAGAAAATTATGCAGTCGTGTTGGCAAAGAACAGATCAAACTCAAAAAGTTGCCTGCTGATCAGTCGATTTTAGCTTTGTTCAAACAAAACAAACAGGCAATAACAGGCCCATGTCGGGACGAGATTAACGAAAGCCTGAGAGGTTTAACTTGGCTTATAGATCATGAACTTAAACCTTTTGAGACAAATCTTCAATATTTATAAAACGTGACAGTGGAAACATCGTTCTTCCGAAAAAATTTTTTTATCTCTGTTATGTAATTTTAGCTCGGAAGCGTGCTGTGCATATGACCACTCATCCATTTTCGTGCCATTTTGTTATCATCACTTGTTGCGTGATGTTCATGGCTTATATAACACGAAAACTTTATTTTCGTGTTACTTTTTAAAGTATTTCGGAAATTTATTTGGTTTAAAAATTGAAAGTTTGCCCTGACTTTGATGCAATAGGCAACGAAGTGGTCCAAGGTTTGGGGAATTGATTTTATAACTGTAAAGTAAAACATCACTCTTCTTACGATGAGGTTAAAAGATTCCGGCTGACGAATGAAATGAGTGCGTGAAATCTGGTACACATCCTCTCCCTAAAGCGTGCTATGCACATGATTTCCCCAAGGTTCTTTGTTTACCAAGTTGGCAATGGGAAATTTTGGATAGTTCGACTTGAAATAATCCCTCGCTCTAAGAGATCGGATTTTTATCTACGAGTCATCTGTACTGACAGAAAAAAAACGCAATCGAAAAGTTTCAGTTTTGATGTCCTCACACATATTTTTTTCCTCAAACAGTAGCCTGCAGGCGTCTTATGAGTGCGAGCTAACGTTATAAGATCGCGATCGTTTATCCGACCGGCTATGCTATGTTTGATTTGCAGTTAGAGTGGACGGTGGGGGTAGGGGGCGGGGGAAAGGGCTTCCCCCACCCCTACCGCCCTCTTTATTTTTGACCGTGGACCGCCCCCTTGGTACAAATTTATTTCTCTCCCCAGCCTTTCGCCGTCATTAGAACTAAAGATGGCGGCCATATTTTTCGTTATGAAATTACTAAGCACTCCCTCGCCAAAAGTACGCCTGCTCTGCAGGCTACTCAAACAATTGCGCCCTTTTCGCACCTATACCAATATCAGTAGGCATATTCTTTGCATCGTTCTTCATAATCAAGTTTAACCTACCGGTACACACAACTTACTGCTCAAACATCAAGTAGGTGTTATGGCGAGGACAATCATTTTCAAACTTAAGAAGAAACTTCGGGTTAATAGAGTCTCAAGAAGCATCGAAACACTACAATATCGCTAAAAAAAAATATTGACATATTTCACTGGTCCTAATTCGGCCAACCAAGGGCAAATTTGAGACAAACTGGAAGCTACTAATAAAGTAATTTGGTTTTATCAACTGAGTTGATACTGTAAATTGGCCCTCGACCAAAGACGCAGTACTACAGTTCCTTTAGAAACTTATCCCTTAAAAAGAGAAAATAGAACAGGGTAGAAAGTTTAGAAAATCGAGTTTAAATGACGTTTGAGTGCTACAATTTATTGCAAGAGCAGCAAACACTGGTTTGGAAGAAAGGTTTCAGCTCAACTGAAATTAAGGGAGTATTCACGCTCACTGCCGCGTTCGAGACACAATATTACTACATTTTATCAGTCGCATATTTAAAACATATAATTCCGCTGGCTTCTGAGATCGTCAAATAATATATTTTGACAGGCGGGAATGTTATGAGATGGTATTTGGCACGTATTCCTGAAGTCCAGATTCATCGTATAAAATGTTGAAAATCTCAGCTTTCCTCACTTTATTTTTAAATCTTCGGTAAATTTTTATGGTGTTTTCATTGAAAGTATTATTGATCATCAAAATTCATTAAGAAAAAGGTCACGCAAGCTACCAAATAAAAGGGGAATCCTCCAGGTACTTTTTTCTGTTTTGAGTGATTTTTATTATAGTTTCGGCGCTTTTTAGTAACTTTTCCTCGACCTGTGCCGCTTTTTCAATTTCAACTGTAATACTTCCTCTCAAAAACCGAGGTTTTCTTCTGTTCTTCCTGTGGCTATTTTCTCCACTCTATCACCGCCGGGAGTTTCTTTTGCGATCTCTAGATATGAAAATTCTTTATTCGCGTATCCTAAACCAGCATCTTCTATAGATAACATTTTTTTCATTAAGGAAGCTCTTAGAACCTTTTCAGGAGGACAAAATGAAATTTGCTCGAGCGAAAGAACACACCACTACGCCCAGTTACATCAAATCATGAGGACGCTGTTTCATAAACGTCAACATCAACAGAAATGCAAGTTCCTATTGGACAAAGCAAAACCTGTTCTAAGTCACTGAATAATTTCAGTATCCCACAGGTGGATTGGCAGTTTAACAAAAAACCAATTTACAGTTGAACGCTAATTGTAGTTATGATCTTACGTGAAACATGCAGTTTTACGGTTTAATGAACAAAACAGCAGGTACTAGTTATTACTGACATGCGGGGAATTCCATAGGTTCGATTGAAACCCCATAATTACCAGTTCGCTAGAGGTGTACATTTTTATTTTGGCGATAAAGTTTCGAAGTTTCGCATTTCTGAGGAGCAAAACTGGATAACAGACCCCTTCTGTGTTCGTGGTTGGCCAGGTTCCAATTTGCCTTGCCCTTTTGCTGACAGGCTTCTAATAAATATTAACGATTTCAATGAGCCTTTGCATAACCTTAATTGAGTGCTGGTATGTTTTTTCACAGGGAACGAAGACAAGACTACGTCCGGTCCAACCTGAATAATCTGATGGCTTTCCACCGGTGTATAGACTTGTCAGATGTTAATGTCCCCTTAAAAGGCCACCAAGCCGAAGCGCACATACTGCACGTCAAATTTCATGGGATCGATCGAGACGATTACAAAGTTGAGTATGAAAAGCTCGAAAGCACTTTGCTGACAGAGTACTTGAAACAACGCGATGGGCCCGACTTTCATCAAAAACTTATGAAATTGACGTTTAATATTACACCAGTCGATGAAGCGAATGCCTTCTGCCAAAGCGTGCTAGAAAGAGGGATTTTTTGTCGTCAAAGCTCGTACTTCTTCCTGGGTCACTCGGATAAACAGCTAAAAGAAAAATCGTGTTACATGATGAAAGCTTCTAATGAAGAAATTCACGAGCTCTTGTCAAAGTTCGGCAATTTTTGGGAGGAGAAAAACTTAGCAAAGCGGGCTAGAAAAATCGGCATGCTCTTCTCAAGGTTGAACAGAACCATGCCATTGAGAGCAGACGAGTACACAGTCGAGCCAGATAAAAAGGGTGGAGTAGTTAGGTCGTACACTTTCACCGATGGATGTGGTTTCATGTCTCCAAACTTTGCTTCAGAACTTCAACAAATCTTTGAACTGAATTACAAGCCGAGCGCCGTCCACATAAGATATCGAGGAATCGAAGGCGTGCTGTGTCTCAAAGATGATTTGACAGAATTTAAGGTGCAGTTTCACAAATCAATGCAGAGGTTCTTCACACCAGACGAGAATATGCCTCACACGTTCAACTTCATCGATGTCGTGGATCACTCGCGTCCCTACGTTAATGGTTACCTTAATTCTCGAATGGTCATGTTGCTGGCAGAACGTGGTGTGTTCCCAGAGAATCTGGAAGATTTACAAGATGGCTTCCATGAACTAGTGGAAAACATGTGCAAAGAAACCGCAGAATACTTCCTTTCCTTCAAAGGAGAATTTCGACTTCTGCGGGAAATTCAAGAGAATGGAATCGACAGTGGTGTGAGAAATCGCCTGAAATTGTTACAAAAGCAAGAGCTAGACGAGATGGGAATGGCTGCCTACACAAGAGTACTTGTTCCCAAATCCCGCGTGGTGTTTGCAGTGAGCGATCCTCTACATAAGCTGAAGTACGGTGAATGTTATTTCAACCCTACTACCCCGAGTGAAGAAGCAAGGAATTTCCCTAACGGCCAAAAGTTTTTGGTGACGCGCAGTCCGTGCTACGTCCCAGGGGATTTGCGCGTGTTGAAATTGACCAATGATCGTGAAGGGTACGAGAACTTGAAGGACTGCCTGGTGCTGCCCGCCAGAGGTCCACGTCCTCATGCCTTTGAATGTTCCGGCGGCGACTTGAGTGGAGAGAAGTTCTTCGTTTGCTGGGATAAGAAAATCATTCCAAGTGGGAACGAGAAACCATGCGACTACTCGCCCACAAAGGGAGCTACGATTCGTCGAACTTCGTCTAAATCGCTCGCAAAGGTAACTGAGAAATTCAAGAAAAATGACAATGGCAAAGAGGTGAAACATCGTGAAGAAATGATGCAGTACTTTGCTACATACTCTGATGAAACACAGATTAAGATTGAACGAGAATACATGAAATATGCTACTGGCAATGGCCCATCATCGAAAGAATGCCGACACCTTAGTAAGATGTTATACCAAGCCACCAATTTCACCAAAGATGCAAATGATCTCGAAAAGCAACTTGTAGAAACGGAACAACCGACAAGTTCGGAATTGCCCTCGAATTCACTACCTAACAGGCTATCGTGCGTGTTTGCCATTAGCGAGAAAGAATCTGTGAATGAAATAATGAGGAGAATCGACAGTAAGGCAAAAGAGTTCTTCGAGCGAATGCAATTTGAAACAAAGAAGAGCGAAGCTTAGGCCCCAGTGAGGAGGAGAGCAGTAGCTTTTTATACCACCTATTGATATCTAGCGGTCTGAGTGGAACAAAAAAGATAAAAACTTTAAAAACCCAAAGTTGGGAATGTGCGTTACCTCATAGAACATCACTTTAAAAAACACTTTTTGGAAGTTTAGATACTTTTTGCTTTCCCGCCTTCTGACGCTTGGTTCACAAGAACTCCTGACATCCAGCACAGCTTAAACATGGACTGATAATAGTTAGTTTATAGATTGAAAATCGACAACAGGCAAACTCTTAGGTAATATTTCTTATGAAAACGAAACTTCATCTCGCAATCACTTATCATAATTGTTACCTTTCTGTACATACCAGTTACGATATTTGGAAAAGAGTGTGTACGAGAGTATTCCTGTTGATAATTTTCCACATATAATTTTTATTTATACAAGATTCATCACCAAGGGCGAACTCCCTTTCCCTTTTTTGAAGCATACTCGTTGTTTTGAATCATATGCTAATATAGGACTATTTTGGAATTTGCTTTAGATTTTGTATAGTTTTTATCGGCTAAACTGAAAGAATTTTTCAGCTCGATTTTTTTTTGTCCTTTTACTTTCGTATTTAGTATCATCGGTGAAAAGTGCATGTATAAATAAGAGACTTGTGTTAACTTTTATTGGCTTTGAGTGCGCCGATTAATCGTACAGCTGGAGCCTGTTGTGTTTTGTGTTATCGCCCTAGCAGGTGTTTTCTGGTTGTCACGCTTATTTTCACGTAACTTTTAAAATAAAAGGCTAGCGTGACGTCTTTGTAAAGCAAGCGAGTGATATTGGAGTGTGTAACCCTTTTCAATATTAAATTCATTGCAATGTAGAAAAAAAAATGTTACGTATAGCCATGTTATCTTTATCAATTGCTTTGCAAAGCTGGTATTATTGTAAAATTGAAAACTAAATATGCATTTAAGTGATGTTATTGCCTTAATTCGTGAACTAGGTAAGGAAACAAATAATCCGATTTCAAAGTTATATGCGGGCGGTGGGAACTGAGCATAATCATAACAGCATGTAAACCTGGACAACGTTTGAATTAAACAGTTTTTGATGAGAAGTACAGTGGTAACTGGTGTTAATGGCGAAGTCGCGAAGATTCGACCGCGCTTTTCACTGTGCCTCTTTTGCCTCAACCCTCCCGATGCAAGACAAATTAAGTCCATAGAAAAAAACTTCCTGGCTGAAAACGGTGAATCTTTTTGTCAAGATAAATTCCAAGCATCACATTTCAAAGCATCACATTGCCAGAAAAATAGAGGGTAACAATTTATCGAACTTCAAAATGAAAACGAATAAATCAGTGGGGAGTTTTGGGATCGGAACACTGAAGAAAGTCCATTTAAAATAAGGATGGCGACTACTTTGAAAGAAGGAAAGCCTAGAGCAGAACAGAACAGATCAGTTCGTGAAAACTACTATCAGTTGAGGTTTACCTTAGTTTGACTCATTTGTGTTAAAGTTGAACTTCAAATGTTCAATCGATAGTGAACAAAAATCTTGGCAGCGAAATCCTTGTTTGCGTTAATCAGCCCGAGTGGTTGTGTTCTAATCGTACTTCGTGATCTCTATTGTTTACGACCTTCAATTCTTGTGGGATCTGAAACACATTAATAAAATATAAGACTGAATAAGTCTGCTAACTTATACTTTCAGTATTTAACATATTTTAACATTTCCGAATAAATATTTCTTTTCTGAACGTGGAGAAATTGCCAAGATAAACAGCAGACACAAAACTGAGGAGCAATGAGAAACTTCCCACCTCTAAATACACAGAGATCGCAGACTTTCCACGGCCAAAATTATAATAGAACACTGTTTGCATTAAAAACAGATCTAAGTTTTTCACTGTTCAGACAAGGTGGTATTTTAATCGGAGACGGTCACCATGACACATGTGCGAGGGGTTTTTATTGGGGCAAATTTGCAATTCTCAGAAAACGGCCGGAAGTTAAAAAGACTTCTGAGAAGATTTTGAATGCTCCAATGATCTGCACGCAATTAGTACGTTACTCTATGCATGTCCAATTTGGTATCAGGTATATGCCGAGCTACTATCCACAAAATATTGCTCTGAAAGTTAGCTGGGAACTAAACTAGCTGAAAATTTGGGAAAGTCTACCGGCGAGAAAGATCCCGAAGGGCAGGTAAGGAAAAATTAAAGCGGATTCGCATGGGAATATCCGGAAATAAATGTCTGAATTTCGTAACTAGGAGATTTTGCTTTTAAGGTTCGAAATGCCATCCATCACTAACTCACGGCGGAAGAAAATCATCGGAAAACTATAAAATTGTTTTTAAATGACAAAGCACGGCTACTATCATCAAAATTGTTCGACGAAGTAGTTTGTCACAATCAGTAACATCTACGAAATGACATGTGACGAACAACTGAAGCGGATGTTTGAGCAGTTCAGTCACAACACAAGGACAAAATTGTTGACTTAGTGGAGCTGATACAAAAAGAAAATCGCTCGTCAAAATAAATTACAAGGCTTTTGTGAAACATCATATCGGACAGCAACACCGGAATACGAAAAAGCGGAAATCGAAAGAGGAAAATTGTTGCAGTGGACGAACCAAAGATGAAACCTAACATCTTTCAGTGATCACATTTTGAACGCCGAGCTACAATCGTCGAACAAACTGCCTCTATTCCGTTCTGTAAATTTGTACTAGTTTTGTCAAAATTAGCTGTTGAGTTCTGCGTTAAACCTCATTTACAATTTTCGCTGACATGTTAGTTTACATTTTGCCTCTTCTGCATAAATCAGACAACAACAAGAAGTATACACCAGCAAACCCTGCAGGGGAGGGGAAGGGGAGGAAAACTCCTTTATCTGGCGCTAACTGCAGTGTGTGTCGCCAGACAGGACCGAACAGGGAATTGTTTTGGGGCCTTGAGCCTTAAACAGGGAATTAAATTTTTTTGATTTACCGGCGTCTTGAAAGGCCTTCTTTAGAAATGAAAGAAAAGAAAGAAAGAAGGGAGTTGAAAGTAGTTCCAAGTTCTTCGTTCGACTGCATGTACGTGTTAGTATCTTTCCTTTAGGCAAAAAATCACAAGGACGGATTGACATGTAGCGAATTGATGAACTATTTCACAACAATTCTGCGGCCTACTTGGAGCAAGAATAAGCGAGATGCTAGCCTCACTTAGCGAAAGTAGCGCATGAAAGCCTAATAATTGCGATCTTCTTTAAAATCAAAACATGACCAAGCTGTCCAGTCTTTTTGACATACTTTGCGACATGGGACGACAAGTTCCCGGACAGACCTGAAAAATAGAGGAAATGATCATAAATTCTTATTCTTCCGCTAGAAAATCCAAACGATGGACCCATACGGTATACCAGATGATATGATAACAATACCTCCTAAAGACCACTTACAAACGGTCAAATACGTGAAACACTTTGACATACAAGGAAATCGGGTGCGACCGCCTATGAAGTACAACAAGATGGAAGGTGGCAACCTTTTCCTGGAATACCTCATGTCTGTGCAAGGTCCACAAGTGGTCGACAGGCTAATGACAGTAGGCTTTCGTCCTGAAAGAGGGGCGGAAACTGACTGCTCAGAAAGGATCCTAAAAAGAGGCATTCTTTTTAGCGGCGAGGTTTATCGATTCCTCGGCCATTCCAACTCTCAACTTAAGGAGAGAACTTGTTTTCTAATGAACGATTCGGATGAGCACATTTACGAGCTGCTCGCGGAGTTTGGCAAGTTTTCCCAGATCAAATCAACCGCCAAGCGTGCAAAGAGAATTGGACTGTTATTTTCGTCTTTCAATCAAAGCATAACTCTGGAAGAACACCAGTACGATGTTGTCAACGACATCGAGCGCGGAAATTATATTTTTACCGATGGATGTGGTTTTATGTCAGATTCATTCGCGCAAGAAATACAAGATGTACAACACCTTGAAAGCAAACCTTGTGTGGTACAAGTCAGGTACCAAGGCTTTAAAGGTGTCTTGCTCCTCAATTCCCAGCTAACCGGTGGCGTAAAGGTACAGTTTCGTACATCCATGAGGAAATTTGCTATTCCGGATGAGCAGATGCGCCGAACTTGTACCACGTTTGGTGTCGTAAAGTGTTCCCGGCCATACACCATTGGCTACCTTAACAAGCAGATTACGATGCTGTTGGCGGACAGCGGAGTTAAGCACAGCTACCTAACTGGGCTGCAGAATGATTATCACGCATTGCTCAGAGAGGTCTTGGGCAGTGAACAAACCGCCGAGTTCTACCTGCGTATCAAAGGTGAGCACAAATTTCTCAATTGGTTGCACGACGATGGTTTGAAAAGTGACAGCTTACAAAGGGAACTCAAAAGTCTTCGTAATAAGGAAATTCGCAAAATGCAGAAAGAATCCCCTAAGGATGGAAACGACGACACCAGTCAAATAAATGGTTCAAAATGTAAGCTGAGGGTTCTTGTTCCAAATTCAAGGGTAGTGTTCGGTACATGCGATCCATTTGACGACCTTGAGTACGGCCAGTGCGTTTTTCAACCAACTCTTTATGACGAGGTGCAAATTGCAGAGTTTCAAGCGGCTCAAGAAGTGATTATTGTTCGGAATCCCTGTTATCATCCAGGTGACATCCGTGTATTGAAACTCGTAAAAAACCTCCGAAAATACGAGTATCTCAGTGATTGCATCGTGTTCCCTACAAGAGGGAGCCGACCGCACGCCGACGAATCTTCAGGAGGGGATCTTGATGGCGATGAATTCTTCGTGAGTTGGGATCAGGATCTGATTCCTCCATGGCGCAGTGCTCCCTTTGAATACTCGTGTAACAGTCCACTCGTCGCGATTCCAAACGCGGTTAAAGGCTACTTGAATCAGTTTACTAGTTACTTAAGAGATTTCATTACCAGCTGGGCACACCATTACATGCCATCGTTGTTTGGCTCAGTAGAGCACGCCGAGAAAGCTAAAAAAGAGAAAGAGCGAAGACACATGCTCGAATACTTCACGTCTTTCAACAATGATCTGGTTGCAAGAGTTGACGCCGTCTTCATGAAGTATGCTGCTCTGTACGGACCGTCATGTTGTGAATGCGTTTATTTGACCAGGTACACATTTGTTTCGGTTAACTTCCGGTTTCATTTAGACAAGTCAAGAGAATATCGATTGAGTTGATATTCTCTTAAACAAGTAGAATGTAAAGTTAAGTCACTAATGGTATGTAAGAAAAACTAAACAAGAGTTCATAATAGTGCGCATCATCATATCATAACACCTCTGAATCTCTTCCTTGGCGGATCACGCCAAGGACGCCGGCATAGCTCTTTGACTGAAAAAAATCTACACGTCTCGCAAAAAAAAAAAAAGAAGAAGAAAATTAAGACAAGTAAACGTCATTAAAAAAGTAAGAACCCAGAAGGTAGTATTTTACGGCATTTCACAAAATCTTAAAAACACCTGTTCTTCATCGACAGATTTTTCTCAGACGCCGTTGACATGTTGGCGGAGAAGGACGTAGTGCTCGCCAAGGTTCGGGAATTGAATCGCGACTATCCCCGTGGATTTTTCCAGGATGCATCCGCACGACAACCAGATTTCTTTAGACGCATCCTGATCCGAATGAAAATGCGGAAACCACCATTCCAACCAGGAGATGACGTGTGGACGCGCATGGAAGAGAAAACGCGATCATTTGTGGAGGAAATGTCGGGACGACACTAGTATCGAGTTGCCCGAGTATGTTTACATATCTTGTCAAGCAGGAGCCCGATAATTCTGCCTTAAGTCTTCATACGATGTTGACCATGTGAAAAGTACACATTTGGAAATTTTCTGTTCCCCAACAGAAAGTTTTCGTGTCCGGAGACTATGAACAGCATTTTGTCAAAATCGGAGTTCCTTGCTCTCGCATCAACTCATCAGACATATGTTTCGCACGCTCGTTAAATCCAATTTTTTTTTGCAAATATCTATTTTTACAAAGAGTAGGTGAAAATTAACAGTAATTGATTGAATGATTAAGTTCCCCTGTGATACAGTGTTACTTTTACAATCATTCCATATTCTGTTCTTTTTCGTTTTTTATTAGCTCTGTATGTATCCCATATATTATTGAAAAAGCATCAACTGTGTTATACTTACGGAAGTAGAGATTTCCAAAGATCCACGGTTGAAAGAGGAAATTCTGACAGTTTTCGGATAAACATTCTTTCCGCGGACAGTTTAACAACCTCGCCTGAAAATACGACGGTGGAAAATAAACAGAAGAGTAAAAACGTGGCAATCTAATCCGTAATGGTTAACTTGTACATTTTTAAATTCTCGCATTTTACTGACAAAGGTGCCGATGAGAGTTCATATATTAACCCTTTACACCCTAACATCCAAATGCATATTCTCCACAGTGTTCTGTATACATATACTAAGGAACTGACAAGAGAATTTGTTTAACAATCGAGAGCTTCTTTAGTTGTTGATCATTTTCTTTATTCCCATGACCTTAATGTTTGATCCAGGAGTGACACCGTAAGGAGAAGTTAGATGCAGAGTAACTCTTGGGGGTTAAAGATTTGAGCTAAATGATACACTCATTCTGATTGATTCTTTATCTTACTGATTCTGGATCATTGTAAACAACATTTTGCTTCATTAGCATGTAAAAAAAATACAATCTATGTTGCAGTGCTTCTGTTAAGTAATGGATTACAGATCACTTTAGTGACACACTCGGTTGCGCCTTGTGCCTTTTTTTTTTTTAAGGACAATATATGACTCATTGTAGAACAAAAGCACAGTAACACGGAATCTATTTGATAAGTACGCAATGGAAAATTTTAATCGATCTGTAAACCTAGCCATCATGAGATTATTTGTGGTAGAAAAAAGAAAACCCTGAACGTCTTTTCTGCAGGAAGGGTGAAACCAACTGGTTAACTCGACTTTAAAACAAAGGGCAAGAAAGACATCTACTACAACCAAAATTTTAATTTTTTGCCATCTATTTTTCAGTGGTGAGTGGAAATTTTTTAACTAGCTAGGGATAGGAGGGTTTCTGTTTTTCTTTTCAGCCTGTTTGATTGAAATTTTACATGAACAGTAAGAGGAAATCCGATCTTCAGAAATCAGTCTGTCCTGTTTCGCCAATGTATAACTTATTGCAATAAGTGCAAGTTATGCAGTAAATAACATTGGCGGAGGTACACGTAAAGTGATCAGTAATCGTAATGGATCTCAGATGGATCTCTTAATGGAGATCCATTAAGATCACTGATCACTTTACGTGTACCTCCGCCAAGTTATTTACTGCATAACTTGCACTTATTGCAATAAGTTATACATTGGCGAAACACTGGAAGACGACTAGGTGACCGATTCCGCGAACACCTTCGCGACGTGGAAAGAAATGACAAGGACGCATCCAAACCGGTCGCTAGACACTTTAATCTCCCTAATCATTCTAAACAGCATATGGCAGTTTGCGGCCTTTCCTTACATCTAGGCAGTTCGGAAAGCCGCATAACACTTGAAGAAAAATTTATCTACCAAATAGGCACCCTTAATCCCCACGGAATCAACGAGCGCTTTTCATTCAACTAATTTATTCCTGTCTTCTCGTCACCATATTCCCATCAATAGCGTATCTCCACTTTCTGTATGTAAACCCACACACAACCCACAATTCCTCCAATCGCTCTGACGACGGGCTAATGCTCGAAACGTCAGCTTTTTTTACCCTTTACGATGGCCAATTTACGTTTTCAACTCAGTTGTTAACAGTAAATTACCTGCTATATTCTCCCACCGACGCAGCACCACAGTTTCTTTAGAAACTTACCCCCTTTATTCATTTGATAAAAACATTAGCCTAGAGATAAGATCTAATCTCTGAGTCTTACGAATCTCTTGGTGTTGGCTCAGTTTCAATAACCCGAGAATGAACTGGGACCGAAACAGATTTCTTAGAAAATGGCCGGAAGTTGACTCGCGAGGCTTCAGAACAAATCAGTGAATGATCTCAACGATCATCTGATAGTTTTGACGAACATCGCCTGAGCTTTTTTCGGAAATATTTCTTAAAGCTTATGAGGAACTTTTCTTCAAAGAAATATTACAGAGGTAAGTCAACTGAATTCAACCAACAACGGATATACTATATAAATACAAATGAACTAGTGGGATGTCGAAAATTAAACGTACATATGTGATTGTTTTTGTCTGCCTCGCCTGACACGAATTGTTCAAAACAAACCCAAGGCGAAGGCAGCACAGTTTTGAAATTACTCTGTCGATGAAGCAGGACAAGCTACACATTTACTTTCAGCGTAAACAATTTTACACGAGAAGGCACATGATGTCATTCTACAGACAAAGAAAAGCCGTTTTGTTTACGTATTTAAATTAAAGTCAATCACCGGCCAAATAAAACTGTGTTGGCCAAAAATTGCGAATTTCTAAAACCATTGACTCCGATGTAAACTCGAATGAAGACCATTGTGAGTCTTCACAAACTGAATGAAAGTATTTTGGTTTCTGAAACGTAGCCATTTTAAATTTGAAGTGATCTGTATTTAGCAATCGAATTGAATTTCTAGTCAGAGAATACTGTGCTTGACGATCGGACTGTTATGATCATATCGGCCTGACGTTTCACAAGAAAAAAATATTACAAAATACTTTTTTTCAATCGACCAATTGCTAAAGTGGAGTTGACAACCGAACCGATAGCAGTAGTGAGGGGTTAAAGATTATCCCCGACTCTGATCGAGTTCTACAAAATATGATAAGCGTCACACGCTATTCGAGCAAAATTGTAGTGGTGGACTAATTTTATCGCTGTTTCTGCAAATAACTAAGACCTGTCTTTACTTACGGATTATGGCCTCACGGACAAAGTCGTGAAATTATCATGGAAGCATCACGGGTACATCCTGTTTGACACGAGTCGGTGATAGTCAAGAGTAACATGTGTTTTCCCTTTCGCAAACGCTTGTTCGATAATAATAGCGCGACGATCAAAACCGCGTTTTCATATTGCGCTGAAATCTGTGTTTATCATAAATAGGCAGTAATGATGGTCCTTATTTCACAGTGACTTTCGCGCGACAAGATCTTCAACATTTTGTGACGATATATATATATATATATATATATATATATATATATATATATATATATATATGTATATAATTTTTTTTCATTCTTGAGAGCTTCTTAGTGAGTTCATTCAAAAGTTGAGAATAAAAATAGCTCTAGTCGTGCATGAACCATTACGCGACCAGTATTTCGCCAAAACCCAAACAGTGCAGGGAATATTACTTATTTTTTTTATTTAAGTGACAAGGCTATATAGCTATTAAACATAATTTTTTCGTAATTCTTTTCAGAAAACAATCACGATGGAGCCCTACTGTATACCACCCGAGATGATAACAACTCCTCCCGAAGACCACTTAAAAAAGGCCATATACGTGAAACACTTTAACATACACGGCGGTCGGGTGCGACCGCCAATGAGGTACAACAAAGTGGGCGGAGGCAACCTTTTCCTAGAATACCTGATGTCTGTGCAAGGTCCGCAAGGAGTCGACAGACTAATGACAGTGGGTTTTCGTCCTGAAAGAGGCAGAGACGAAGACTTCTCGGAAAGCATCTTAAAAAGAAATATTCTTTTTAGTGGCGAGATCTACCGCTTCCTGGGCCACTCCAACTCTCAACTTAAGGAGAGAACTTGTTTTCTATTGAATGACTCGGATGAAGGCATTTACGAGCTGCTTGCGCAGTTTGGCGAGTTTTCCCAAATCAAGACAACCGCTAAGCGCGCCAAGAGAATTGGGCTTTTGTTCTCGTCGTTCGACCAAAGCACTATTTTGCAAGAAACCCAATACGATGTCATCGATGACATTGAGGGCGGAAAATACATCTTCACCGACGGATGCGGTTTTATGTCAGATTCATTTGCGCAAGAAATTCAAGATGTACACCGTCACCTTGAGAGCAAACCTTGTGTGGTACAAGTCAGGTACCAGGGTTTTAAAGGCGTCCTCGTCCTTAATCCTCGGTTAAACGATGGTGTTCAGGTTCAATTCCGCAAGTCCATGAAGAAGTTTAGCATTCCAGATGAGCGAGTGCGCCTGAGTTGTACCACGTTTGGTGTTGTAAAGTGTTCCCGGCCATACACCATGGGCTACCTAAATAAGCAGATTACGATGTTGTTGGCCGACAGTGGAGTCAAACACAGCTACCTGCGACAGCTTCAGAATAATTTCCATATCATGCTTCGAGAACTCTGTAGCGCCAGACAATCTGCCGAGTCATATCTATGTATCAAAGGAGAGCAAAAATTACTCGGTTTGCTGCATGACTTTGGACTGGAGAATCCTCGCCTTCAAAGACAGCTTAAAGCTTTTCGTGCAAAGGAGGTTCGCAAGATGCAGAAAGAAAATGCCGATGAAGATGAATCCAGTGTGACACAGACTTCAAGATGTAAACTGCGGGTTTTAGTTCCAAAATCGAGGGTAGTGTTCGGTGTGTGTGACCCCTTCCAATCCCTCGAATATGGCCAGTGCGTTTTTCAACCCACTCTCTTTGACGAGGAGCAGATGGAAGGTTTTCAAAGGGCTGAAGAAGTAATAGTCGTGCGAAATCCATGCTATCATCCGGGTGACATCCGTGTTCTAAAGCTTATCAAGAACCAACCAGAGTACGCATATCTCAGCGATTGCATCGTGTTTCCGACGAAGGGAAGGCGACCACACGCCGACGAATCTGCGGGAGGTGATCTTGATGGCGATGAATTCTTCGTTAGCTGGGACCAGAATCTGATTCCTTCGTGGCGCAGTGCTCCATTTGACTACTCAAGTAGCAGTCCGCTTGTCATGATCTCCAACGCATTTAGCCACTTGGGACAGTGGACTAGTTCCCTTCAGAACCGCATTTCTAGTTGGGGTTGCAGCAACATGCCATCTGTGTTTGGCACAGCTAAGGAGGCCGAGAGGAAAAAAAAATTGAAGGAGCGAAGGCACATGCTTGAGTACTTCAGCACGTACAATAATGATCTAGTGGCGCGTGTCGACGCTATATTTATGAAATACGCTGCCCTTTATGGTCCGTCATGCCAGGAATGTGTTAATCTGAACAGGTAAACAATCCGCTCTGGTTTGATAGTCTTTCAGAATAATCCTGCTTCGCAGAGTTTCTCGAATGAATCGAAGTTTTTATTCCTAAAAAAAAAGGCTAGAATGTCTCGTGTTCTCAGGTCTTACAACTTTACAAAATGCACGGGTTTCAAATGAGTTAATCAGACAACGTTCAGGTACTTTGGGCTGGAGAAAGAAAAAGTTTCTCTCACTGCAGACTAGTAGAGGTTCCAGTTAACTAATATCGTGTACTTATACTAAATGGTGTTTCCTTGCTCCATCAGATTTTTCTCAGACGCTGTGGACATGGTGGCACAAAAGGTTTTTGTGCAAGGCACGCTTCGCAATTATGAGCGCAACTATCATCGTTTGGCACGAGATCCATTAGCGGCGCGTGTGGATCCTGTGGAATGGTACCGTGTCTGGATGCAACAAAAACCGCCGTTCAATCGAGGAGACGACGTGTGGACGCCAATGGAGGAAAACACACGTGTATTTGTGGAGGAAATGTCAAGGAGATAATAAACTGCACTGTTTTGCTTGCAAGTATAATTTTAGAGGATGCCTATCCGTGGTAAAACCAGGCATCGAGTCTTGACTTAATGGTAGTACTATGGGATATATCGACCGGTAAAATTGGACCAGCTCAAGTTTTGTGCGAGTTCCAACTACTGGAGAGAGAGGTGGAGAGAGGGTGGAGAGAGGGTTGGGGTGAGTTGTGCAACGCAGCAAGAGTCATATTGGAGAATATATGTTTCATTCTCGCCTACTGCCATCCGGCCTTAATTATTTGCGTGACCTGTTCCTCGCGTTCTCTTTGTTTAATCTGAAGCAGCACAATGTTATATAGTCGCAATCCTTTCACTACCGAAAATACTCCTTAACTTGGTTTCGCGAGCAAGTAGTTGTATTTGCTTGCAGCGCGAGGAGAAACGTGAGCTCAGCTCATGAACTTTTTCTATCTGGCTATCTGCCATCATGCTCACCCCTCGCGCTCACGTTCTCATTTAAGTTAAATCACTTTACGCCTTCACTTGCTCCCAGCCATAAAATTGAGAGGATCTACATACTTTTATTCGACTTATGTTGCGTAAATAAGTTTATATCAATGTTATATCTGGTTAACTTTAAGGAATGAATTCCGTCTGAACTTACGTTATTAAACAAAAAAAGAAAAAAAAACTGGTGCCCAACGATGACATCGCTTCGCAAGTAACAAAGGATAGAGCCTACGCAGCACTCCTAAAAAATTATTGGAGATCATTCATCGGGGTAACTTTTGAAGTTCCATTCTTATGAAGATCTGACAAAAGATAAATATAATCAAATATTATCAACTAAATACCACTCGAGCAATCCCTGTTGTTGAGTGTTAAAATAATTTTCCAATTGCAAAGTACGGCCATATCTCTCTATCAAGGGGACAGGAAGGGCATCCACTACATCAGTTATTTGTTTAATCCTCAATCATATTTTGTTGTCGAAATTCGATACCTTTTTTTTTCTTTCTTTCTTTCTCTTCCTATTTCATAACTAGTAATTAGAGCAAATGGCGGTGGACATTCTCCAGATCCGCTTTTGTAGGCATTATGCAAGCACAGCGAGAACCTCCAGACATCTCCGATAATCAACAATCTCCGGCGAATAGAAACACAAAGACTGTGAAAATTGCACACAACCAAAAAGGCCAGATTAGTACAAATATTTCTACTTATTATTGGCCCATGTGATTTCTTCAGCAAGACACGCGGTTTTTTCCTTTACAGTAAACAAAATTGACACGCCTAACAGATTTATTTTTATTTCGGAGCGATTGCTTTTGTTTCAAGGACCTTCTATGAAACTCTATCTTGCGCAAAAATGACGCCGGGTAAATGGCATATTTTGGCTACCTAACACAATGTGTTAACATTCCTTTGCATTACGTGAGTTTTCACCCGTTGACCTTCAATCAATTCCGTCAAAACAACAGCAAGACATGTAAAATTATCATTCCCTTATGGTCATAGAGAACAACACTTCGTCTTAAATTTCCAATCGAGACCGCTCTTTGTTTGCGCGGTTGGACAGAACGTCGTTTTGGTCGTTTAAAGCAACGCATCTTGATTCACGTCCCAAGAAAAGCTGTCTCCATGGCAAAGCCGTTTTACTAGGCTACGAGAACAAAGACCCTTCTAAAAATTCGTCATCAACTCGAAGACGAGACAGCTTGAAGTGCGAGGGCGGGAACGATCGAGGCACTATATCAATTGGTGGTAGACGACACAAAAGCGGGCTCTCGAAAGAGAAAGCGAAAATAATCGATTACAGTAAACGTGTTGTTCAGTTTAATGAAAAGCAGGCGGCTGGAGCCATTTTGAGGAGCAGCAAGGTTGGAATTTGGTCTGCACAAAGGAATAGAATCGGAATTATTACCCTCATTAGAAGGATATAGCTACACTCGGTTAAACAGATACTATGAACGACTTAACATTAATTTAGATCTCCTTGTTCGAGGTCAACTAGTCGTGACCAAATATTCTGGACGGTTCGTAACCTAACGGTTTTGGTATATTTAAAAACATTCGTGATTCTTTCGAAAAGCGGATTTGGTACGGAAAGCGGTTCCACAACTCGTAGTCAGCCGAAAAAACACGGCCTGTACTAAAATAGAAGCAAACGCGGACATGGATGGATCAGAAGAGCTAACAGGTATTAGCCCTCCGCAATCCACAGATGCCAATGTGGAGCAATGCGGTAGAAAACTGTCTTTGAAAGATATAAGGCGATACGAAAAGAAAACACTACTGTGTCCGGGGGGATGTGGTACAGATCTGGATCTAAATGATATCCCGACACACGATTGCATGAGAGATTTGAGGCAAAAGCTTGAGAGTGCGGAGAAGAAGCTTTGCGACAAAGAGGAGAAAGCGAAAGAAACAGGCGTGATGGAAAATACTTACAGAGAGCAGCTTGCATTGCAAGATTGTAAAATCGCTCAAATGTCCACCGAAATCAAAGAGTTGTTGTTAGAAAGATCACGTCGGGATGAGATGTTCAACAACAAGGAAACATTTTACAAGGAGCAGATTACAGCACTGATGGACCAAGTGGCGAAGCTGGAGAGGAAACTTCAATTACGAAGGCCTTCCAACCAAGAAGACGAGTCACTCAGTGAGACCAACGGTGCTAAAGAATGGGCTTACAGATACGACAAGCTACTGGCGGATAAGATCACTCTGGAAACGCTCTTTCAGAGGCGCGAGCGCGAGTCTCAACGCGAAATTGACGCGTTAAAAGAAGAAGCAGCGATGCTGCGCGAAAGCTTACATCTCGAGCGAGAAATGCTTTCGCTGGAGCACGACCATGCTACCTTCAACAAGTTAGCGGTTTTAACAGATCAGTTGGAGTCTCTAGTACAGCACAAGCAGCATCGAGGACGCCACAAGAGTAGTCACAAGGCTAAGGACTTAGGTAGCGAAACAATGAACGGGAGGATTCGTAAACGTGTACCGAACTCCGTTGGAAGTTCAAATTCTGATACAGTCGACGAAGAGGACATGGAGGTCGTCAGCAATTAAAACAATACGTATCAGACTGATCTTTTTGTGTCGTTGCCAACTACACCCTTAGAGGTACATGTGTGATATTTGCCATATTTTTAGACTTGAACGTCAAAGACTAAGAAGGGCAAAGAAGCAATTAACACAACAAGTGTCAACATTGAAGATGCGCTTGCTGCGATATTTTTGTATGCTTAACACTTCTATTCTTTCGGGTATCTTTTGAAACAAAATGAATGTTGAGACGCTAAGATAATAGCGAAGGTATCACTCTCACTTGTTCTTCAACGTATAACATAAACAATGATCTTGAGAATTAAATGAAATTTGTTTCATTGATGCCTTAGTTTTACGTAGGTGACGATTGTAGTGATAATCTAAAAAAGTTCCATCGATAGATTCTCGGATCAACACAGCTTTAGTTGAATTACGACGCTGTAGACGGTACACATACCGAAGCTTAGCGCTAAATAAACATCAAATGCTTATTGTTGATGGCATAATCGTTTCAGGTCATAGAGAGGTCACGCATGCTAGCTCACCGCGCAAAAGATCAATCATGCACTCCAAATTAATAGTTTCATTCCAATATTCTCTGATTGATCGAAAAAGGAAAATATTGACTTCTGAAGACTGATTCACGTACGCACCAGACGAGAAGTAAGTGAAGCTAGAGCTCAGTTCACCGAAAATCTACTTTTTAAACGGTGAAAAATAATCTAGTGATCATGCGATCACTTTGCTTCATGCTTCACTGAATTAGTAGTAAGCCTGAAGTAAAAAAGCTTTACATCGGACTAATGTGAAATAAAAAGCGTGATAAGTCTCATGCAACCAATAAATTAAATATTTCACAAACATATTAAGCCGTGGGAGTCGGTGATGTTTGGTAAAACCCTTGAAATATTAATGAGAGAAGTGGCGTGCTAGCCACAGGGTGTTAATTCGAGTAGTCAGAACAAAAACATGCAAACACGCTAGAAAACATCTCAGTTTAACAGCAAACAACTGCCCCTGAATGCAATTATCATGAAAGCATACGCAAATAAAAACGAACTTGCTTATTTTCAATAAAACCCGCGCGGAAGCCGATGAATTGTTTTAACTAAGGAGGGTTGTTTACAGAACAAGCATGCTTTTTGACAGAGGAATCCGCTGAATGCGCGAATGATCTAACAGAAATAATTGCCCTTAGAGTCAGGGGGTTCATAAATCTTTTGAAAAAACTTAAATTTGCACAAATTGATTTCAACCGGCGAACAATACGATGGGATACAGTTTTGGTCGCCAGAAATAAAGGATATTAAGTGTGTGATAAGAAGAAGGGGGAAATTTGTACGCTGGTTTGTGAGTAATCAATTGTATAAGTTGTGGTTTTTTTAAATTATTTCTTAATCATCAATGAATGGGCAAATTGCAGAATAAGTGCGTTGTGGCTTCCGTTGTTAAACAAATTATGTCTGATCATTGAAACTCTTTACCGCATCAATTCTTAAATTGGGGAATAAGTACTGTTTCGCTTCCTTTCTCAAACAAAATATGTCCAACCACTAAACCCTTTTTATTATGTGAGAATGCGTAAATTGCGGAAAAAAGTAATGTTTGGCTTCCGTTGTTAACAAAATATGCTTAACCACAAAAACCTTCGAAAGGAATCGTAGACCGCAAGGTCTGAAACGATGAGACGGTACGTCTTTTGAAAATCGATCGAGTAGTTTTCTGTGATTCCGGGAGTTGGTGGAATTCAGCACGATTCACAGGGTAATGACGTGAAGCTCGATGTCGCTTTGGACCTTATTCCAGTATCTCCCTGCTTAAATTCAAAGATAACGGAGCGTTTAGAAGTAACTAACTCCCTCAAACGAAAGGCGACTGATAGAAAACCACAATTACCACGTTAATATTCTATATTTGAAGACGTATGGTGTTACACTTAAGCTAATTAAAGATGGTTTGACCGTTAGCTTCACGATGCCTTCTGTCAGAGAACGATCTTTAGAGCTCAAACGAGCACCATGCAATGAGGGAGCCACCCAGAAGATTGAGAATTCTTCCTACAAATGTTTCAGATCACCATCACTGGTTCACTTATAGATGGGTGGTGGTCAAGCTATCTTGGTTATAATTCAATGATTAGCTAATGATGCACAGTACAGTATCTACACGAGATATAGAGGTACGTCCTGTGTGGTCTGGATTAATAGATCTATGAACTGCATGTGATTTTAAGCTGCTTCCTTACTTTAAGAGTCACCATATCTATCAGTTTCGGATCAAATTCAACGCTATGCGACTCGAAATACGATAGGCACTCGATAGATTCCGCAAAATTGTCAAATGAACTTGAATGCTTATATCAACTACACCGTCCGCAAAGGCGCGCCCTGAAAACTGTAACTAGCATCGTCTTTGCAAGTATTTAACAATTATTCCACAAGAGCGCGTCGGATATGAGATGGTAGATAACCAACGAGGCCCGTAGGGCCGAGTTCACCATAATCAGCTCATCTCCAACAAACGCGAGTGGAATAATTTCTACATATTTGCGTAGATGATGCCAGCTACAGTTTAACTCCTCGGATAACTTCGGGTAAACTTGTCTTCATGCGTGCGCATGGTATAATAGCTCATAACCCATGACGTCTAAGCCAATGGAAACTCTTGAATTGCATTATGCAATGATTCAATGAATGAATCGAGATGTATTGTATACTATTTTGAAGGCTGTATGCATTTGACAGGAGAGATGAAAATGACGTTGGAGTTCAATATTACACAAGGGGGTCTGCCCACACTACGGCAATCGATAAAATAAACTGATAACAAACTCTGGATTCTTAACCCTTTACACCCTCACAAAGCCACCATGATGTTTAGATGTCTGCACGGGCTAGCTCCAGAGTATCTGTGTTCAAAGTTTACGTGGCGTGACTCTGCTTATGACCTCAGGGACTCTGAAAATAAGCTCAATGTTCCATTACCGCGCACTAATTATTAACGAAAAAGCTTTAGCTACAATGGCGCCACATTATGGAACAGTCTACCATGCGATATAAGGAACACAGAGTCTCTGGGGGTATTTAAACGCAAGATCAATGACATTCTTTAAGTCTAACGCACGGCACTCACGGAACACAGCTTTTAGTGTTATAGTATATAGTTTGAGTTTTAAATATTCTAGCATATGTGATATGTATTTTTTAGGCTGATGAATTGACCGTGGTTAAATAAAAATAAAATGAAATGAAATGAACATCAGTAGGGATATTCTCCATACTTTTATCTAAACATTTCCTATGGTACTGATAAGGAGAATTTGTTTAACAATCAAGAGCTTCCTTAGTTGGTGGTCATTTACTTTATTCTCGTGACCTTAATGTCTGTTTCAGGGGTGATATTGTAGGGAGAAATTAGATGCCAGTCACTCTTAGAGGTTAAAGGGTTAATACTATTGGGAGGGGGGACTGTCAAAATAAATTTTACATTATCAGACGGCTTGGTCATTGACCATCAATTAAATAAATGACTGTGCGGTATGACCGCCGTTGTTTTTCTGTCTCCTCTCTTTCGTCGATCTTCAGGGAGTTTCGGAAAATCCTGTAACGTTATGATCGCGTAAATCTATCGGTTTTACGAATACTTGGATTACATCCCGAAACGGTACAAAGGAAGCTTAAAAGAGCTTTTCATCATGTCACGAAAATTTTATCCCGTGGGAGCAATGTCATCGATGTGATAAAATAGAAAGAAAAAAAAAGCAATAATCGTGCATATTTTATACCAATCTCAGGTATAAAGGTACTATGATAGACTCAAGGATATTAGAGACACAATTTTTCTCCGTGCATTCAGACACACTTGGATGCGATTACTGGAAGAATGTCTCTCTAGTAAGGTACACAAGGAAAGGAACTTCGTTGCCTTCCCGAGCAATGAATGCGGCTATGTCAAAGCATGTGCCTTCTCCTTGCTTTGTTTTGTACAAATAAGACGAGTTTCTAACCAAGAAATAATTAGAGTACCTCTGCCCGAGTAAGATTACAGAAAAGCGGTTTCGTTCAGAAAGTCAATCCTTACTGATGAATCCAGTTTCAGTCATACGAAAGGAAGTGACGCAATGGAGTTACCATGAAGGGAAAATTGTCTGAAAGGGACGAAAGAATCGAAAGTGTTCTCAACCCTTTACACCCTGATCCAATCGCTCTGACGAAGGGCTAACGCTCGAAACGCCAGCTTTTTTACCCTTTACGTTTTTACGTTTTCAACTCAGTTGTTAACACTAAATTACCTGCTATACTCTCCCACTAACGCAGCACCACAGTTTCTTTAGAAATTTACCCCCTTACACCCTGAAATTAGTATACATTTCCTCTTTACTGTTATCTATATACATTTCCTAAGGTGGTGAAAAAGAGAATTTTTTTTCACAATCTGGAGCAATCTCGCTGATCATATCCTTTCTTCTCATGAACTTTATATTTGATTCAAGGGTGAAACTGTCAGGAGAAATTAGCTTTGAAGCCAGCCTCTCTCAGGAGGGTTAAAGAACCGTGACTTCTAGAACGACGGGAGAGCTTGTCTTAAACTTCAACCTCATCAAAATATATTAGCGCTTTATTTTGGTATTTCCTATTCCAATTTTCTCGGAAGATAAAAATAATTTTAGTATACATATACATAACGTATACAGAAATTCTTTGTCTGATAAATATACTCATTATCATTAAAAGAAGATATGATAGGAATCACCCGGAAGAAGCCGGCATTGATGCTATAAAAACGATGCCACTGTCTAAAAAATATCACGAAGGGCCGGTAAAAGTTTGGCTTTTCTAGAGTTCCAAGAATAAAACTGTGATGAGTGACCTTTCCCATCGCAAGAGCGATGCGTGCGACATGTTCTCCCGTGCTTTCCCTCTCTAGCTTAATACACACCTCGTTACAGCTGGAATCTAGCTATCAACACGTCTGCCTACCCTTCTAATTCTGAAGAGCTAACATCCGATCCCTCAAGTGCAGTGCAAATCAAAGCGTGGGAATTCATTTCTTCAGACCAAACCATCTAAGTGATCACAAAGAATCACATGGAAATTAATTGAAGACGCTAATCCAATCATTACTGAATAATTTCACTCTCAACTGATGACCGCACTTCTCTCATCTGGCTGGTTCTAAGAATATTGTGTTATGTGAAGAAAGTAACTTTAAATTGTAAGGAGAATCTGTTACCTGATCGACCCCTAACCAACTACTAGACTGAATTAGAGGAGAATTTTCATGTAAAACATAACGTAATAAGGCAAAATTCTTTAAATTGTTCGTAAATTTTCAAAGCTATAAATTTATGTGGCGATGTATTTGAGCCACTGGTTCGACCAGAAAAGGCTCAACCAATCATGCGCACTGGCAAAAACGAAACGGATCTTGATTTTGCGCGCGAATTTTCGCGCCCATTCGAAGGCCGTGTATATATCCACCCACTCATTCCAAAAGCATTCTACGCTCTTCTGCTGGTTCTGATTGGATCATCTCACTTTGCCGCTTTGTGTGCAGAGAGTCGAATTCGCTCTCGGCAACGGTCCAAAACGGAAAATCCTTCAACGCCTTCACAAAGACTTCATTAGTACCTGAATACGTGAGGTTATATATACTCTGAGAGCAGTTCCTCCAACACGTCACATTTTCTTTACGATTTCACTAATGTCTTTGGCTAGCATGCGCCTGTCCACTGATCCAGCGAACTTCTCCCCTGCGAAAAGCAATAAAACAAAGAAAACAATATTCACAACTGAAATCGCCATTAACAGTCTGCAAATGAACAGAAGTAACAGTACCATCCCAAGACTGCTTGACGAGAGCTTCTTTGAGTCGCTGGGATTTTGGGTTCTGTTCTAAAGCAAGAGAAACCAGACTTTGCAGTTCTTCTTCAGGACTTGGACCTTCGGAAGTTTCTGTGTACCAATAAAACTAAAAGTTAGAGGAAAGCTCTAAGATATGACGCATGTGCAGACTTTGCAGTGAACACACACACACAAAAAATACACATTACCATTTGTAATTCACCACAAGTTCTGAAAGATCAAGGTCATTTGGCAGCTAAAACATAAACGTCAATCGAACCTGTAAGTCTTGCAGGCTTTTTCCCGTGATGCAGAGCCTGTCAAACAAAGATCTACCTCGCTACAGCAACTATACGCAAACGCGGATCTAGCTAAGTAGCCATTTTTTCAACCGCTATGAGTTCTACCGACACAAAATATACATTTGATGCCAGAAAAGAGTACATTCTAATAACTCGTGCACCTTTATACACACGTGAGCTATCTATCAACCCTTCGACTCTCAGAAGTGATTAACAGGTAACTCCTTCCTATAATATCTATTCATTTTCCAGCAAACCGTTAATGAGAATACTCAGACTTAGCAGGTAAAACAGGGTAATTTAGTATTATCAACTGAATTGATGACGTAAATTGGCCACTGTAAAGAGTTTCAAAGATGACGTTTCGAGCGTTAGCCCTTTCCAAACCGCTAAAGCCGCAAAACTCTAGAACTCTTTCAAATCAGCACTCTTGATACCCACGGTATCAACCAGCACTTTTCATTCAACTAATCCATTCTTGTTTTCTCGTCTCCATATTCCCATCAATAGCGTAGCTCCATTTTCTACATCTAAACACACACACACGACCCACAATTCCTCCATTTACCCTGACGAAGGGCTAACGCTCGAAACGTCAGCTTTGAAACTCTTTACAGTGGCCAATTTACGTTACCAACTCAGTTGACAATACTAAATTACCCTGCTATACTATCCCACCGACGCAGCACCACAGTTTCTTTGTAAACTTACCCCTTAATTCATTTATCAGGTAAAAAAGTTATTATCTTGATCTAACACTAACTTTTCGTAACTAATTTACAAGGGAATGTGTAAAAGTGACAGGGGAGAATTAACAATCAGATCTTGGGGGTGAAAAGGCAAAGGTTGTGACCTAAACACTGAGCATTCCTTCTTTCAACGCGAAGTCCGTCGCGAGAGCCAAAAGAAATCGGTGGTAAAAATTTTGTGGTGTCTAGATACACTTTAAGATGAAACATCTCAACTGTTTTGCTGCGAGCGGCGACACAAATCTCCACCCTCTCCCCCATGGGGGAAGAAGCCGTTTGTTCACTTCAAATGAGATTTCCTCTACCAACCTGTAACGCCATCAGGTGGCTGAGGAGGAAGCATACAGAATGCTATGATGTCTCTCAGGGACTTGATAGAAGCATCGTTTTTTGTTCGATCAACATCTGTGGACGATGCGGATGCCCCGTTGTTTCTGGTGAAGAGCGAACTGAAAAAACGAGAAAAAAACAAAAGATTATTCAGTTATTAGTGATGTAGGGCCTTTCGACGAGTGTTGTAAAATTGCAACCAAACTAACTATTATTGCAAGTCGGGACAAAGGTTATCACCACATCAAAACAGAACGAAGGTTAGCATCGCAAGGAGCCAATGAGAAATGAAAGGAAATGTATGGAAACGACCTCAAGCGCGGGAAAACGGGAATAAACAAGTCGCGGTTGGTTTTAAGTTTTGCATCTGATTGGCTGAGAGGGTGGCGCGGCTTTTCTATACTAAAGACACAATGCAGTGGAGCAAAACAGTACTAGGAACACTTATAAACATAAACGTTCTTCTCAGTATATTCCGCTTCAACTGTCTAAATTATTAGCAAATGCTTGGAAGGCATGAGACACAACGTTCACGAGTATCAGTGAGCGCCGGATCATTCTCACCCGAGATTAAACATGTTCTTTCTCTTCATCAATATCGGGTTCTTGGCCTTCGTCACAGCCTTCAGTACCACTGTGCGGTCCGGTAACCTCATCTTCGTAAGCTGAGCCGAATGCGCATTCATGGCCTCCCGAAATGCTTCCTGAAAAATCACAACAGCCAAGGATAACCAAAAGACCCAGAGACACACACAGCCAGACCTTGGTCCGGTTGACGGTGCATGAAGCGAGTAAAATTATTGCTTCACCTCCCTGGATGGTACAATAGTCTATCGTAGGTAACTTCCCCTCCCCCACCATCGTCATTTCGTCAGGTAGCTCTGACAATTCATAGGCACCCTTTTATTCTCCTGGGTAGATTTGGCTTCACCAGGCCCTCTCCAACAATCGCGTGATAGAAATTCAAGCACGTGATATAATTAATTAGCTAACGTGAAGGAACCAACCAGATTTCGTGCATCTGGTAGACCACGATGGGTGACTAATTACAGTTTCAAACTCTGTAAAGGCGACAAACCTCATCTGCAACGATAATTGAAGGTGAATCAAGTGGAACATCCGAAACAGTTCCTTCATTAAGCCACTGGTGCTCAAGCAGGTCTGTGACTGTCAGTCTCTGAGCAGGTTCAACTCGCAATAGGCTGTAGAAAACAAAATAGAAATAAGACTGACTGGAATAGGAAGCGGTCATTAATTTCATATAACCCGTACAGGCCCGCTCACGTACTTAACCCATACAGGCCCGCTCACGTACTCCATAATGAAAACCATAACGAAAGGTGTCGTGTGTAGGGCCGGACGGGTTAGATTAGACCGGTTAAGAAAAAGTCCTCCGGCCCCGCCCACACAGCTTTGCTTTTCTCGGTGAGAACGTGAATGCTAACTGTTGAGAAAACGAGTTGTGTCGATGAATTATGGGTTTCTTGTTCAAACTAATCGAAAAAAAAAAAGAAAAATTGAAATGTTCTGCAGTTATCCAACGCGCGCCTTTCTTGCGTATGTAATTAAATCCTAGTTAGGGTGAAGCATAATGTCAAAGTTTTTAAAGATTTAGTAACCGTAGGATAAATACTTATTGACTGAGTTTGGTTGGGCCGGAAAGGAAAATATTTGGCTCTCGTTCATGACGCACGGTCCTTGCTGCGCTCGGCTCGTACGTCATGGCCTCGAGCCCAATATTTTTTTGTCTGGATCTCAAAGTAACTCAAATAGAACAATTCAATCTAAAAGCACGGAATTCCTAGTATTTACCTGGCAATGACATCCTTTGCATCTGATGAAATCTTTGACCACTCCTTGTCGGGGTAGTCATACTCCCCAGCCATAATCCTACGCCTCATTCCCTGCGACAATTGCTTACGAGGTACCTCGGAATAAAAGGGTGGATATCCACACAACATGATGTAGATAACAACGCCTAATGACCACATGTCACAGCTCTACAGACACAAAACGGCAAGAAACTGAGTTAGTCGAGGAAATATAGGGGCAGCGGGTGGAGGAGGGGGAGGATTACAGAAGCAGTCAAAATAACAGTGTTTTAAGAATCACGCTGATAAGTGATATAGATATTGAAAAATACCTAACATTTCCATTAGCAATTTTCTTTTTTACTGGCTATATTTCAGCTTTCAACTAAAACAAAATAACTCATAGCATGATTTCCACAACAGTGACTATAAGTATTTGCAGAGCATAAAAAAACAGAATATATCCATGATAGTAATAGTATAATCTGTTTTTTCAGTTCATTCATGTGTCTGTTGAGGATGATTTCCCGTCCGGAAACAGCATACATTACCTTGTCATATGTGTAAGGTTTCGATAAAAATGGAAATCTCCCTGACTTCTGAGCACGGTGAATTCTTTGTGCTTCCAGAACCTAAAAAACAATCATTTCATGCAAAACTCACTTTTTACAAAAAGTAAAAATCACAACCACTTCAAAGGATTTTGTTCGTAATCAATTAAAGTCAAACAAACTATTTACAAACTAATAGCAATTCCTGCTTGCACCTCTTTAAAGGTTCAAGATTTTTTTGAAAAGTGTTGCCAAAGACAACCTGAAAAGGTTATAGTTTTGAAAGACACACTCAATTGGTATTAAAAGAAAATAAATGATGAGCAGCCTTCTTATTGCTTAATAACATTCTACATTCAACCATTTTTGTATAATTGTATTAAAAAATATTAAAACTTAGCATAAGTGCAATACCTGAGGAGACACATAATAGGGTGTAAATTGTGGTGTAACAAGATCTCCACGATCAATCTTAGCAAAACCAAAATCAGCAAGCTTGATGACTACTTTCTGGGTAAAGAACAACAGAAAACACAACTATAAACTTTGAGTAATATCTCATTTACCACCTCGCACAAGAAAAAGGCATAAATGGAAATGTACACTTGGTTACTTTGAGCAACACATATTGTTCTTCAGGCAAAAAAGTCTCTTAGAGACTCCTTCCTTTTCACAGCTTTCAGCTATTGATTTCATCACTACAGCACCCTTGGTACTGAGCCTCAAGCTGTAGAACATCTTCCCAATTTAGATTTATTTTTCAGGATGTAGGAATACTTTTGCTCAAAAGTTATCACAAACAAACACTCTCTTAAACCCTTTACACCCTAACATCAGTATCTATATTCTCCCGACTCTTCTCTATACATTTCCTTTGGTACTGACAAGGAGAATTGCTTTAACAATCAGAGCTTCTTGGGTGGCAATCATTTCCTATATTCTCATGATCTTATTGAATGATTCAGCAGTATTACTTTAAGGAGAAATTAGATGCTGGTCACTCTTGGGGTTTAAAAGGTTAAATAAAATCATGTGTTGCTAAATGATTACTACCTTAGACTAATATCAGTAATTTTTTAAGGATTAGAGTTCTCAGACCAACTTTTTTAAAAGTAAATTGTTGGGTAAACCCACAACAGCATTACCTCAGTCTTGTCCAGAAGAAGCAAGTTCTCTGGTTTTAGATCTCTATGCGCTACATTAAATGAATGACAGTGGTAAACTGCTAATGCAATCTAAACAAAAGTAAAAACAATCATACATGTCCTCAATAGGCAACACTCAACTTTATACTTGCCCTTTCATAATTTTTATCATAACAATACAAAATATGTTTGGTTCACTTTTGACTTCACATCTTTTCAAACTTACAAGACAACAGAAAATGTAAGATATAAACTACGTAACATGAACACATGATCAGGAATTCCACCTCTTTAGAAGCAACTGAAATTGAGTTAGCTTTACCTGTTTGGTAAAATTAACAGCCTCATTTTCAGTGAAACGTCTTTTTGTTCTAACAAGCTCAAACAGTTCACCTCCCTCCATCAACTCCATAACCATCAAAATTCTAGGACTAAAATAAACAGAGTGAACTTAAATAGAAAAACAGAACAAAGACTTTAATTTTGCTCTCTCTAATCAAAGAAGAGCTTGTTACCATCATTTCCTTTGGCAAAAATGGCTTTGAATGATCTCAAACAACTGGAGATTGCAGACTCTGATCCTCAAGCAGTATCAATATGTATTACAAAACTGAGGAAAGGATCTTATCTTAGTCAGTGAAGAGCACACTGGAAATAAATATCTTGTTCCTTCCAAAACATGGTGTGTTTCATTTAATGACACATGATGAGCATACACAGTTTCTTTTGATTTTATATTGAGAGGTGTCAAATCTAAGGCTTTAACATGGCATAGGTCAAACAGAAGATAACATGTGCTGCTAGTTACAATTATACAATCATGCAGAACTATAAAAACAACCATTAAAGCAAAGCGAATTCAGACTTATGAACACTGGGCCATTGAACAAGAATTAAGTGACAGACATCCTACACACCACTAGGATTTACACCAAAATAAAGATGCTAAGTTTCTGATGATGCTCTTTTACTCATTGACAATAGCAAACTACCAAAAAGAAAATTTATATGCAATCAAGACCATCCAATCATTACTCTTGATGCTTCACCACAGAACTATAACACAGGAATTCAAATTACAAATTATTCCACGTGATCACCAATCTTGCATACTTACACAGGTCTCATTTCTCCTGGAAATTTAAAGCTGACAGCATAGACATCTATTACCGATACAACATGAGGATGACCACTGCACAAGTAGTGCACCTTTGCCTAAAGAAAGATAACAATACATTTTAACCCTTTAACTCCCATGAGTGATCAAGAGAGAATTTCTCCTTACTTCATCTATATAATATCATACAGACAAGTGATAAGAATAAAGAAAAATATCAATTAAGGGATTATTAATTGATCCTATACTAAATTCTCCAAACTAACATAATGAGAATCATTTGGCAGACAGTAAGGAGAATTACTAATGAGATCTTGGGAATTAAAGGGTTAAAGGTGACTGGCAGGGTCTTGAATAGCTTATATCTCCTAATCATTGTTTCCATGCAGTCAGTAAATGATTAAGTATTCCACTTGTACTTGCACCATTCTTCTACAGTTTGATAAAGATAAACTGAAAACTTTACCATTCATTAACCCTGCAGCGTGTTCACCCATTCCCTAACCTAACAGAGCAATCTGTCATCAATTTTTATAAACCAGTATTGAATGCTTGACCTGCATAAAGCAGAAGACAAAATGGAAATTACCTCTGTTCTAGCTTTTTTAGAATCCATGAGACATTTTAAGGCAAATCGTTTTCCAGTTTTGTTATGCGTGCACAACCTGGAGGAATAAAAATAAAAATGTATCTTCATTTTCTATCTTATCAAATCCAACACAGTCTTATTTCACTTGAGAAAGAAGAACTGTAACAAATAAACGTCTTCATTTAAAATGCAAAACAGATTTAAATCTGGCCACAAACAAAGATAAATTCAAACAGAACAAGGAGCTGGTTTAAATACAACTACAAAGAGTACCAATCATAAATAGAACTCCCAAGTAAATTCAAGTGCCTCATTTGTTGTCCTACAGCACAAGTGGCTACCTGATGTTCATCATGCTAGACTTATCCATTGATTTAAATATCCATGTTCAAGGCCCTGTTTGGTCTCTGTGTTAAAAATAATTATTTTGACAAACACCTAATTTCACAGTGCCTTTCTTCACCCAAGAGTATAGAAGGGCTCCTCTCAGGGAAACCTGACCAATTACTGGGGGTGTAGTCTCAAAATTAAAGACATCTCTTACAAGGTGTGTAGTGATACAACTACAACCGTCACCCACAAGGAATAACATAGTGATTGCTTAATATAGGTTGCATGCTTAATATAAGTTCCACAGACAAGAGGTATTACAAAGAATATGATAAAAAAAACGTCATTCTGTGCTATAATTGACCATTAATGTATAATATATTTTATAAAATAATTCAAATAGTACACATGCTGATTGGCCATAAAACCATTTTACATAAGTGTATGTAAACATGGTTTTCGTTCCTCTTTCATTAGTTATTTTATAAAAGAAATGTAAAATGGTTTCCATGTTTACATAGCCTGATGTAAGCATGGAAACCATTTAACATTTCTTCAGTTGAAAATACTACCAACATTGATTTTGAAAGGAAATATGGATGAAATTTTACATTTAAGATTATACTTTGTTTTATTTGAGTGGTCCTGTGTTAAGAGACTCTTGAACACAGGTAGAGGACAATACAAACAGGCCTTTGGGACTCAGTAAAGAATGACCATGACTGCTTAATGGAGATGAACTCTTAAAAGAGGTGAAATTACTGTCATTTGGGGGTAAAAATTTCAAGACTTTGAACACCCACCAAGTTATACAGGGTCACCATTTAATACAGTGCTTCTAAATACAGGTTCAACTGTACTTCCCAAGTGCTACTGCCACCAAATTTTACTTGATTGGACCTCTTGACTGGTAAAATATCATCTTTGCTCAATTTTTATTATTCTTAAATATTTTACTCAACACACACCTAACTGGCCCACTGATTCCTGAACCAAGCCTCTTGCTCCAATCAACAGTGTAGTCATCTTCTAATGGTGTGGTCTGTAATGACAAATTTTAACATATCAGCAAAAAAAAGATATCTCACTAAATAATGAAATTAATAAAATATTCATTACCCATCAAAAGTTGCAATTAAAAGAATTTTAGTTCTGAAGGGTTGTGTTTCATCCACAATCTGCACGTGTGGAGATAGAAAGTAGTACTTATTTAAATAAGCTTTTTTCCTCAATGAAAACTCAATCATCTAACTGATTTTTGCAGTTTATTTCTAAGAATGAATCTAAAAGAATAAGAAACCTCTGTTCCCTCTACTATTAAAAACGCTACTTCATGACCCCTAATATTTCGGAGTTATTCCTCTCACCTTCCTGTACTATGAGTGTATCTACTTAAGGGTGGAAAATTACATGACTGTGCAAGATATCTAACATAACCCAATTCCCTTGAATGATGGAACAGTTTACTACAAAAAGGTTATCAAGTAATTTTTTTTACATTGCAGACACTTAAAATTTAATTCCCTGAAATTTCTCGTTCTAAAGAAGCGGTCATTTGAGTGTATAGTAACAGTTTGATACATGGATAACTTGAAGAGCATGGTTATTGCACCACCACAGAACAGCAAGCTAAACAAAATTGGTGTCCGTCCAAGGAAGTTTTCCTTGCTCTTTAAAATTCTTGAACTTCAACTTACCAGACGCGCTGGTTACTGTATTGATTAGGTAACGTCCAGTCACTCTTTAATCGCAAAGCCTCAAATTTTATTCCTTAGTTCTCTTTCTGAACGTGAAAGCCCCCGCTAGCGCGGGCATAGAAACTATTCTTCTAGCTAATAAATATGTATGAGCACCACTCATCGCGAGAAAAACTTTCAGAAAGAACAAACCCATATGATTCGCGATTAATTCCCACCACACTTTTGCAAAGCATTTAAAAGACGATTTAAAATGGATACCTTAAATTGCAGTTCTTCTCGACGTGACGCGTTCGCCATCTTAGAATTCTCTTCCCAGACGGTGATATATCTTATTTCTCATACAAGAACAAGGATACGTTCTGAAGTTTTCCGCATACATATAGTACCGTCTGAACATAAATATCTGAGTTTTGATTGGTTCGTACCGAGACAACATTGCGTGTTAGACTTGCATGGAAGCGAGGTTAGGAGCGCAATTATTCGAAATCAAAACACGCGGATCGTAAAATTCGTTGGTAGTTTACAAATTGTTCTTTTTATTCCAATGGCCGAGATTCTTGAGGAATTCGATCAGCCATCTCCTTTACCAGTAGTATTTTGTCAAAAAATTCCACTTGAAGAATATGATCAGCACTCAGCAAAAACTACGCGGGCTGCACTGCAAGAATTGATGAATCATCTTGATTCAAACCCGGACGAATATTATAAGATCGTGCGACGAAAGAAAGCTGACAATCTAAAGTTGCTGCAGTTCATGAAAGTAAAGGTGATGAACAAACTGCAAGATGGTTACTTGGAGAAATACTTTCCCCCTGAACAGTGTCAGGAAGACCTCGAAAATTTAAAGCATGAAATGGCTTCCGCTTATGACTATGCTCAAGGTTCGTCAATCATTGCTCATGAAAGTCAATAAGTATTAAATTTTATGGCATCAAAAGCGTCACTATTAGAACCAAAGGGTTCATTAATTGATCTAATTTTATTTACTTTACGTGTATAGTAAGTAAAGGGTCTTTGATTAAATGACTGGTTAAATGAATGAATAAGTGAATATTTGAATTAAATTTTGAATAATTGTATGATGATCGTTTGTTTGTAGAAGTAAAAGCTAAGTAGATACAGTAAATATGATGATAATAACAATGACGATGGTGCTACAATATTTAGCTATGACTTATTACCAAGTCATGCGATGATAAAAATATAGGATCCAGTATAGTTATTTGAATAACGAATCATTAATTTATTGATTCATCAATTTTACAATTTCATGTACAGTTTCCTGCACGATTCTCTTAGCCATGGTTCTCTCTATTTACGTGTAAATCATGAGAAAAAATTTCTTTACCCTTTGTTAAGATGGCAAGAAAACAGGTGTCAGGTTCTCTAGAAGGCTGGCAGAAAAAAGAAAACTCAAAGATCCTATAGCCTCAAGCACCCCAAGAAGACCAGCACCGAGTGCACCTCCACCCCCTCCACCCCCTCCACCACCACCACCTCCCCCTATCATTAACATGGTAAGGCAAAAAGTATTTTACATTTCGCTTTTCTCAGTAATGAAAGATATAACAAAGAATCTTCTAACTCTTATGCTCTTTCAAAACCATAAAACACAAAACCTGGATGTTCATGATGTTTTCCATGACCTACAGTCAAAGTGTTGTTCCCAAAATAAATGTGGAAGCAGTCATGTAATAAATATATATATATTTGTTGGTGCATCATAAGTTTCCATGACTTCCCATGCCTTGAAACTGATATTGTTATTTGTAGAGTTCTGTGACTTTCCAGGTCTTCCATTTACAAACTCAGATTGTCAGATTATATTTATTGTATTTTTTTAAGGGGATGAACTCTGGGTTCTCTTCTTATTTTTTTTACAACCAGTGAGACAAAAAACTGAATAATTTGTGTATTTTAATTTTAGTCTACAACTTCACAAGAGTTGATTTCTCCAGTGACTCTAAACATTCCTGTCAGGTAATTTAATAAGTAATTAAATCTGATCAGAACATCTCCTTTCTACCAGCTTAATTTTTTTTCAAAAATTTGCTTGGAGAATTTGAATTTGCATCAAGATATCACCTTTTTATTGCTAAGTTTACCCATTCTCCACATCTGTTTACAGAATTGCACAATGTTGACAATGCAAGAAGGGTCTACGCATTAGTCACTTCCATAATTAATAAATCAATTTGATTCAGTTTTTGTGGAGAGAGTTACAGTGACAGAGCAACGGACAAAGAATTTCAAGTTAAATATAACAGACTTCTTATAACCGGTAAAGGATATGATATTTATCAATACAATGAGTAAAATGAAGATCAAAGAAAATAATAAAGTAGAATGGTGAGCTTACATGTAATACCAGACTCAAGTTTATAAATTTCTTTTTCACATGATAATCTCTCCACAGGGTAAAACAATCAGATTTCCCTGAAACACCTTCGGGAACTTTTAGTCATGAAAGAAGACTGTTGCAGGCAATAAGGAATGTCTCACCAAGGAGAAAACTGCGGGACAAAGCCTCTGAGCAGACCAAGCCTGCATCATCAGAATTGAAAGAAAATAATGTCAAGTATGTGCACTTTGACTGAAACCTGCATCAGTAAACATAACCATAATTTTCAAGGGAGGGTCACTGTGTCAAACAGAGGGTATTTGCCAGTTTTCACCACCTGAATATTGAGGATTTTTTGCATAAAAAAAGGCTTACAAAGTGGGGAAAGGGTCACAGGTACCCCAGGAGGAGCTATGCCCTTGTGCACTATATGCACTCCACTTCATAAAGCTTATTTTTGCATTTAGGAATAAACTCAGTGTTTTTTTTTTTAATCCAACACTGTATATCATTATATGCATAGGTAAGGGAATTTATAAGTAGTTAAAAGTCTACAAATAACTAGTGGGTCTAATGTTATGAACATGAGATTTATCTTACATTTGGAAGGCATACCAGTAAATCAAGTTTAGGTTTTAACTAGGCTACCTAGGAGTTATCATCACTCAGTGTGCTAATTTAAAATAATTTTAGATTTAGTAATTCAAGATAAGTATCCCATTGATCAAATCTTGACAGATTTAGGGATTATGATTTACACTTTAAACATAAATAGAATTAGAAAGATAGTGAGTTTTAAGTTAGGTAAAGAAATAGAGAAAGATGTTTTTCATCTTGTCATGAGCGTGGGAAAAGGAAAAAAATTCGGAGTCCCTGTGAGGAATGGAACCTCAGGCCTTTTGGATTCTGCATTTCGATGCTCTACCACGGAGCCTTAGAGACTCTATGGAGAGCAATACCAATTACAAAGTGAATATGACATGTGTTCTGTATTCAGCTAGGATCAGTAATGTAGATTGCATCATGTTTTATAAATTGTAACGTCACGTGATAGTTGTTATCCAATAGGATGCCAGATTTTACATGTGCTCGCGATCTTGTACTCGAGTCTTCAGTGAACCGACTTATGGATTAAAAGTATCGTTTGTTTATGTTTACAAGACCCGTTTGTTGCTGTACAAAGCCACAACGTCACATAAATAGAATAAGAAAGATGGTAGATTTTTTTCTTTCAGCTGCATGCATAAATGCAGCCCCCACCAAATTCCAATCCAACTGAGGGAATTAAAGAAACATAAACCATCTTTGAAAATGATAAGAAACTGCATATTTGCACAAAATTTGAGGAAGATTGAAGCTGTTTGCATTGGCAGTTTCATGAACTTTTTGTGTTCTTGCTGTTTTAAAATTTAATTTTTTAGTTTCTCTTTGAAAGATGTTAATTGTTCCTTGAGGAGAGACTTGTTATGGGTGTGTCTGGGGTAAATTCTCAGCTTAGTTAAGTCTTAGGTGGCTCTATATTACTAGTAAAACTGAATGAACTTGACTGTTATCATGTCAGTTCCTTTTTAATTACCCTTGATGATTTCATACTGGGAAGTTATTAACCTGAATTTGTTGGCTACCTTCAGTCATTACTTGCAGTTTACCTTTCAATTTATTTCTACAGTAACAATGCAAGCATACAGTCAATGAAAACTTCAGTGATAGAGCAGAAGGATATTGCAGCTGCCAGAGATAGCTTAAAAGCTACAAGAAGGTAGGTTGGGCAAGAACTGTCAACAAAACTGCAGATATTTCACCACTGGAAACAAGAACTGACAATTTCATTGTCTCTATTCTTTCCTCTTTGACCTAGATCAAAATAATTTGTTTACTTTTGATTACCCATCTTCACATTCAGACTTTTTTCCCTTTTTGTAATACAGAGTTAACATGATGTATTCTAAGTAACCGTGGTATAATTATGCCCAAGAAAAGTCAAATAAGTCAAATAATTGGGTTTACATATTTGCTCTAAGTTAAATTCATGTCCCAAGGCAAGACAACACCATTTTTCTTGTAAGTATTCAGTAAGTCCCAGAAGATGGCCATCATATTATGTATTTCATGAAAACTTAACTTATCTCAATGTTCTTTTCCTCTGGCAGTTCCTCAGATGATTCTCCCTATCAGCTATCCAGGGCAAGAAGGAGGGAAAGTAACAGTGCACAGGATGAAAATTATTCTTTGTTCAACATGGAACTGATAAAGAAATTTCATAATGCACGTAGTCCATCAAGCAGTCCATCTGGAAATATTACAGTGGCTGACTCTGGCTTTGAGAGTCCTTAACCCTTTAACTCTATGACGGGATTGACATATAACTTCCCCTTACAATATCCCTACATAATACAGCAAACAGGTAGTGAGAATGCTCAAACTTATCAGGTTAAAATAGGACAATTTACAGTTGTGTAGTTAGTTGCCAAGCCTTTGATTTGGAGTGAGGCTGAAGGTGATCTTGTTGTGATAGAGACCAGTATCTAGTTAGCATGATAACAAAGAAATTTGCATTTGAAAAGCAGCAAGGTTTTTATCATAACAAGGTCAACCTTAGCCTCACTCTTGTTCAAAGGCTTGGCAACCAAGCACACAACTGTAAAATAGACTATTGTCATCCTCATCCAACACCAAATTCATGTAACAAGTTTACATTAAAATGTGAAGCAGCTAGAGGGGAGAATTAACGATCAGATCTAGGTAGTTAAGAATTAAAGTACAGACCAAGATTACCTACTCTTAATTCCATGGAAATACCGTGTGCACATTGTCCAATGAAAAAAAAACCTGGAAGGAAATGCTAGATTCAGAAAAGGTTTTCTACGAGTAACTATATAAGTGCCAAACAATACTGTTATTATATTTCTCCTGTGCTACTCTCTTTTGTCTAAACCTTCAGTTCACAATATGTTATTCTCTCTCTTTTGAACACATTTTGTTTCTATCTTTCAAACTAGAGGGTGGGCTAGTCCAGATTTTAGGGAGTTGATATTTTTTACTGAGATCTCACCAACCTTGCTGGTAATTTTTTTACCCAGTCACCCACTTCTCTCCACTGTGACATACATTGCAACGCTCCAGGGTTTACAGAGTTGTAAAGTAAAATGAGAGAGAACAAAATTCTGCTGATAACAAGAAAATCAGCCAAAGTAGAAATTTTAACAGAGGTAAAGGTATCTGGATCCCTTGATGAAAGACCGACTATGTGGTGAATGAACTTAGTATTATATTTGAGGGTATTAATTGGGTTAAATTTTAGTGCTACTAATGATTAACTATTTTTGTTGTTAATAGTTAATGTGGGAAGAAACAATAACAATAGGGGAATGCAGTCTTGAGTAAGTAATATTTCAAAGATTATGCACAAGGGATGTAAAACACGGTAAAATTGCAATTTATTAAAAAAAAACACGCTTAAAGATTACAAATCAAGAAGTGAATTAGAAAGCTCATTCTAAGAAAAGTTTACTTCCTTGGATTGTTTATGCTATGGTTCGAGCTTTAATTATTTTTTAATAGCATACACCACTTCATGTCAACAATGCAACAAAGTGATAATTTTATAACATGTTAAGTTACCTGTAGATTAAGGATCTCACCTGAATAACATTGAATTGAAATATCAGTATTTCTTAGGTCATATTTTGAGATGAACAATTAATAAATTTACTGAAAAATAGATTTAACCACTTCTCCCATTTGTGTGTGAATATGGAAGACAGCACACGCTTATTTCCTGGGAAGGTTGATCCTTCAGATGTCGCCTTTGCACGAGTCACTTAAAGGATTGGCCTTCGTTCTATCTCGTAAAAGGAAAATGAAGAAACTTTTGGTAGTTGCTAAATACATATGAACTTAGACTGTAAAATACAATTGCTAAGAGCATTAGTTCCTTGACGAATGATTACTTTATTAGAGTGGCATGAGGGAGTAAAAATGTGAAATCTTCAATCAAGCTCGAGTCACTGATTAAAAGCTTAAGGTATTTAGTGTAATTAAGTCATAGATGTTTCCTAACACTTTCTAATTATGGCCACACAAAATATTTACGCATCAGTAAATTGACGTTTCGTCGTTCACTCTTTCATATTCACTTCTTAAGAAATTCTGCTCGCCCTACTAAGCTGTTATACATTTCTCAGAACGCTACTTTACTCCTCATTTTGTCCAAACCCGAACACGCGCATCCGTCCACGCCCATAGTTCATCTGTCCACTTGCGTACTTTATAAATTATTCAAGCAAATAACAAACCGCTGACAAACAGGTTTATGCTGAGCCTGCTTAGAAAAGAAAACATAAACATCCGGAATATGGCGAGTAAGTGAATTTAAATTCGACTTATGTAATCGCTGTGTTTGTAATGTTTTCACTACGAGTTTCACTATCCAAATTCCTGAACTGTTTTCTACACGTTCTTTGCTTCACTGTGCTTGTATTGGGTGACGTTGACAACGCGTTTATCGATGTGATGAGCCAAAGTGAAGACGGACAAAACAGCTCGTTTGTAAATGTTGTCGGAAAGTTCGCCAGAATCGGCGCGATAAAACAGGTCGAAGGAGAGTTAAATGAGGTAAGGTAACTCGATGCGATAACTCTTTGCATTGTTGAAATACGATTTTGTGTTCCACGGTTGTGAGGGAGGGTCAGATCAGTGATGTTGTTTTTATATTACGACGTTTTTTTTGAAAATATGTAAAATTGCATTGTTCAATGGTGTTATTTATTTGTCATTCTCGGGGCCGGTAATCGATCGAAACGATAGGAAATAAAGAACTTTACATGGGAAATCCTTATTTATTCAATAACGAGGTGTGTTATGGGTGAGCAACAATAATCTTTCATTTATCTTTCGGATATTTCGAATTTCAATGAAGTTGTCGGTAACAAATTCATCTAAATTTCCCAGGGAGAATTAAGAAACCACGGAGAACCAAGTGTTTGCAGCAAATGGCTTGGGTTTTTTCAACCTTTAAATGAATATACTTTCAAAGATCTGCCTCAGTTTTTCAAGGGTTAACTGTAACCCAGGTAACCCTCCTGAAATCAATGAAATCAGAAATGCAATAAACTTGGGGGAAAGACCAGCAGCAATATTTATTATATATTTTTAATCATATTGATCTCTAAGAAGTTTTTCGCTCTTTATTGGTAATCCCACATGTTTATTTTTGATGAGCTGAATTACACATGAATTTTGATTGGTCCCTACCTATGATCTACTGGAGAGCAGATGTAGAGATGATTTCACATTCTGCTTTTTTAATACATAATTAAATCAAATAGATTCTATGTTGCAGTGGGTCTGTTCATTAGTAGACCACAGAGGATGTCAAAATATAATAAGAACATCTTGTTGACACAGTTGGCTGCTCCTCATGTGACACTTTTCTTTCAACCCACATTTTGAATATGTTATCCGTAATCTATCATTGACCAGATGCATGGCAACATGGAATCTACTGTTAAATAGATAAGGTAAGCATACAGTGAATAAGCCATAAATCAGGATAAATACTAAATGCATACTAATTTTTAAAAAGTGCAACTGACTATGTGTAGATAGATGCTTGTGATCCAGATGATTCTGAACAAGACCAAGATGAATCTCAAAGCCCTCAAACAGATGAAACACAGAGCTGGATTGGTGTTATTCACATTCCTGTCCTGGATTATTACAATGCTCGTGGATCAAAGTTCTGTCCTGTTTTGGAAAGGGTAAATTGTGATCTTTCACTGTTTACTTCCTGGTCAAGTTTTATTTATTTTTTTCCTTTTTGCTGTACAGTAGTCTGAAGACACAAGTCATTCAGTACTTAGCTCAACTCTTATATATTGTTATTATTTATTATCATTTCCTTATTATTATTATTATTATTATTATTATTATTGATTTTTTAGGTTTTAAAGGATGGTAAAAGTGTCCTAAAATAATGTCACTCATTTGCAGCTTTATTCTTTGATTTACAATTTTGATTTTCTGTTTTCTCCACAAAAATACTGTAGAGCCAATTCCCAATCAGTGCCCAGAGAGTTGATATCAGTCTGCCCCCTAAAAAGTTACCATAACCACACTACACCCTTTCATAACCCCTTTTCATTTAAGAGTTGCAAATTGCATATCAAGGTACAATTTCTTGCACAGTTATCTTTGAAGATCTGTGTTTTAAGTGCTGAACCTCCCTAGACTATTAAATTAAGGTGGCCCTGAACCTACACTAACACCTAAAGACACAGCTACTATGCCTCCTACTTATGGTTATTGAGCATAATCAAGTGTAATATCACAATGTTACCATTAAATAAATATATCCTCTATGATTAAGGTACATAATTATAGTACATTTATGAATGCTTTTTAATTACTTTTGTAAAAGTAGATACAGGTCTGGGTTGCATTTGATCGTATGGAAAGTATTTTATGGATCATTGCAATGATCATGATCATCAAAACTTTGGCCTTCAACATAACTTTGTTGTGTTTAAGGTGAAGAAAGCAATGTTACTGGGTGCATCAGCAATAATTATCATAACTTTGAATCACAGAGTGTTTAGAAAGGTATGTGTTATGTAATCTGAAATGCATTTGGTAACCCTTTGGATCAAAGGTATCTTGGTGCGTAAAAAAAAAGGAAGGAAAAATGCCACAGAAAGTTGAATATTTGTTTTCACAGTAACTTAGGTTTTTCTCTTCAATTTGTAAAAGATTCTGAAACTCACTATTCACTTCATTTGGTATGGTACTTTAGGCTTGTTATTGGAGGATATTGGCAGACAAGGAAGGAAAGACAGTTAGGAGGGTTAAAACATAAATATTTGTGTCACTGACATGTTTTAAGCCTGGAAAAAAAGACAAAAAATGCAAAAATGAAACAGAAAGGGGTAAAAGTGAAGAACAGTTCCCAAAAGATACTGTTGGCCAACTGTCGGCCAACTGTCGACTGACACTTGGCCAACAGTTGGCCAACTCTGTTTTCATTACTGACTGTCGGTAATGTGTCGGTAACCTGTTGGCCAACAGTTGACCGACAGGTTACTGACAGCCAAAAATGGGAACCATTGTTCACTATTACCCAGAAAGGTAGCCCACAAAACTTCCTCCACTTGTGTAAAGTTTATGTTATCAGCAGAATGACACAGTTCTATGGTATTTAGCATCTAAAACTCTCTGTTTTTACTGTAGCTTGACTTAGCTCAAATGTTTTCAAGACCCATCATAATGGTAAATGGAACTAAAAGTGTTTCTAAAGTATTGGAGGCTCTCAAAAAGTAAGTTTACCAATAATCAAACCACTGATATTTCATTTTTTTTTTCTTTGTACAAGTCAGTAATATAATCTAAAATTTGGAAGCAATAAACTTAAAGGCATAATTTTATCAGGGTTTTTGGATTAAACAAACCCCCTTACTCCCTCCCCACCCCTGTTTGGTATGAAAATTAATCATTTGTACAACCAAAGCAACCTTTTATAATTCCAAGAAGCTTGGAGATTAATTGTGGAATCCTCCACACAAAACTCTTGCCTTACTCCTTGAAACTGTGGGAAAGTATTCTTTATTGAAACATCTAGCTGTATTATAAATAGTTTTTTTTATATACCATTGTTGGTTTTTGCAACATCTTACAACTGAAACTTGATGAGCAAGTGCCATGGTGTTTTGATATGCCTTTGATCATTTGATAACTGTACTAAAACTTCTATATCCTTGTATGTACAGTGGAAAACACAATCTGAGAGCAAAGATTTCCCATAACTCATCTGTGGTTGAATTAAAGGTTAGTTCAAGACCATAAGTTTATGATAAGTAAACTATGTTTATTTTTTTACTGCTCTAAGTATCAATGATTGTTGCAGATGGCAAGCAATTTCTTTTCCCCACACACAGACTAGGATCAACATTTATCTCTATAAAGCTGCACAATTCTCGTTAGCTGTCCCCTTGGCAATCAAAAGGCAACAATCTTCAGTTCTGTTTTGTCAGTTCTGTCAAATCCTGGCTGGCAGATTCAACACACATTTCAGGGTTAAACCATGATAGAATTTCTTATGTCTTGTTAGTTACTTTCCACGCTAACACTTTGGGCTACCTGTGGTCGGCCCAGTGGATGGGAAGGTGTGGTTTGCCTGGGAAACCCTGAAAAAAGCTCAGAGGTAACGTGTTCAGTGTCATTACCGTTTGTCTCATAAACATCTTTCAAATTATATACTTTCAAGTTTGTCATTTCCATTCAAACTCTTTACATCTCTCACTTTGTACAATTCCGCATACATTTCTTTCTCAATATTAGGACGTTTCACAGTGTCCCACTTGTGCAAGAATAACCTAGCTTATATAATACTTGCAAATTTTTGGAACATGTAGATCAACTAAGTAATGTGTATTTAAAATAGATAAAGTTGAAAAAATACACTTAATATCATCTATCTTTTTTTCTGTTCTTAGGAGGTGAACTCTCAATTCACCAGCTCTGCTGTGTTCTTTGCGTCAATGCTGTTCTGTCTTTTAGTTTTCAAGGTACGTTAATGTAGATCACAGAATTTTTAGCTTTCCCTCTCATAAAGAAAAAGAAAGATTTTCACTGACATAATGTTACGCGGGTGGTTTGATGAGCACAACACCTAATGTAGACACCAAAAAAACGGAGCAGATTGGAAAAAATGATGCATCATCTCATCAAGTATGGTGACAAGGCAGCCACTGTAAAGAGGACCACCTAAGTATTACATGACGATGTACTTTAAGGAATATTCTGTAAAGGCAAGATAAGAGAGAAAGATTCCACTTGGGAAAAGCTAAAGTAAGCCTAGAGTAAGAAACTTTCCTTTATGCTTGACTTGACAGACTCAGCTTAGCCAGTTTCTTCATAACTATTGGATTTCCAAAAAAGAGGTAAGGAATCCACACGAATTTTTGCAAGTGCGCTTTTTGATTAACTGCAACTATTACTGTCGACTGCCAATCAGAACAAATAAGAATGTCAGAAGAGACCAATGCGAATTAACTCAAAGCGTCGGGTACTTGTAATCGACATCAAATACAGGAAAACACAACGTAGTTTACAAAGGAGCACCTTATTTCAGTTTGGTTGGTTTGGTGGAGAAGATGGCGCGAAGTTTTTAAACCAATAAAAGAAGGAAGTAAAACAAGAAAATGCAACCAAGGTTACTTTCCAGTTTCAATCAAAAATCACTTTTTTTTACTGTAATAATAAAAATTCCTCACCATTGGATCTTTTCAGGAAATGCTAAGACAAGAGGCAGTCGAAGCCATAGCGAAACTAAAGATAAGAAAATTCAGAAGAAGAGTAAAAGACTCGTCTCGTTATGCTATTAAACAAGTTGAACAGGAGAGGAGAGATTCTGAAGTGTGTGCTGTTTGTTTAGATGAGTTTCAAAATAACCAGGTAAGAATCGATGAAACAGAATGACCGACGCTTGTCCAGGACGTACCGTCAGTAAAATGTTACTTCCTCTTCTTTCCCTCCTAACAACTTTTTCAGCCATTCTGTTTTCTCAGTTAACTGTATATAGTAAAACCGGAAAAAGGCCAATAATGCGATAGAGCTTTAACCCTTCGACTCCTAAGAGTGACCAGCATCTAATTTCTCCTTACATTATCAACCCTAAATCAAACATTAAGGTCACGAGTATTTAGGAAATGAGCAGCAACTAAAGCTCTCGAATGTGAAACAAATTCTCCCTGTTGACACCTCAGGAAATATATAGAGAACAGTATGGAGAATATACATACTGATGTTAGGTCGTAAGGGTCGGTTGCAGAACTGAAAGTAAGTCAATAAAACGGACCTAAAGTGTGGTAGAGTGCAAGTGCCCAAGTCATCATTTAATTTAATTCTGAATTTAATTGTGGATTGAGAAGGATGGGCGCAGCTATTTAAAACCAATCATAATAGTGTATCGTAGTGAATTAATGCAATCTTGGATTGCTTTGAGACACTCAAAATAAAATTGCTACTTCTGGCTTGGCTTTAACATCATCCATGGATAGATAGCTAGGGTAATGGACTATAAAATGTGATATAATTGCAAAGTAAAGTTTGTAGGAATTGTAACCTTAATTCAACTTATTTCAGCTCGTGCGCACTTTGCCGTGTGGTCACGAGTTCCATTGTGAATGTGTGGATCGTTGGTTGCTGGCAAAGAGGACCTGTCCATTGTGTAAAGGAAACATTTTAGGTTAGAGCTATGTCACTTTTTACGTAATAAATCCGTTCACCTGAGAAAATTGTTCTCATCTTAAGTCTTAATCTAATCATTGAGCGTTCTTATCTGCGAGAAGTTCCTTTGTCAAGTTTTGTCAATTCCTAGATATGAGTCACTTTTGTTAGAGAATTGTCCGTAATAATTTTGCAATGATCCTCTTTTATCCAAACTGACCTCATAACTCTTAAACCTGAAATTATGGGAACAGTTTGAAACGTTTGCTTTTAATTCGACAGTTTTTTGTTCAAAATCTGAGTGTTTCGTCACCGACAGAATAGGCCCCCATAGGCAACCTGGATCCTTAAAAAGGCAAATTCCACAACTCCCGAAGCTTTTGAAAATTTCACTCTACTGTTTCCTCTCTAGATTGAGTGAGTGTTTAATCCCTCAACCTGAATGTATGAACTCAACCTGTTTTGTTTAAAATCAGAATGGCTTTGTCGTTTGGATACCAAATACCACATAACAAGAAACAACATGACGGAGACTGTGGAGAACGAAACAGTTCAGCGGCAGCTGGGGACACTTCGAACGTCTCCTATGAAGTGCTCTACTCAAAGAAACAATATTGCGTCGTCAAATGCTAACTGTGATACAAACGAGTTTTTCCGACGTGGAACCAGGATATAGATTCTCAGGTCTTGAGCATTTTGGAAGGGGTTTGCGAAAGACATGCTTAAGGTATTGGAAATATAGAAATGTTCGGTTAGAGATTCTAGATAATTTGATTCATCATGGTGTAAAGGAATTCACTTAATAAAGCAGTGAAGCTCTTTTGATTCACCCAAGAGTTCTCGTGGTATGGACGATTCTCCCTATCCTTCGCTACCATACCATTCTCGGAAAATATTGTTTAAAGCAGGACCTACGCTACTGTTAAAATAGAAAGCAGTGGTCTACGTTCCACATGAGTAGACACGGGCAGAGAGATTGGGTCGAGTACATCAAAACGAGGCTTGGTGGTAAACCGATAAGAAAGCATGGGAAGTTTTCTCTTGACTTGGATATACTGGTTGACTTGATGAAAGTGGCTTTTCCTCTTTTTCATTATATCCTAACTGGGAAAGCGTTTTAGTTCTGAGAAGGGAACTCGTAAAAACAGCAGTAGAGAAATTTCTACTAGCCTCAAATTCGTGCACTTGTCCCAGTTTACCGGCTCACGTTCAGACAAATTAGAGCGTGGGCAATGTAAAGTCATCTCTTAGGACCCCGTGGCGGTCTTTCTCAGTCGCAGACCTACTGACGGGAAAAGTGCGGCTTGTATTTGTACTGTCTTTGCCAATTGTCTTATCTATTAATTACTACCACAGTTTACTTTCATTTCTTAATGTTCGCGTTGCGCGCAAAGGCGCCTCAAAGTTTGCGCCTTCCGTGCCGCTGGCTGTTATCAGCTAAAAGCTTTTATTCTGCCTTGCCTATAATCAACCCATTAAAATTGGGGAATAAAATGACAAATATCAACGACGGAAAATATGAAATTCGCCGAGATGAGTCTATGGAAGATGTTTATCTATAAAAAATAAAGACTGCGATATAATCACTGGATAAGCACCGGTTAAATGTATGCGTTTAAAGGAGTCCAAAGGGAAAGTGCAAACTATACGTACCCAAATACATACATTCATTAACAGAGATTTTATTCATAACGCCTAGCCGGCGAACTTTAGAGAAATGATGCAAAGAACGCCTGAAAGAGGAGTTTTAGAGTGGGCCCTGTATGAAATAACTCCCGAAGAGGAAACAACTACAAACTGAAAGGATCTCCACGAATTGTGTAAGATCTGGTATTGTACATTTCTACGGATAAGAAAAAATATCGTAAAATTAGAATACATTGTGAAATCTCTTAAAGCGATTTAGGACCATGTTTGGTGTTGCGGGCCTGACGGATTGCCCGCTGTCAGGTTAGTAAATCGCGGGCAGTTTTTACAGAAGAAGAATGTTTGCAGCAGTTACAGAGAAACATTCTCAATCGCAACTTGTCCTTGTGGATGGATCCAGTTCGTTTCGTTTTAAGTTCTTTAGTGCTTCACCATTTGTAGCAACCGTTCTGCTCTCCACTGACTTATCTCGCTCATCGGTTATTCGCAGAGTTTCACATTGTTCCGAACTCAACTTAAACTGCCACGTTTAAGATCATTCTGTGAATTCACCCGTAACCATGACGAATAATAGCCCCGCAAAACGACTCGTTGCAAACCAGTCAGTTAAGAAGTTCCATTTCACTAAGAAGAGAGCCAACGATACCAGATCTATCAAGCTTATAGAGCAGACATCTAAGTAGAATGCTGTCAAACGTATCAGAGAAGTCTAGAGGAACAAGAGGTAGGCTTAGTTTCCCTTGGTCACCGGCGAAGACTGAACTAAATAGACTGAATAGATGTCCTTGGCTCCGAAACACGGCGCAATATGATATTTCTATGCTAATTTACAAACGATTGATGATTGTGGAATTTTACAGCAGTTGTCCCGGTCTATAGTTCTTAAATCCTATCTAGGAAAAAAGGTGTTCTGTTGGCACATTTTCACCTACTGAGCTGTAAACCGTAAATTTTTAACATTTAAACTATAAATTAGTGAAAATCTTTCCACAAAATATCGGCTGAATATCTTCATTATGTAACAGAAAAACGGGTGACAACACTGTTAATTACTCACGGCTGCTTTCAAAATGTCTCGTTTGGACTATGTGCGGCCCTCATTAGGAATTGACACCAAACACAAATACAAAACGCACATCTTCTTCTAAGTAGCTTCGCAAAAACTCTGGTGAGCGACTCGATAATCGGGCAGGACACGCGAGGGACTAGAGACGAGCTCAAGGCGGAGAACAAAGAGACATCTGGGAACCAGGCAGTAAAGGAGAGATTAACACCTGACGCACAAGGTAACCAAAAGAAGGAAGGCCTTTTTTTGAGTTACACAGTCTCCTTTTGTCACATATTCGCCAAATAAGGCTAGCTCTCTCTTCTCTGTCATAACTTTCACCATCTCACTTAATGCTAAGGATCCATGCCTCGCAGAAAGTAATCAAGGAAAAATAGTTATTGTCGATATGACATTTCATACGCAACTACAGCTGACGTTTGAATAGAATATATATTAAATGGTCTAAAGTTTGTGAAACATTAGTCGTTGCGCCGCTAATTGGCGAATACTCATTGACTGTTGGAAATGTAATTGGGAATTCACACGAGACCCGTGTGACAAAGCGAAACATTTTTTTTGCACAAAATTAAAGTTGCTCTCCTGTTCTGATACTCAAAGAAAAAGGATTATAAGTATTAGACGTAGTTTTAGAAATGTATATATTTTCTTTTTCAACAAAAGTGTTTCTTCTCTTTCTTACTTAACGGTATCGTGGTAAGGAGCATTCCTTTTCCGAGACAGTAGTTTCCTAGACTTCTGTTAGTTTTCCGATTCCGCGATGCAACTTTCTCCGGCTTCCGATCCTCGTTTCCGCGAAGATAACGTGAGACACTCAGACATTTTTAACCGCAATAAGGTATTAGGGAAAATATTTTTTCTTTCATACAGAGCCCTAATAATGTACACCGGGTCACGAAACTTCTGATACGTGTTCAAGTGCTTCCTTTCCGCACCACATTGCGGAAGTTTATGTTGTGGTTGCGGTTGTGCTATATTGTTCAGCTACGCCCTCCGAAATTAACCTCAGAATGCAGAGTCACGTTCGTGCCGTTTTTGGCAAGGAATAAGTTCAGCTTCTCTTAACATTCAATATGAAACTAAAATTCTTAAAGCGAAATATCTAGATAACCAAAGAACTATGGACAACGGGCATGTTTTCCTCTGAGTTCAGATCACTGTGCGGCGTAAAAGCAACACATTGACGTTTTCCTTTTATTAATCCTTCAATTAGCCATCAAGGATTGATGGATTGTGTCAAACGTCTTTTAAGCTGGTGCCACGGGGCGAGGTGGAAAAGACCAGGTGTAACACCTGAATTTTAGACCAAGTTTCAATATTTAAGTCTTGACTCAGAGATGAATGGTCGAGTCCCTAGCTAAACTTAATAGCTTGTAATGTATGATCGGACAAGTTTTTGCCGCTCTCGTTCACAGTTTTAAAACTAGTAAAAGCGTGAAAAATAAAGTGATAGCAGTTTAGAAATTAGTAAAATAAAATGGCTAAATTGAACTATATTACGTGCGCTTTGAACCGAGTTAAATACAACCAATCGTTAAATGAGGTGACACTGGTCGTACATGTCTAAGTACTGGTGGTGAACAAAATTGGGGTTGTTTTGTTCGTACGATGCCCAATAAAGGCCAACTTCTAATTTCCTTACACCCGTATCAAAACATTGACTTAGGAAATAGGTGCTGCGAAAAACGGATTCGTCACATTTGAGGATAGTGTTTCAAAAGAAACCGTGATCAGTGGAAAATTTACGCTAAGTGCTGACGGTAAACAAATATCAAAAAGTATGAAAAAGAAATATCTGAGATCTGAGATTCAAATAGCGGGAGAAGGACAAAAAGCGTGAGTTATAACACAATACATCTAAAGGTTTACGTCAACAAAATGTTACCAATTTGTGCGAAAATTATGAGTTCGCTTAATCACAAGAAAAACCTTACGTCTTTGTTTTCTTTTCCTAAGTGATGGGCTTTCTGTTTTCATCATTTTTACTAAAGCAACAACACAGCGATCACTTAGTTATGGCTTAGATGAAACAACATCTCAAAGAGTCGTTAAGCGCTGTTGTATCGTCGAGTATCCTCAGAAAGCTTACGGGTACTTAAAGTGTGAAAATGTCTCAAAGAATTCTAAAGAACATCGTGCGAGAGTAGAAAAGCATCAGTCTGGCTAAGGGGAACCGGCAAGATAAATGAAACACAGCACAAAGCGAGCGCTTATTAAAACAGCCCGCTTCGGGTTGGAGAAAATTGCTTCTCTTTTACAAAAGTAAAACGCCATTCATAAGATAACCAAGGTCATTAAAATTTCATAGGCTCCACTGAATAGTTTTTACCACCCATTTTAAAAATAACAAGCAAGAACACCGAACAAAAGATATTTCAGTTTAACATAAGTTTCGTGCGCGCAGCCTGGCGAAAAGTTGACATCATGTAGCTTGAAACCGCAAAATGCATTCAAAACAGACAATTTCTTGAGAAACTTTGCACTGTTTGTTTAGCGAAGGAAGACAATCAAGCGGCCCTGGACCAAGAGAGTTCTGCCGAAAGGAAGCACTTGGGAAACGAACGCCACATCAAAAAATTTATGGTAAAATTAGTGACTAATCTTAGTAAGGATTCTATAAGCATGCCGACAATATTTCAACCCTAAAATTTTCGGAAAACTAACTTCTTAATTTTAGCCGAGTGCCAGAAAAACCTCGCAATTAGGCATCATTGAAGTCTGAAATTTTTCCTAACATTTCATTAATTTTTTTGCTATTTTAATCCATCGGAAGAAAGGCAAAAACGAGTAAATATCGGTACCCTTTGTGAAGTGCATCGATTCGATAACACACTATTTGATAATGATTAATTTCGCGCACACTAAGGTTTCTGTTGCTTTCCATTTCATTTCATTGCGTCGGCGAAGGAAAAAAAACATCACCAAAAGAACAAGCAGCTTTAAGCCGGTTTTTGTGGCGATAAAATCCCAATAAAGCTTATAATAAGAAAGCAGTAGTTTTCTTCGGCTCCATAAGCCACTACCAGCTTTCTCCAACGAGTTATTTAGATTAAGAAAAAAACTCTTTGCCATTTGCTCACTCAAGCTGCCAAACTAATTTGTTAAACAAAATCGCTCAATTTCGAAGATCTAACACGAATGGACAGAACGTTATTAGATAAAATGCAAAGCTCGAAGAAGGCGAGACACCGCGGCGCTTTTTCCGCACAATAATTAATAAATTTTAAAATTTATGACATAGCTTTTTCGTACAGCTTAATGCATCACTCTCGATTTACTTCCACTTTCCAATTCTTTGGCGGAGCGCTGGGAAATTAAATTGCACGTCAAGACTGGCTGGCGCAAGTGCTGTGAGTCACTCACTAACACGGTACACTTGAAACCCTTTTAATGAAAAAAAAAATAGTATTTGCGACTTTCTCATGCAGCCAAATGATCACATTTGTATCCGTCATAGTCCAACACACCATATGAGCACACTTTCAGTTTCTTAGTTTAAATGGACTTTTTCAAAAACAAATTGTTTATTTGAGCTGTTTCACACTCTCCGTTGTCCCCAATTTCGTTTTTTTCTGAACACAATTTTCACAAACCGCCCTCTGCTTAGGACACAATTTCCTGAGTCAAGTGAGCCCAATTACAGTATTTAATCAAAAGATGAACATCGCAATCCCTTTTAAGCTCGAGGAGCGTGGGATGAGAAAGTTTGCTCAATCTGAAAACATTTCGCACAAGGACGGGGGAGACACTCAGAATCCTGGCTCGTAAAAGCCATCTCATATGGTTAATTTGCCTCATGTTGCGCTGCAAATGGGGCGATTAAGAGCTCCTGGTTGGAGTCACGAGGCAACAAATTGGTCGTATTAAAATTTAGAGAATTGCCCATCGCCGACGTCATTTCTTCCACGATTTGCAGTAGCATTTTATTTCACCAAGTTTATTTCTCTTTTTCTTTTCTTCAGGATTTCTCTTTTCTCCTTTACACACGCAACATAGTCATGTGCAAATCAAATCCTCACAAGAACACTCTGGGATACCAAAGTCTTAAAATTTCAGATCAGCTCTGTCCGGGGCCAGCTAATTTCGTTGGCAATAACCTTAGTTGCCTCGCGTTATTAGACCTATTGCGGTGAAACAAAGTTTCAATTAGCAGAGGCTATTCAACAGCATGCGGCTCAGTTCAATTATATTTCCAAAGCATTATTGGAGCGGTGCGACGAAAAGGACATTGAAGCATAAAATATTAAAACGTCTCTATGGATAAATTGTTAAGGGAAAAAAATACATTTATAAATGTATGTGCATACTGATATATACATATATATTTATATATATATATATATATATATATATATATATATATATATATATATATGAGTCACTGCTTGCCCATATAAACTACATGAGAGGCTGGACGAAAGAAATACTGTGTCAATTTGTAAAACGGGTTAAAAAAAATAAACGCTTTCTTTTGGTAGCATTCATGTAGCTGTGTTTTTAGAAATACAAAAAAAATGAAAACATAATTTTCCACTGGAGTTTATTAGAATCGAAATTTTGCAAAACGCACAAAATCCGCTTAAAAGAAATATTGATATTTTAATAACTTTCTTGGCCTAATGAACGACCCAAAACAAAAGCGAAATACCGCAGAATTGAACTGCACAATGACACGGCTGAACGAAGAGATTCTGTGCCGGTCGGTGCGTTTTCAAGAACGAACTCGTCGTTTTTTTCGGATTATTTAATTAGCATTGCAATAAAAAACGCACAAAGAGGGCTGATAAATGAGAGCTTTCCTAGCTCCGCCTCGGCAGGTTTTAATATTTCGCGCTCGGCCCCTTTGTTCAACAGCGGCTCGCTTTCAACTGGTTAAGTGAGCCAGTAGATCGACGTAGAGCTGAGCTGCAACTAATGGACACATTTGCTCAGCCAATTTAGCTTAGCCAGCCGAATGAGGGCGTCAGAGACACTTTGTTTTCTGGGAAAAGTTAAGTTAATCCACCAGGCCAGACCATTAATGATTTTTTAATTATTTTTTGACAGATTAAATGATTGATAGACAGGGGCGGTCTCTGTGGCGGTCAGTTCGGACCGGCGCGTAAAGAACAATAACAAAAAGCACACGAGTAATATTCAACTGTGCTCATAAACAACAGCTACCCCCAAAGGAATCACCTCCTTTAGAGGTCCTGCGGTCGGGAAACAGTTTAATAACTTGCTAAGCAGCCGTGTCGTTCGCGACAATGTTCAAGGGACATCCGCGCTGATTTCGCTTGAATTTAACTGGAGTTTTTAGGATTTTAGCCTGGACTAGCGATGAAAATTTCTACGCCGATCGCTTGGTGGCTGATGGTGTTCTTTCACGCGTGGCCGACTGTCACACTCGCACTTGAGAAAGCTCTTGTGGAAGTTGTGATCTACGAACACTCGTCCGGAGGAGATTACACGACACACACATATGAACTCGAGGGCACGTTTTCACACGCTGGAGCTGCTACAAGCGCTGAAGGCGATATACTTCAGGTGAGTGTTTCTCTTGCGTTTTACTACTGAATTACTCCGCACAGATCTTCGCGAAACACCGATCGAATTCGAACGAATTTCTACCGCGATCAGGCTCTTCCTGTGGTTTCCTTTATCTCACTTCGCTTCGATTTAATCGCGCGCCGTTCAAGAGATTTTTTTGCGTGTGATATTGCCTGGACTTCGAGCGAGTAATTTCGATTTGTTTACTTTGTGCCGGTCAAAAAAACCCCGCATGCATGACATTTGGAGTGCGACGCTTCACTTGTTGTTGGTTCGATTTAATGAATACAACGATCACTTTCATTCAAAGACTCGGCATTGGTCTTGCCATAATTATAATTACCCTCAAGTGCTGTCACGAGAGCGAGCCGTTTTTTGTCTGCGATCGGACTTAATACTGGCTTTTGTTGAAATGCGATGTCTGTTAGCTCGATTAATGTTCATTTCACTTGGCGACAAATAGTTTACTCGTGGTTTCATCCATGATGCGAGCGCGCCGCCGTTCCCATGCGAAATTCTATTAGCGCCTTTGCGAATATCTTCTTTAGTATCTCACGAGTTAAAGGCTCTGTAATCTATTGTTTTTATATTAATAAAAAACACGAGAATCTACGCGCAGGAGTCTTGCGTTGTGGACGTGACTGTCCTTCGCAACGGCCTGCAATCAATTACCTTTTAGTTTTCAAATCGGATTGTGTTGGTTTCCGTCATACAAGCGGCGGAATGTTTTGGGTTGGCGTATATGCGCTCGGGGATTTATTCAGGCTGTAGTGTATCGTTTGCTGAGATTGAACAGCTTTAAGTATTCCTCTTAAACACGCCAGTGTTTCTAAAGGAAGGGGTCGATAGGTCACTGGTGTGTGTACTCTCGGTAAGATTTGTCAGAAACAGCGTTTATTTGCATGCCGGAAATACGGAGCCTTTCGAGCTCAAGAGCGCGCTTGATTCAAGAGACAACACTAAGGAATGGCAGTAATTTTCACCTTGATTGACTTCCTTTGCCGTTTCCAAAACACTCGCGGTCGCACAAGCACCTCATCATCTAATTCCTTCAACAATAAGTGGGTTAGCTAATAACAGCAGCGAGATTCTTTTCATTCACACGAGTCCGTTTTAATCTCAAATCGATATACCGTCTGTACTTATAGCTTTGTGATATTACGACCAAAGCCTATCGAAGCACTTGACCCGCGTGTGTTTAAAGTCGGCCTCGGTCTAGAGCACATTTATTATCGTGTTTAGTTCGAGTTTATGACTATTCCGAGTTGACAGATACGATCTGGGATATCCAAAGAATCGTGTGCTCGATTGAGATAAAGTCTCCTTGCTTACACAACAGACAACTCCAGGGATTACTGGTCTTTTACTAATGTTTATAGAGGAAATCAATCTTTGGAATTATCGGATGCTTAGAAACGCTGCCGCTATTTCATTTCCCTGAAACATAAAATTGAAGGAATCTACGGACACGATCGTTCACCCAAACTATCGCTGTAGAAATTTCTCTCAGCGCTTTGTGGAGTTTTACTGTAAGGCGCATTCCGCATCTTCACCAAGTGATGATTAGATTTTGTTATATGCTCGTGGAACAAAAGGGGGGCTTTACGCTAAACCACAAAGAGCAAAAACGTGACAGAAAATGTGGCCTTCACGTCATTAAAGCAAACGAAAGCGGCATCGAGTAACTGCGACTTCCCTCCGTCACACCAAGAATATAATAAGTTAGGTCCGCTCTGTGTTTATTCACCGAGGGCCTGCAAGCACAATGCTTACAATTACAATTCAGGCCTTACACAAAGCTGTTATTGCCGCTAGCTCAAGATAATTAAAGGAGCAAGAAGACCTTGAATTAAATCTTGGACAATACAATCATTTAGCGTTTATATCGCTATTGTTGAGGCGGTGTTTCTATAGGAAGCCCGTCAGAGTTTGATGACCTTTTTATTTTCCATTCTAGAATTGGTTGAGCATCGAGTCGAACACGCGCTAAAAGAAAATCGAACTCGATGCGGTAAATGATGTATTTCGCTTCTCAGACGCACACGAGTTTGTGGCTTATCGCTTTAATAAAACTGACGTCAATTAAGCGTTAGTACGAAAGTATCTCTCCGTGTGACTGTCATTCGAACGATGTACTGCGGGCCAAAATTTAGATTTGCAAGAGTCCAGGGAAATCACATTTTCATAATAACCCTTTGTTATTGTGAATTCATTATTATTGTTTATCGAACAAAACTTATTAAGTATAACTCTTTTGGTCATCTCTTTTTAATGAAAAACGAGTCGGCTCTTTTTTCCTCTTTCTCTTTTTCACTTTCAGCTCCAAAGAGATGTCATTTTGAAGAGAAATTTCTTTATATCTTTATGGCTTTGTTTTTTTCGGTTTCGCCTTCAGTCAAGTCAGAGAATGTTTTAAGCGATAAAACACGTGGCTTTGTGAAGTAATGTGACCAACAAATTATAGCGGCACTGTCGCGTTCCGCTCTATTTAAAACAACGCTAAATCGCCCCTGTACTATGTCCGCTTCGGAACCGCTCTCTCTGTGGCTGCGATAATCGCGTCGCCACAAATCATTTCCGCGTACAAATGTCCATTACTTCGGCAAGCCAGAAACATCTTTTTTCTTAAGCTTTATCTCCAGACCAAACTTTGTGGGGAAGCGGGACTGATTGCCCAGGCTAATTACACTAATGGCTTTTCCAGAGCACTTTGAAAAGACTCGTCAGCAATCACGATTTCGGTATCGCGACGTTGTCCTCTAAGAAGATTAACGCAATCACTTCGAGTGATGTCATGATAGCATCAAAAACAATAACACTGCTTATCAGCACCGCGAACAACAACGCGTATCATGCAAGGCCTTTTGTCTGAAGAGAAGTTATTAAAAAGTTGTTTTTCTTCGCTTCCAGGGAAGGAAATTTAAGATTTTTCATCGCCGAGCATCACAGCTGGACTGGGAGCCTTGCTAAAATTCTTAGAAAGATTGAAATGCTTGGTATACATTTAGAGAAAGACCTCTTCAAATAATTGCAGGGATATCGATATAATTACTCGCAGGGGCTTTATTTTGAAAACAATCTTTCAAGAAAGGATTTTGTTCAAGTACCCGTGAAATAACCACTTGCGATCTGCCGGCAGGGCGAAAATGTAACACCAGTCACCACGTTTCTTTGGGAAACTTAAAAAAAAATGCCGTAATTCGTAATAGCCACTTTTGCAGTTCAATTACTCCCAGCGGACGAGCAATTGTCTGGCTTCAACTTCGGAACATTTGTGGCCCCTCCTGACCAAATTAAAATTGACCTTAGAATTGAACGAAAGTGCGAAGCGGCTGATTCGCCCCACTGAGTTTGTAATTAAACCTGCGGTTTTTTAGTTTCCACTGATTGAAATAAAATCCACGTCGAGAACGCAAATTTTGATTAGGCTCGTCCTTTGGTGTTTTGTAATTTGAGCCGTTTTGAGAGAGCGGCTTGTTTTTTTTTTTGTTCTCTCCGTTAAAATCTTTATTAAGTTCTTATAGCGTGTTGTGTAAACATTGTTTCTGATATGTTTGTGTAACCGAGGACCTTGATTTATTGCGATTGTCATTCATATGATTCTCGTTTTTTCTTCCCTCAAAATTATTGTTGTCTACGAGTTTCGCTCTCAGCTTGTCCTCTGCTCCATTGTTTCTAGGTTAAAAACTTTTGAACAGATAATTAAAAATGCGAAGGTCTCTGCGGCATCATACCTATCGAAAAAAATTTAATTTGAAAACCTCTTCTAAATTCGGTTCGCCCATTGATAACTGTGGACCTTTACAACTTTGCGGTACTTATGTGTGAGGTGGTAAGGATGTTTACGCTTAAATTGAAAATGAAAGTTTCCGATCAACCCCTTTTTGATGAAGTTTCGGCCTTGATTAAAACTTTAACACGGTTTTTCAATTCTTTGCCTTTTGAGACAGCAAATTAGTTTTGCGGTAAAACAAGCCTCAGTTAATTGGAATTTCGTTCTTTTAATAACAGTGGTTTTTCATTTAACGAGAGCTTGCGAAAACCTTTTGTTTCTAGCACCGTAAACATTTATTCAGTTTCAAGACAGAAATAAAAACTGAGACTTAGAGCAAACTAGAAAATGATTATTTGCAAATACTGTGTCCCGTTGAGAATTTTGGGGAAAATCAACATTATAAAAACAAGTTTAATTGAAAAAAGCAAAAAAAAGAGATATTTAATAATTTTGGTACCAATCTTTGCAATATTCCAGGAAGTTTTCTGTTATTTTTCAATTCAGAGGGAAAAAATTTAATTCAGAGAGTTTCCTCAACGAGACAATCTGTATTGTGAGGCAATATTTATTTGCAATAAAGGGGTATCATTGAATTACATATTTCATTCAGTGCTTTTTGACATGAAATGAATAGAAACATCTTACTTTTTGATGAGTTCTTTTTGGAATGATTTTTTAAAAAACTGTTCATTTTGTGCTTTTTAAGACATCATGTTAAGCATCAAAATTTTGGAGAAAACTCTTAATTTTTTTTTAGCACAGATCAGGAAATCCATTAACCTTATACATATTGATGATTTAAAAAGTGAATAAAGAAGACAATTTCTGTGCTTTTACACTTTGTTGAAAATGGTGTGGGCCTTCACAAGTACAGATCAAACTTTTAACACAACAAAATCTCACTGATGCATGAAGTGAATAAAATTTGAATATGACATTTCCATCACAAGTAACAAACTAATCTTCTCATTTTCCAACATAACTTTAACATTACATATGGCTAGCAATGAAATTTAAAACATTTTTGTTCCATTATTCTTATCCAACAGATTCACCCACTTGGGTTGTGCAATACATCAGATGATGGCGATTTATATGAATATGGTTGGGTTGGTGTGGTCAAACTCATGCCGCCAGATGATCTTAACAAACCTTGCTTTACTCTACTTGAAAAGGTAATTCTCTTTCGCCATATCCTCAATCAATCCATCACAAGTTTTGACAAGGTCTTTTGATTCCCAACCATGCCTCAGATTTATCTGAACTTGGATGGAACAGGCAGTTAACTTTTTTCCTGAGGCAACCTCTTTAACTTTATTTCCAAAAAAAAAGTTTCCCCCTCCCCAGATTTCTGAGACAAAACCCATCAAACTACCATTAAATCTTGTAAGAGCCTGACATTGTTTAGGACCACATTGTTACAGTTCTTCTTTGAAATAGATAGACTGGAACACCTTGCATTCCAATCCCATGTGGTAACGTTGTATGGAAACACCTTCAAAATCTCATGAATAACTTATTTTTAATTGCACTAGCTGAGTCATTTATTTACCCTAATCACTCTTTGGATAAACAGCCATGTTTTCCTAAGCTGCACAAAGAGTGCAATCAATTCCAAATTAGTCCTTACAACTGGAAGATAAAAATGTAATTAAGGGTGTGTCTGAAAATGTTTGCAAATCCAAGTTTTTTCTACTCTTGCCCTGAAAATGTGGGTGTGGGCATGATAGTTCTTCTTCAGTATCACATTTCCTGCAGGAAGACTATTATCCTAGTTAATGGCAAAAACATCATGGACAAATTACAGGATTATGTAAACCATATGTGTACCCAAAACAATATGAAGTGTAAATGTGTCTAGTTGAAAACATTCCTTGCTCCTCCCACTAATATTACTCGCTTAAGTTGTTTTCCTGTTGTAAGACTTTGAAAAAGAAGGTTTATATTTGGGCTGTACTAGGTAAACAATTACAAGTCAGGTCCAGAACGTTGCACAAATATACCTTAAGTAACAAAAATGAAGGAAGTACTAATTTAATAAGCTGCCTGTGGGGTTTTTCATGGGAACAAAGTACATTTAATGATTTGAAATAAAATGTAGAGACTACCTTACCAAAGTGCACACAATTTATTTTTTAATTGCTTACTTAAGTGTCTGAATTATTTGCTTTTTAGGTCAAGAGAGCTTTACAACGAGGAGCAACAGCCATAATTTTTGACATTACAGACCATCCAGAGGCAGCCAAAGAGGTATGGACACAAATGATATCCTTCCTCTACAATAATCTATAAACCATTTTCCCCTTAACAATAAAGACCTCAGGATCAATAGTCTCTTATCTAAAGCAAAAAATATCAAAACAAACATCTTGCTTAGACAGCAAAGAGGGCAAACTCCATGGACAAAAAAATACATCAACAGCTGTTCAAGTTGTTAACCTTGTGATACACCCAGCCTTGCTGAGTAATTAAAGATGGGATTAGCTCCAGTTTCCAGACAGATTTGTTTTCTAGCAAGTAAATTAGTCGTCATAATTGCTTTTCGGTCTGTAATGTGAATCAGTCTAAAAAAAGTCACACAAATCATACATTTTATGATTACATCCAGTGAGTTGAAAAAATGATTGCCTTCATTTGTAAAAAGACACCTCAGAAAGTTCATCTTATCTAGTAGATAGTATCAAAGTCCTCTCATCCAACTTCATTAATCTGTGTTCCATATGCGTTGACCAGACTTTGTTACTTTGTCCTAACATGTTATAGTTGCGTTTTAGGACATTACTATCTTTAATCATTTTATAACAGTGATATTTTTCAATATCTGCATTTTATTCATCCTGTTTTTAAAAAACTTGGCATAGTCCCTCCCTCAACATAAAAACAATCAGCTCTTAGAGATTCATATCAGTAGGAAACATAAGTGTTATAATCATGTTTTTAAAAATGTTGATTTAGAAATAGAAGAATCTGGATGTTGTTTTTATTCTCAGCAATACAATATGGCTAAAATAAATCATCATCCCTTTTTTCACGGTGAAGCCACTTCATGTAGGTAAAGCTAGTCTTAATAGTGGAGACATCCCATAATCTACATCCAAAGTGACTAGAATACATCTTAAGACACACTTAACATTTTAACCCCCAAGAGTGACCAGCATCTAGTTTCTCCATACAATATTAGTCACAAATCAAACATTAACATCATGAGATTAGAGGAAATGATCACCAACTAAAGTAGTTCTTGATTGTGAAACAAATTCTCCTTGTCAGCACCTCAGAAAATGTATAGAGAACATTATGGAGAATATAGATGTTGGTTTTAGTGTGTTGAAGGCTAATTATGAACCATAGGTTTTTAACCATCTTTAGGGATTAGATAATTTGCCTGTGATATCTTCTTAACCCTTTAGTTAATTAGAATCAGTTTAAAATATAGTTTTAATTATTAACCATGTTATTTGATTCTTTGAATTAGTTGAATGCTGCAGAGGACAAGGTTGATCGACCTGTGGTGCTCATTGATGGAAAAGATGCCAAGAAGTTAATGAATATAGTGAAAAAGTAAGAACCCCTTTCTTCATATTGAACTTAATATGAATGAGGTCTCTTAAGTTTATAGTTGTTTACCTGAAATGTTTGTTTTATTGTTTTCATAACAGTCAACGAGTACCCAGAGCAAGAATTCAATATAGCGCTGCTGGATACACACCTCAGGTAGGAGTTGTTAATAATTAAATTCACTATTGAACTCACTTTCATTTATAATAAATCTCAGATAAGTGTACAGGAAATTGCACAAATTTTATAGTTACAATTGTTGATGGGCTCTCATTTCTGAAAATCACAAAATGTACCACTTAGTAACTTATTGTTCATAAGTTGATATCTTTTACTATTGCTTTTCAGAGAGCATCAAATGAATACTTTGACATGGTTATTTTTATGACATTTTTCATTTTGGTTTCCATTGTATGCTTCATCTTACTGTTAAAGGTAAGACTAGATTTTTACTATCTGTTGTGAAAATAACTAACAAATACCACTGAACTTCTAGAAAGATAATCACCTTTTGACAGCAACCATCTCTCTGCAATAGCTGAGCTACTCTAGGGTTTATATTTCCCCCCCTCCTCCCCCCCCCCCCCAAGATGCCAATTGAGATTTCACATTTTTGTTTCAATCACTGAATTGACAATTTAGTCATCAAAAATTCTGATCCATAAATTTTTACTCCTTAGCAAAAGAACAAAATGTAAAGTTGTCTATGTTCCTTTGCCAAAAACATATTCCTCCTTGCAGAGAGTTATCAGTTGAGCATATACCATGCCAACAAAGCAGAATGCTAGTTCGTTGGCAACAAGCTAGTCATGGTTTTGTAGTCTGTACTCTATGTATCAATATACTATGCTCTTACTGAATACTTCCCTGTAAAATTCCCCCTCTCTGTCAATATTCTGTAATTGTTACTTCCAAAAAAATTATTTTTGAAGAGAAGTCCAAATTTTATGTGGATTGTAATATTTCTGAATGTAAATTATCCCTAACTGATGCTGTCATGTAATTCTTGTACCAAATCACTTCTTTAAAATTTTTTTCTTTATTTTTTAGATCAAATGGAGACAAAAACAAAAAGAGGTAGGCACCATAGATTTTAAAGTCCTTTCCATTTTATTTTACTGTCAGAGAATGAATGTATCTGTTATCAAGTCAGTAACACGTTTTTATTACATTTGATTGGCTGAATAGGAGCACTGAGTAAACAGTTGGTAATCACATAGCCACAGAGAACAATGACCATATCTTTCTATACTTCTATACTTCTGCCTTGTTCAGCCATACTTATTAAATAATCCAGATCTCTCCTCTCATCAAGTATTTGTTTTTTTTCTGTCTGAAACACAGTCCTCTCTAACAAGAATGGCACTGCATGCTTTATCAAGAATGGAAACTAGAAAATATCATAGTGGTTCTTCAGATTCGTTGAGCACAAGAGAAGAAAATGGCAACACAAGTGACACTGAGAGCACACTATCAGTACACTCTGAAGGACGTAACTCCAAGTGTGTCATATGTTTAGAAAAATTTAAAGAAGGCCAGGTAATTGCTTCCTTTTTTTACCAGCTGGGTTGATCACAGTAAAACAAGTCTGTTCCTGGAATTGTCTGAGTCTGTAGCACACATAGGCAATCCCCATGAAAGAAAATAACCTTGGTTTTTCTATTTAACCCTCAATGAGATGGAACCACAATACATTTGCAACTTGTAAGGGAAAACCTTTCTACCAATTCCACCGTGGCACATTTAATGACAAGATGATTTTAATCTCAATTTCAAAAACAGTTAAGTTAAAAGATGAATTATGGTAGGTAAGAGAAACCACTACTCATTTCGAAAATTTCCTGAGCTGTCTAATAGAATCCTCTTTACTTAGCAAGCATGTCCCATAATATTCAACGGTAAATACAGTATTATTGTGGCTTACTTCTGGAAGCTTTGGAAAGATTTCTGTATGAGCCCATTCTATCCTTAAACAAAGCCGTAGTCCCAAAGGCATGGTATAGCTTTCGCCATTGTTTCTTTGATCCGAGAACTGTAGGCATAATTAAGTACGGGGTTGTACGGAAGTCTTGCCGAAAATTTTACTAAAAAAAAGACATTTAATAACATCGTGAATTCCCTTTGGTTCCTTAATCACTACAACTGTCCATTCATTACCTAGAAATTTATAAAATAAACGTTATTCCCATTTTAACTTTCTCCCATATCTTTTCCAGGACGTTAGAATCGTTCCTTGCCGACATGAGTTCCACAAAGATTGTGTTGATCCATGGTTATTATCGAATTATACATGCCCCTTGTGCATGCTTAATATAGTAGGTAAGGAGGAACTTATTTTATCAACTTCGTCCCCGTAACTGGAAGGTAAAAACTAATTAAGGGTTTTATCCTTACCTATATTTTCTGGACAGAAAGCGTGCCGTGTTGATCGCTATCTTTGAATTTTATGGTAAAGAAAGCTACTTCCTCATTGGATAATTCTAATCCAATGCGCATCATTGTTTTACTGAAGGTAACTAGTTTCAAAATATGGCGGAAGTTTTGGGCAGGGCCAAACTGTTGCCCCGAAGTCCTTGATAACTGCTAAAAAAATTTAAAGTCCCGTATCTACTCAAATAGGAGTAATTTTCCAAATGACAATGAAATGGTTCTAAGGTTTGTTTTTGTCTGCTCCCTTTCTACAATATGTTTTAAAAATATGAAATAAAACACTAATACTGATGCTTCTTCTCGCCAGAGAGGGAAGGGACATCAAATAAACCAAGAAGAGCACGTCATTGGTTTGCAAGACGTTGCGGGAGATGTCTTTCTAGCTCAGATAGCATACGTTCTTCTATGACAAGTATTGCGCAATACATTCCCGAAACTGAAACACACAGCTCAACGCAAAATCTCTCTTACTCCACCAATAACGAGGAAAGTAATATTCCGTCATCAACTGTAGTGAGCTTATCTTCTTCGCAAGAACATTTAAATAGTGATAATATTCCTTTACAAGAACTGAAAGTGAACTGTGAAAATCACTCTTCGTCACTGTCTCTAAGAAGTTCGAGCTCGCAAGGTTATATGTCACCATATGAAGAGAGAAAAACTTATACACATCAAGTCGTGGTAGTGGCCCCAATTACAGGTTAGTTTTTGTCTTATTTTGCGATCATCTTACTGAAGACGCTGGCGTTTATAACTCAGTTCCACAAAGTTATTATTTTCATCCCAGACAAATGATGTTTCAAACACCATTCAGTCGATTAGCGTTCAGTTAACGTGAAAAAAAAGAAAGAGTTAACGTTTAAAATCAAAGTTCCTTACAGGTTGGGCTTAGCCCTTCATCACTGGAAAATCCATTTCGTTGTTTTCGCTTTCATGCTTTTAAGTTTTTTTTATGGATTTGGGTCAAACAATCAAAGTGATAAGTTACGGTCTTACAGGCCTTTTCTCTCAGCTTGGTACGTCGGATGAGTCAGAAACAATCAGGTAATATATTTGCCAATTTGGAACGTGCACTGTAAATCTTGCGTAAAACTTGCAGAAAAGGACTGAAAAAAAAAACAAGAGGCCATAATGATGAGCGCCTCGTTTGAAAACAGCTGTCCGCCAGAAACAAGGTCTTTGATCGCCTCGAGGCTCTCCACAGAAAACCGTCACTTTCGATTGTATTTGACACCAGTAGTAAGAACAAAAAATATATTTGTACGTTGACTTTTTACCAGGCGACTTGACTTACGTATAGAGAGAGGTGGTTTAAATGAGTCACTGCAATACAGATAAATTTAATTATTTTTGAATTTGCGAACCCTTGGCTCGATGCAGTAGACGAGGGTCAAGTCTACCCTTGGGTACACCGATGGAGATTGATTTCACTAGTGCATATTTACACTACCCACTCCCCAGTGCAGCAAAATTGTCACTCCGATGATTTTTTTTCGATCAGTTACTAGCTTTTCCGCCTCCCTTTGGCCAAAGTCTCTTAGGACTACCAATTACTCAGGACTTTGTTTGATGCTTAATGGAAAAGTTGACCCGGAACAATGGGCCATTTCTTGATACGTGTGTCGGGGAATGGATTACTTATACTCTAACAAAGTCCTGTCGTGTAGATGTTACCTGTTTGATCATGATTTCCTAAAATGTCTGTTCCACATTTAACACACTTTTTTCATATCTACTTTTATCCCCAGCCGACATGTTAGATGTGTCACAAGAAGACATAGTTTGACGCACTACACGAATGATACCAGCGGTGAAATGAGGACAAGGTTGGCTGTGCCTGAAACAGAAAAAAAGAAAATTTATTTGCGAAACACTTATTTGTAAATATACAGAGAGTACTCTTGGACTATAAATCTATTTTCGGAGTTTTTTTTTCCTGATCGAGCTTATTTAATAGATTGAACATTGACAAAACCGAATTGCTTGTATGGAAATAAAGATATACTTTGCCTTAAATCCTTGTGCATCTTTTTTTCTTCAGCTTGACCAAAGTTACAATCATGGCACGATAATGAAACCAACACTCTCTCTTGAAGCGTCTATCTTACGTTAGAGGCAAAGGGTGGAAAGCCCCTAGTCACTAATGGGTATCAAATCTGTCAGCTACCCTCACCTAGAGTAGCCGGCCAGTCGAAGCCGTTGCCCGCATGCGAACAGCTTCTAGGAACCACAGGTTGAAGTTGGGTTTCAGGTAGGAGCCAAAGTGGACGGACTACTCCTGAATTCCCCAACAAAGTTATTGTCTCAATACCTCCGCCATATTCATACAGAAAAAGTGTCCTAGATATTTAAAGTACTGCTCAACTAGGCAATCTTTTTTTATCCTCGTACACGTCACCATTCAGAAAGTCGCCGATGGGGTTCTTTAATCCCGCGATCCCGAATAAAATTCTTATCTTAATCCTGTGATCCCGACGGTTTATACCAGCCAATTCCGATCCCAATCATAAATCTCGCTTCCTTCTTACCTTAAATGCCCGGATCCCGGCCTTGAAATAAGCCCAGTCCCGAATTCCGAAAAACCTATTGGGGACCCTCCATCCACGCACATATGATTCTCTCTTATCAACAAGATGAGATACTGGGACTTGTCTCTGTTTTGCATAAAGTGTACAAATGATTTACCGTAATTTTTTTTAATGAATGTCGCTCTTGAATAAATACCACGGCGTTGTTTGCAAGGGGTCTGGAACTTATAATGAGGAGCTACACTCCAGAAAACCTCTCCCCGACTCGACTCAAATCGGTGGAGGAACGCGGGTCCTGAAGCACTCGTAACAAGGGCCTTCTCGCAGGGTACGTCGTTATTTGAAAATAATAAAAACTTGCTTCGACTTATTCATTCTTAACCTGCAGGTAATGTTAATTTTGACGACTAAAAAAAAAATAACTATACAGAAGAAATAAAAAATATAGAAACATTCTTAAAGCACCTCTACGCCTTCATAACTCAACTCATTTTCTAGAGAGAGCTTCTGTACCTGAAGAGGCCCCATTTTCTTATGACGCATTTAATTTGCGCCACGTTCCGTACCTCGTGCCTCAGAGTACGCTTTCGCAGAAGCAATAGGAATTGTCAACCAAAATCTTACATTTTTCCCACACGATCTCGAAGCAAACTGAGCACTTGTACAAGAGTTTATTCTTAAATCGTGAATAGACAGAGAGCTGAAAATACATCATTTGTTTGTACTCTAGCACAAGGATACTTGACTGATCCAAACACACAAATGACCTGGAAATAATTCATGTTCATTGGCTTGTTCCACGTATAGCATATATACAGGTAACGAGGTTGTTCCGTAATGAGTAAATCATTCAAACCTCGCCTCACCAAATTCTTAGCAACTTTCATTACATGTAGATATGGAGTACTAGGGATATCCTTTAATGGAACATCACAGCACTTTGATATCAGACTGTTAGGTAAATCTATTGAAATGACTGAAAGTAACTTTTTGACGGAGACTGTTGACAGGCCATGTTATCCAACCCATTGAGAACTGTGACACACTTTCACAAGTGCTAGCCAGAGAAAGTCAGTGCAATACAAACAATACAACACATATCTCACTGTTATTTATTGAATTATTTACAACTACTGTATGAGTGAAGATTTGATAAGTTATGATGCCATGTCACTCTACACCACTAGTACACAATTTGAGTGCCTTATTGACCTAGTGCCCTTCATTCATTATACAATAATTTTGATTGCCACAATTTATACTGTCAGTTCAAACAGCCTCCACAACTTAACTCTGTGTTACAAGTAATTGTTAAGTTTTTGTTATCTTCCAACTCAAATACCCTCTTACAAACAGCATGATCAAATATTTGTTATCATCTTATCTTCACATATACACCAAACAAGTCACAAACAGTATTTGTGAGTCCTATGTCAATCATCCAAATGGTACGCTATAGAACCCTTTAAAATTGAGTTTTTAAAAACCAAAACCGTAGTAATCACAACCACCAATCAGAGGAAAGGTAAACACCTTTAAGAGCCAATGATAACTCAAAGTAAAACCAAACTGAATAAAGCGCCAGAATTTGTTGTGCATCTGATGGTTGAGAGAATGGCTCAAGTTTTCTAGACCAATAACAGAGCAAAGTAAAGCAAAACCAGTGCAATCCCTGATTACTTTTGACACTCAGTTGAAAAATGTGCTACTTATGTAGCTTGCTGATGACGATAATAAGGGCAATAATACCCTGATTTCATTTCCCTTTTTGTGAAGTTCATCTTTGTTGGTTCTTGCTATTTAAATTTCTTTCTTTCTTTCAAGTCTTGTTGGAACGCAGGCATACAATGATGCTAATATGTTGGGATGATCACACACCCCACTAATCCAAGTTTCATCATTCGTGTTGCCATAAATTAATCAAACTCAGCCACGATTTAGGGATTGCTGTTCATCTCAGGCATAGCTTCAGGTCATTGAAAATCAAATCCATAGCATTGATAAGTATTCATCCAAGGGCATAAATGAGCATCAGAATGATGCATATAGAGATAACACTAGCCAGTATAATAGAATCTCGTCTTTTCCTGACATTTATACGCTGAATTAAACTGTTAAGAGCAGGAAAACGAGCTAAAGAAGACGTTAAGGATAGCAAAGTACAAACATCACTTGAGAAATCTCTTGTTAGCACCTCTAATAACAATAGTAATAATAGTAATAAATAATTTCAGTAATAATACTCATAATAATAGTGATAATAATTAAAAGATTTTTCACAAATGTTTCTGGGGGTCTCAACTTGTTTGAACCAAAAAATAAGATACAAAAACCAAGACATTTCATAGTAGTGTCCATGGCAATAAACAAAAGCCAGCCTATATTTCAAAGGAAGGCAACTTAGGATCACATTCATTGATAAAAATATCAGAAATACCAATGTAAACTAAATTATAAAAAGGATACTAGTGACAGCACTTAATCGGCTGGTGACACCATGAAGAACACCTCTTTGACTCTGAAGATTTTCTTTGGTGGCCAATGCAACACTACAGTTCACAGAAAAAAAAATGGTAAGATTGAAAAATTAATACATTAGCAACACAGGAGAAACCAAATCACTACCCTGTAATCCTTGTGGGGTATCACAAAACGTAAGCAAACAAAAGAAAGCAGAAAAGTTATTTGGAAATTGCTCGATAGTAGATAATTATTGATCCTTTACATCCTAACCATCGCTATGCATATTCTCCATACAGTTCTCCTTTATTTCCTAAGGTGCTGATATGGAGAATTTGTTTGACAATCAAGAGCTGCTTTACTAGGTGATCATTTCCTTTATTATTGCGACCTTCATGTTTGATTTGGGGTGATATTGTAAGGACAAATTTGATGCTAGTTGCTCTAGGGAGTTAAAAGGTTAAAGCAGTTAAGTTTTAATAGTTCAAAAATAAAAATAAAAAATTCTGGATATTCACTGCCTTGAGGTTATGTAAGGGGTATACTGGAACTGTAAGAAGAATTGCAAACAGAAGTCAAAACAAAACTTACCCTATCACGTCATCTGCCAATCGATCTGAACTACAATATAAATCAAAGAAAGAGTTAGTTTTTCTCTTTGAAGGTAAAAGTTGAGAACAGGAAATCTCCAGGTTCCTTAACACGTAACCTAACTCAACTTTTCCTTAAAAACGTGTCGAACCTAACTTGTAATAATGAAGCAAGTTTAACTGCCTAAACTTGGAGCAAACATGCTGCTAACTCCAAAAACATAAACAACCTTCAGCACAAAAACAGTATACATACTTTCTAATATGTTCATTTTCTTTTAGGTAGAGGTCTGTTCTTCTGTTCATGCCAGTCTTGTATGCACTATCACAACATGCATAAAAACATAGATAAAACATTTGCATAACACTATTTGAAGTGATTCTCAAACATGTTAAGGAAAATCCATTTAAAGCCAATTTAACAAACAGTAGGAGAGTTGTTACACCCCAAAGGTTAGTATGGCTGGTAGGCTTGTTTCCTGCTCATGAATAAGTATTTTTATGAACAGCTGACTCTGGAAAGCTGGTTTTCTATTTAACACCAGACTCTCCTTAACAGATGTCAATTACAACTAACAGACAATGATTGACAAGTTTAGAACATTAACATTTTCAACGAATCAAAAAAAAAAGCCTTGCTTTACCAAAGACAAACAAAGCCATTGGACCACACTAATTGCATCTTTGAGGCCACATTACTGCCAAACTGACACGTGTTTCCACAAACAAGAGTTAAAACACAGGATGTTAAAGATGACTTCAGACCCAAGTCATCCAGGAATCATTTTTGAACCATTAACCCTTTACACACTGACATCAGTATGCTTATTCTCCATACTGTTTTACACACATTTCTCAAGGTGCTCACAAGGAGAATATATATAACAATCAAGAGCTTCTTTAGTTGAAGATCATTTCCTTTATTCTCTTTACCCTTATATGTGATTCAGGGGTTATATTGTAAGGAGAAATTAGATGCTAGTTACCCTAAGGGGTCTAAAGGTAAAAGGGTGACCAGCATCTACTATTTCCCTGCAATATCACTTGTACATATAACTCAAACATTACAGTCATGAGAATAAAAGATATGATAGCAAAATATAGAAGATCTTCATTGTTAAAAAAATCCTCAGTGTCAGTGCCATACAAAATGTTTACAGGTTAGTATAGAGAACATCCATTCTGATGTTTGGTAAAGGGTTAAGAACTACCATCACCCAAATGATCATGTTTGATCACTTATTCTTCAAACTCTAGCAATTTAGAAATGAAAGTGGACTTTAACATACAGAGAAGGATAATGTAACACAGGCCTGATACATATGTAAATGAGCTCTTACTTGATATCTCTGTGTACAGATCCCAATAAATCTTCTCTGTCTCTGAAAGCCTGGATATTAGCCTAGGATAACAATATTAATAGGGAAATTTTCAGAAAGATTACATTTTTCTCAGAGTCTAAATAAGATGAAGCATTTATCTTCTCAGCTGCAACATGAAAAACAACTTAAAATGCTTGAATGTCTCGAAGTGAATCAGCCAATTGAGCCAATCAGAAAAAGTGACAAAGTAAATGTAAAAAAAAACCAATAACAATTCTAAGTTAACAAAGGCAAACTTCCCAAAGTGCAAAAAGATGCTGGCAAACAAGTTGTAGATGGTTTCAGTTTTGCACTTAATTGATTGAGAAAGAAGCACGAGTTTTCTGAAGCTATCACAGTGTGAATTCACAAAAGCCAAAGCAGTATTGGATCACTTCCAACACTAAAATGAAACTTGCCTTAAATGAGAGATTTCAATAAGTACAGGAATGATTTATAGACCTCATCCAGAAAGGTCTAGGGTCAAATCCAATTCAAAGCAAATAATGTACAGTACCTTTGTTTTTGAAAATTCATGTGAGTAACCCTGTAGAATATCCCTATGTCTCTGTAATGTGTGGAGCTGTGTGGCATTAGGTTGGCCCAAGTTGAAGCCAGCAGTATATTCAGCCATTGAGTCATTGACTTCTGTCAACTGCAATTAAACAAATCAAGATTTCTAGAAGCTACGCACAATCCATTAAATCTGTCTTTACTTCTCATGCTTGCAGAGTTTGTCTACACTTCCATTTAGTAAACAGTATTTTCTCCCTTTCACTTTGAGTCAAAGGGCCAGAGGACGAGATAAGGTTAAACAATAAAAGTAAGTAGTTTACAATTATTGTGTTGATTTCCATTCAAAAAAAAAAAAAAAAAGTAAAAATTTTTTAATAATTTGTATTTCTTTCAAATGAAAAAAAATTATTTGTACATAAAGGGAAATTTCTTAGACTTCTCAGTGTTTCGATTGTGGGATAAAGGATGATGTTGGCCAATGGAATAGGAATATTGAGAACTAATATTACATAACCTAGAAAAAGCTATAAAATATAAAGCTATAAAATATAATATTGAATTGTCTGCGATATCGCTAACGAAGACAATCCTTGCAACGAAGACAATTCTTGCAACGTCACCACAGCAACTAGAAATTCAGTAATAGCTTACATTAAGTTATAATTATTCATGACCATATGGATACCCTCCAATAGCTGATATTTATAACAACATCTGACTCATTTCAAAATCAAATGAAAAACTTACCTTGGATAAAAGTTGTTCAATTTCCAGTCCCATAGTTTCAAAAAGTCGTTCACTCGATGAACTGTTTAAAAGCGGCGATGTATCCGAACTACAAAGGAAAAAACAGTGAATAAGACATTTTGTGAGACTCTAGAGTCTGTTTGTATCCATTTTATAACAGTTACCTCTCTTTATAGCCATCACGCTGACTGTAGTTTGTTCCTAATTTGCTGAAGGAGACAAGTTTCAAATCTATTTCGTTTTCAAGCTGTCGCGCTTTCTTCCTCAATTCTGCGAAGAAAAGATAAAATATCACCACAAGAATGCAAAAATTACGGTCGTACTTTTCCAAGGATAGATTAGCTCTACATCAAGATTAAAACATCCCAGAATTACAAAGAAAAACGCAAACCTTCCCATCTAGTTGGAGTGATTGAGGAAGCCATGTTTTCTGCATCATCGAACATAACTACAACTCGCTAAGCATCTTGGATACATGATACGTATCACTTTTGTAGTTAGCCGCTGTGCAAGCTGTTGTTTGACTGCCGGCTTGAATACTTTTGGCCAATCAAAACTCACTAGTTATCCACGGTTCGAAATTTGAATGAGAGTTCCATAACATTAAGTTATTTTTCTATAAATTTCGCGATCAGCTGTGTTTACTGTTCTGTTCGCCGATTAGTTAATGCGAATATGAAGGTAAGTATGTCATAAATACATGTCATAGGTACTGTCAGGATCGCTGCAGAGAGTTGACTACTGTGAAAGCCGCTCTTTCATATGCGAGTGAACTTCGCTTTGAACTGAATCGAAACATTTAATCTCATTCAAGTTAAAAGCTTTTGATTTGACTTGATTTCCTTTTCCATGGTGATCTTGCTCCTCATTAAAAATTGGTTACATTTACACTTAAATTAAGAGTCTCAAAATATGTCATGGCAGTGAAGAAATCTTATTTTAAGAGCGATTTCTGAGACAAAAATACCGAAAAGTCTCATGTAACTGTAAATCACCGGACAATCTGGATAAGTTGATGACTTTTCGAGAGTTTCCTTTCAAACAGTTTTATTTTATTTTCAGGTATTGGAAAATTTAACTGCAAATAAGCCGGCAGAAAGGAAAAAGGATGGTTCATTTGAAGAGTCTTTCCATAAAAGAAATAAAGAAGAAAACCTTGCTTTCCAAAGCATTATTGGCGATTTAACCTCACTGAGTCCTTTGAATGAAAAAACAGGTTTGAATCTCATTCTCTGTAGAAGCCTAGTGCTCTCTAATGCCCCAAAGTCTTCGCATCTTGTGAATCTGAAGCGATTTTGTTAAGTAGCTAGTAGCCATTAAATCGTAATAAATAAATAAATAAACCAGTAAGTCATTTTTTCTTTCCCCCCTCAAGGTGTTCCTTCCCATCATTTCTTTACAGATATTTGCCGCTCAATGAGGTCATGGTTTTGACACTCTCTGGGTATCATTTTAAGATGCATTTCCTTCAATGCAAATGGGCCTTAAAGCATTAAATTAAAATTATGGAACAGGGCTTTAAACACCGGCCTATTTCTAATGCAGGGTAACATTTTGAGTGAAAATTCTCTTTAAAAAGGGATCCACATCTAGAGACTTATATTGGCATGTACCATCCCAAATATACCCAAGTACCTGCTTTATACTTTCCCCCTGATAACTCAAAACTTTCCAATTTCCATTGTAGGTTGGAGTTAGGGTCAAGTGTAATTTGTGCAAATGACTTTCAATGTCAATTTTTCACCTACTACATGAAAAATTCCTGAATAGTGCAGTCTAAACACTCAAGTCTTAATCAGAAGCACTATCACTGACAATAAGAACTGTGGCTGTCTGAGCCTAATGCTCCCAATTTCTTACAAGGATCAAACATGTGAACCTATGGACATATGTCAGATTCTCAACAATACTGGAAAGGCTATGTGAGCATGTAGACTATCATGTCCTACCAGTATATTTATTTGTTGTGCAACCCGAGATTCGGCAATTTTACAAAAAATGGTAAATTTTAATTGTGGTCAAATGTACAAAATGAAGAAATGTAGCTGCAGTTAGAGTAACAGCGCTGTCATATGATATCTAAGTGAAAATGACTTCAACTTAGGCTGTTGAATTACCTGTTGATGTCACTGAAACTGAACCATTTCAGTACACACCCTCACCTGGATAATCACAAGTCCAATTGGTTTTTTCGTGGCTCAAACACAACTGCGTTAACTGGTAAATTGGTTTAACAATATGCTTCAATTTTCTACCTTTCTTTAACGCTTACATCATTCACAAGTAACTGTCAATTTGCATGGGTTTTAGCTTTTGTCCGAGGGGACTCTTCAACCATCACATCCCCACCTTGTTATCTTATGGGTTTTAAGATTTACATGACATGGAAAGTATTATATGTTATGCAAGAGATACTATGATTAAGTATTAAATACCATTTAAAGATAGGTTTTCCATTTAACTTACTCATAGCGGCAGACTCATAGCCCAACATGAGATCACAGAGAGGTTAGTGATTCCTCTTGTTATGAGTCATAACACTTTAAATCCTTCTCATTGATTGCAGTGCTCCAGGTGATAGAAGCTCGTTTTCAAACAGGCAAATTTTACTCTTGGGCAGGTATGTCATCACATACTGATATCACTAAGAATTTCCATTCTTTACCTGTTCAACTTTGAAATAATATCACTAGCTCACCTGATGCCTAGGTATCACTTTTATTTCAATGTACCAGCTCCCAATTTTTTTCAACCAGCTTACATAAAAGGCCATAAAACCTGTATAGCATCCCTCTGAGAGTTTTTGATGTGGGACATGAGACTCTCTGCCCTATATTTTCCACTTTGCGAAGCTTCCATAAGGTAACGACTGATATTTTAATCTGATCCACAGGTGTTCCACTCATTGCAGTCAATCCATTCCAAAATGTTGCAGATCTCTATGACAGTGCAACGGTTGAGAAATACAAGAGAATTGGGCCAAGTGAAATAAAGGTTAAGGATCCAACACTTTGTCACATCTGCCGCGCTAGATGAACTATTTGAAAAAGAATCATGGAGCTCCTTGTTCAAAGCACACATGCGGAGCCCCATGGTTAAGAAAATATGGTAACCTTCAAAGCCAAGAAAATTTGGTAGTCACGTAATAACATCATGGATGAGTCGCAGTGCGAGCACAGTGCGAGACAATTACGTTGCAACCTGTGGGAAATTTAAATAAAGCGAGGGGCAGGAATTACTTAACTATTAATAGTGCTCTTTGTTTCTGCTCGGTCGAAACTACGTTTTTGCAATCAAGTAAATTGTACAGTTAGTCAGGCAACCTAAGGCATATTATATGATGTACTAATTTGATCGTATATTTCATTGAAGGAATGCCCGCCTCATATATTCGCCATTGGTCAGAAAGTGTATTGCGATCTCAGGAGAGATATGGAAACCAAGAACCAGTCCGTTATCGTCAGTGGCGAGAGTGGCGCGGGAAAGGTTAGTAGAGGGAGTGGAATGGAAGTGTTTAAAATAATTGGAATACAGTTGTTTACAAGCTTTATTATTTTTGCAGACATGGACAACACGAAAACTTATGCATTTCATAACTGATTTGACGAATTCGAGGTAAGAAGCCTTCTTTCATGTTGGAGACATTTTCCGATGTCTTGCGGCAATTTTCCGTTTGGTTACTCCATGGCACAAAGAAATACCAAGGTAAATAACATTTTCACCTTTTCCGCACAGGAAAGACGAGATTGCTAAAGTGAATAGAATTGAGCAAAGGATTCTAGATTCGAATCCCATTCTGGAAGCATTTGGAAACGCAAAGACCGTGCGCAACGAAAACAGTAGTCGATTTGGAAAATACATCCAACTTCAGTTTGATAGGTGAGAATTAGCTCAAAGATTAAATAAAAAGTCTATTTGTTGATAATATTGATTTCATAAAATAAGTATTGATTCTACTGTTCTTTTATCTGAGCAATAATTTTACCGGACTGACAGATTAAAAAGCAGGCTTTTTTCCCTCTTGTTCGTTCTTGGATTATCCTGAATTTTACACAGAGACTTCACAGAGAATTTCCGATGGGGTCACAATACATTGTTTTTGGATATTTGTGGTTTGCCATGCCTTGGTAAAGGTTAACAACACAACAATTAACTAGATGTACAGAACACATTTTTCTGTTGGGTATTCTGAGTAGGGTCAGGAGGAACAAAGGGGAAACGGTATACTAAAGTGTAAATGTTGATAGAGATGAGGACCTTAGAGTCAAAGTAGGAGCTCAGTACTACGGACTTTGGCTCTCGCTCATTGTCAAACCGCAAATATTATCTCAAGAAGCAGTAATTGTAATTAGGGAAAGAACGAGGATGTAAACAGACGTAACTCCATTAAGTCTACTCTGAATTGGTGCTAATACATTGTTGATTTTTCATAGGAACCAGAAGATCGTTGGAGCAACTATCAACACTTATCTTCTGGAAAAGACGAGAGTTGTACATCAGGCTAAAGGGGAACGAAAGTTTCACATTTTTGACCAGGTGAAAACGTAAACCGTCAAGATGTAAACTGAAAAGAGTCCAGAAATATCTGTTTTCTATCTCCCTTATTATGTTAATAAGAACCCTTAAATCCTAATTTCAAGCCTTTTCTCTTGCAAATTAGATGACTTCGGCAGAATGCCACCTCCAAGATTCTTCTTTGAGAAATGACGAATCAGCTTCTGCTGGTAAGAATATGTTCCCATAATGCACTGACGTCTCTTAACGCTGGCAACACACGTAAATAACACACCAGGAAAGAACTCTCTCCGTGTTACGCGCGCGCGAGTTCCCCGAGGATTCCGGTTTGATTGAGCACCCCTCGCACAGAGTAGTTGATACTCGGTGATGATGATGACTATTTTTTATTTAATTGGAAAAAACTGCCAGCAAGTTTTACTTTGGTCATTTTTAAAAACCTGGAGTGAAAACACAGATTGACATATTGAGAGTTATCACTTCTATTTCTGTAAATTTTGAAGGTCAATTTTATAGACTCAGGCTTGCTTGTGCAAATGCATGCAAATGTGACGAGTTCCAGGGAACCCTGAACCTGAAGATTAGTTACAAATTTAAAAAGAGAATCTACGAATGTCACCTTCTGAACTAATCTTGGAGCCTTGTTCTAGGATTCTTTAGCAAAGCTCGAGTGTTTCGAGCCGCGATAAAGTTGCGTGTTTGGAGTGAATTTTAAAAAATCAATTCTTTAAAATGTTTTTAAGAGCCGGAAAGGATATGATTTCATTAGATATAATTTTCTCTGCAGCTCTCGAAGCAACAAAGCAAGCGTTGGAGAATGTTGGAATTGACCATCAACTTCAATGCGAAATTTTTAAGGTAGGAACGGTGTATTTAGAAATTTCGATTGATGTCGGTAATTCCGATGAGAGATTGAAATGAAAGCCCGGTGAAAACCTTGTTCTAAACATGATCCTTCTGATGTTAATGTAGAATAGGGCATTATATTAACATGACACTGATGCGTCATGTACCTGACGTGTTGCTTCTGTAGTGGCAAAAAAAACGATGAACAATTAGACGCCGCCTCCGAGGTTCACACAAGCAAAACCTGCGACATAAGATCTGTTATTTCAAGACTCTCGGATATCTCCAAAAGCGGGAATGATCCGTAAAAATAACCATGCTTCAACCACTTAATTTCATTTTACGTTCTTGTTTTATTTTATCGACTATTTTTTCCACTCTAATATGATTTATCTCGATGTATCACTGAAAATTTATTCCTCGTTTTAGATCCTGAGTGGCATTCTCAAACTTTGTGATGTTCACTTTGCGGATGGGAATACGACGACAACGAGCGAAATTTGTTACGTTCAAGATGATCAAGGTTAGTGTGTACCGGTTAAGTTTCTGAATTATTGTAAAACGAAATCCATCAGCCAAAAAAAAAATAGGTCCCAGGGAACTCGTTCTATGGCGCGGAATTCATGAAGTGCGCCTCTTCAATTTCACCATGATAACTGAAGTACTGGTGTAATAATCAATGAGATTTTTCAGGCTTACTTTCATTACTGGGAAGATCACTCTCATATTCAAAGGGCAAATTGATGAAAAGAATGAAGTAGCTTCTATGGAGGTAAAAGGGACTGGGCAAGGAATGGATGAACGGACAGACGAGTGGATAGACGGATGGATGGATAGATTAATGAATGAAACATTTGAGTCTGTTGAACGCAAACCACAGTTTTGAAGTTAAAAGGAAAACAAAATACAAATATTTGCCATAGGAACACCCTTAGCCATTCAGGAATTGTTACTTTTTGTTCTGTCACATTGTGCTGTGTTCATTGCTCTTTAAACTGTCCGGTTCAATTTCAGAAGTTTGTGATTTACTGGGAACCGAAGCGCAGTCTCTAGAGCAATGCTTGTGCTCACGACGAATCACAACGGGTTCCACTGGCGAACAGTTCATGAAGCCTTGTTCAACATCAGAATGCGTGGAGAGAAGAGATTGTATAGCCAAACTTGTCTACTCCAGGTATGATTTCAGTCTGGAATTTGATTACAGAATAAAGGCTTGTGCACGATGCCTTAGAACTACTGACCTAAGCTTCTCCCACCCCCCCCCCCCCCAGCTTACCTTGATGAGGTGACCTAAAAAGTTATTTTACGTGTGACAAGCGCCCATTTTTTATTTATTTACTTTCCTAGATTGTTCGACTGGATAGTAAACTTCATAAACATTTCTATCAGAGCACCGCTTGATTCAAAACATTCTTTCATCGGTAAGAATAGATAGAAAATAATCATTATTGTGCTTAAGTTTTATCCCATCTGAAAGTAAATGTTGATTAAGAAGTTTTGGAGGAAGTTCAAGTCAACCCTTAATTTTCCAGGATCTGGTTGGGAATTCTCCTTTCTATTCGCTATACATTGCTTTGAAAATTAGCTCAGAGTATTCGGTGTTATCAGCCCCTAGCTGACATCTTAGTCTGTTCTGATAACCTTTTGGCTGGATAATGGCTCTTGTAAAGAGAAATTACGGGATGATCACGTCGAATTCTAGGAATTAAAAGGTTAACCTCGATCGCATTTAAGCTGCGCACAGATTTTTCTAGACCATTGGTTTGTCGTGGATAAAAGCTACGCTTGGATAAATGTTACCTGACCTTGACTTTGTGTCAGAAATCACTCACTCTCTTCTGTTTCATTCCAGGTCTTTTAGACATCTACGGATTTGAAAACTTCCACTTGAACAGCTTGGAGCAGTTATGTATCAACTATGCTAATGAAAAGCTTCAACAACATTTCGTGTACCACTTTATGAAAAAACAACAGGTATGTCGTTATCGGCTTCTTCCTAAACAGTTTTGACATTTTGAACAGTTCTTCAAACTGATAAAACTTTGTATAACGGTACCCTATGAAATAATCACTGAAAAACTGACCAATCAGTATACACAAATCGGACCGATCACGCTTGACAGACAACACCTGCTCACCCGAGCCTGAGGATAACGTCAGTCTAGATTGACAAAACTTCTATTACTACTTCCGCCAACAGTCGTTCTCAGGACTACACGATCAAAAAGGTACCTTAGGTCGCTAGCAGTGGCGGAGCCGGGCAAGAATTCGAGTACACTAACCAATTTGACGCTTCTCCATTTGCATTCTAGGAAGAATATCAGAAGGAAGGTATTGACTGGACCTTTCAAGAGTTCGTGGACAATCGTCCGTGTTTAGATCTCATTGAAGGGAGGACAAGTGTCTTTTCGTTAATGAACGAGGTAACAGAATGTTTTGTGCAAGATGAATTCTTCATGCGCCTTTTTCTCAGATGGATGGGAACGTGTTCCTTATTTTAGTGAGTCAAGCACTAATTAAAGCTTATTTTTTTTCGAACGTGAAAGCGTCAGAGGTATTTTAACCCTCAAGAGTTACAAGCATTTAATTGTTCCTACAATATAACCCATGAATCAAACATGGAAGTCATACTAATAGAGGAGAAGCTTTTGATTATTGAAAAATTTCTCCTAAATGTATAGAGAACGGTATGGAGAATATGCATACTGATGTTAGGTTGCAAAGGGTTAAGAATTAGTAAGTCACGCCCTCATCACTCTATACCTTCTGATAAATGCCCTTTTCTCCTCGTTTTAGGAGTGCCGTTTGAAAAGAGAGCTGGACACTAATTCGTTCAGTACCCGCCTGAAGACAGCACTGGCTCAAAACACTCACTTTACTTGTCCGCGGTTTAAAAGTGAAAATCACGAGTTCAGTATTCATCACTTTGCCGAGAGTGTCTCTTACCAAGTAGAAGAACTCGTCAAGAAAAACAAGGTCAGATTTTTTGTCATATTCTACTAACCACAGACAGCAAGCTATAATTTGGCGGACAAATAAAGTAAGTAAAGCTCAAGCTTACGTTGCTGATAGTTTTGGGGGTAATGAGCAATGAGATCTCCAACCCTCCGGGGGCTTCGACGCTCATAACTTCGACGCCTCATATTGTAGCTTTTGATTGGAACCCTCAAGGGAGAAAAGGCCGTAGCTGATCTTAAACAATCTTGTGTCAAAGCCTAAGGAAGGATCTAGACAAGATATGCATTGTCCTAGAAAGTTGGAGAGGGTCATTCTAGCACGTTACTCATATTTTCATGACCCATCACTAATACTGTAACTTGTATCGCAACAACTGCGCGGGAAGAGGACAGGGTCTTTATTGCAACGTGTTCCACACTGTCTTCCTATATGTAACCCAATCCTCATTCTTTTCATTTGGTTATCGCAGGATTTTGTTCCACCCGAAGTAATCGAACTGTTACAAAGCAGCACCAATTCATTGATCCAAGAGCTGTTTCAAGCGAGAGATCTTATTCCGGACAGAGCTAGTGAACAAGAGGTAATAAGTCTAATTAGCTGTAATACGAGGTTTGCTTCAAGTGAGCGTCACTTCACTTTTCATAATTTTGGTCACCTTTTGCTTTGCATTTGTTCTAGAATGGACAGTTTCTATTCAAGGAAAGCAGTAAACATCGACAGTCCACAATCACTGTTGTTCATAAATTCAAGGTATTTGAGCAAGTCTTGTCCTTACAAAAAGGGTATTGATGCGTTTTCGTGGAGAGCAATCATAGTTGTGGGAGTTTCCGGTATAGTCGCGAGAGGAATGGAGAAGAGAAAAAAGAGCGAAAACGTGCTACCTCAACCTCGTTTCCACCCTCTCCCTTCAGCACACGGGAAAAAGATGCTGTGATTAAAAGACTGTGGTCATTTCCCCAGGCTCAAACTGGCTATGCCCCTGTTACATTCATAATTCTTAGAGACATTTCCAGTTCCGATGGTGTTCTCGAAATGGAGGTTCCACAGTGAATCTGGTAACAGTTCTTTTGTAAATGTTATCATTCAATTATTTCACAAATGTTTACATTGTTCCTGGCTTATTTCAGGATTCACTCAACAGACTGATGTCTACACTGCGTTCTACAAATGTTCACTACATTCGTTGTATAAAGCCAAACTCCAATTGTCAGCCCGGAGTATTCGATAGAAACCAGGTATGTTAATGACCCGGGTGTGGGCAGAAGGAGTTATACTAACGTCTTATGCATTTTGAGGCATGCCAGGTTGTTTTGTTCTTGTAAGCTATTACTCTATCTTGACACATATACCCCTAGACTAAACTTCCCTCCTTCCCCCCCCCCCCCCCAACCCCTGCCTCTCCTTCTTCGTCGATAAACCCGGGTGTGGGCAGAAGGAGTTATACTAACGTCTTATGCATTTTGAGGCATGCCAGGTTGTTTTGTTCTTGTAAGCTATTACTCTATCTTGACACATACGCCCCTAGACTAAACTTCCCTCCTCCCCCCCCCCCAACCCCTCCCTATCCTTCTACGTCGATAAACTTCACTGTCCGTCCTCTTAGGTGTAATATATCAGCAAAATGTTTTCACATACTTAGGTAATGGCTCAGTTGAATGCATGTGGTTTGGTAGAGACAATTCGAATCAGCGCTGCTGGTTATCCAATCAGGTAAGCCCAGAAAACTGTATTAATCCTACCGTACATCAATAATAATATCTACTCACTTCGCTAAAATGAGCCAAATCATTGGACCAATGCATGTCCCACATCACGATGTAACGTAACGGAATGTATTGCGTAACGTAATGCATCAGGAAGTATCTACTCATGATGTGGCGGTGGTGTTCTGCCGTTTGCATTTTAAAGGATTGGCAGTACTGTGAGCGTAGTGTAGGATCCATACATGGCTTCTTAAGTGGAGTCGGTGGATCTGCACCACACACTACAAGGTTACACACAGTGAATTATGTTTAAAAAAGGCTAATGCGACAATTTTTTTCGCAGACTATCCCATCATGAATTTCTGAAACGCTACAGTGTCGCCTTGAAGCATATGGACCCTGTTATGAACAGTCACGTTACTTTTCCTCAAGCCAAGTGGCCGAGGACAGTAGAATCGGCGTCTCCTCGCGTTCCCGCCTTGGAAAGACTCAAGCGTCGATCGCGTCGGAGACACCGAAGTAGCTACGACCACACGAGACACATCTGTCGGTCGATCTTGGAGATTGTCAAGGTTGATAGTGATGAAGTTAAAGAAAATGTCCTTGAGAATAGCAGTCATGGTGTGAAAATTGGAAGGACGAGGGTTTTTCTAAGGGAAGAAACGGTGAGTCATGAAAGGGCTGTGGAAAAGGTTTTTTTTAACAGATGTAAGACCTAGGCTCTACACCCGCGTCATATTAGAGTTTAAGCATGATAATTTGAATATGAGGGGGGAGGGGAGGGGGACATGCATCCTAGAGAGGACCGCTCTTAGCCACGCCCTTTTAAGACTGTGTCCTACTTACCTATGATTCTAGCCCCCATGATAACATAGCCGGTACTAATAAGAGCTTATAATCAAAACAACAACAGAAATGCAACTTGTTTTCTAACTAGTCTAGTTTTCTTTGTCATTTTTAGATGGAGAAGTTGGAGCAAGTACGAAACAGATGTCTCACCAAATCAGTGTTGATAATCCAGAAGTGTTGGAGGCGTCACAAAAGGAGGCTCGAACGGAGAAGGGTGACTGCGGCTGTTTTAATCCAATCAGGTGAAATACCTATCTTGGTTTTTCGTAAAGGAAGCTATATCGTAAGGTTGAAAAAAAAATAATTGCCAATGCGCTGCAAGTAAGTCTCTATTTTAGTCGAACCAATGGCCCTCCGCACATTAGCCCTATAGTATAACCACTCTGTTACAGAGCAAATTGTTTCGAATACGTTTATTAGAAACAAATGGGTGACCGTAGAAGCGATAAATTAAGACCCTGTAGGCACTTTGCAAAGATTTGTTTAAACTAATAACAGAGCCCGCAGCGGTCGCAGCGCGCGCAACGTAGCCCCATAATTACAGGAAGTAGTAGTAATATGTTATATCGCTTTAAAATCAAACACCGTGGTCTATTTCTCAGAAAGGGAACTACTAAAGAAAACCCGTGTTACTTTCCTTTCGTGTTTAGCTTGGAAAGGATGGAGAGCCAAGATAAATTTCCGGAGAATTCAGGAATCAACCAAAGTCATACAACGCTATGCGAGACGCTATTTCGAGGCGAAACGACTAAAAAAAGAGTGCCGAAGTGTTCTAAACTCAACCGGTGACATGTCCACAAAAGAGGCCTTGGCTCTGAAGGAAAGCATTTGTGTTTCACCATTGTTCCCATCTTTTTCACTCCTTGAAGCTACTGGCCGTCATTTTGGTTTGACTTCAAGTTTAGCCTCACGCGCAATGCCGTCTTGGTTCGACGAGTTTACACCACAAAACCGTAGGTTGTCGCCTTGTAAAAGTCAAATGATGATGAGTTCGAGCAGAAGTCATGTAAGCCCTCTTGGTCTGTTAATGGGCTTCGGACAGGGGAACCTTCACACAAGAATACAGACTAGAAAGCACTGTGTCACGCAGTCCGTCTATAAATCGTCCACTATTATATCGCGGCGAGACATTGAAAAGGTACACAGCTTTATGTAACATATTTCAGTATCGCCGGCTGTTTTGTTCAGGCGCGCCGTTTGGGTTCTAACGCGTGCATATGAAATTTTCATGTGGAATAAGATTGAAACCCGAGAAAGAATGTGCATAGATTTAACCGTTACAAGCGCCCGAGTACACGCATACATGCGTCTAGTGGTGGGATCAAATGGTGTGAAATGCACGGAGAAAGAAAACTTTGTTTGTTTGTTTTTTTAATAATGACGCATACTCTTACTCAAATTTAAAAAATGGCTCCTGCGAATTTTGTTGGCGCAGGCAAACCTCTTTGCAATCTTTTCATGGTTTACCGTGTCCTTCAATATGTTATTTCGCTAGGCGCGATCACGAAACTGAATTTGTATCTAAGCTTCCATCTAGATTGCAGTTACCTTGTATCAAACTTCTATTCCAGGTACCAGTAGCATTTCATTGCAAAGGAACCCCTCTGGCTTACGCCAACACGAGACCACATCCGGGAAACACAACCAACACGGTAAGCGATAATACCATACTCTCGGATGGGCCATTACTCTAATAGTATCATATTACGAGAATTTTAGGTTCCCTTAGCACGTGTAATACTAACATGATTATGAGGTGGCTGTAATTTGCTCTGACCCTGTTTTAGAAAATGTAGGCCCTCTTAACCCTTTACACCCTAACATCAGTATGCATATTCTCCATACTGTTCTTAATACTTTCCCTAAGGTGCTGACAAGGAGAATTTGATTACTGATCAAAAGCTACTTTTAGTTGGTAATCATCTCCTTCATTCTCGTGACCTTAATTTATGATTCAGGAGTGATATTGTTGGGAGAAATTAGATGTTGGTCACTTTAAGGGTTTAAAGGGTTAAAGTGGGCGTCGACGAAGCACATTGCTTTCAGCGCTCAAAGCCTCATTGAAAAGTCCAGTTTCCAAATTGAGTTTACGAGCAAGACACGTTAATCTTTAAGTGCTTGTCTCCTACCAGGGATGTAATTCTGCACCACCCAACTGCCACAGAAACCTAACATGCTAAGGGGGGTACCTGGTCTGGGAGGGGCTAACATTACATCTTGGAGGAGGACGTGAACTTACAACATTCTCTAAGATATTCCACAGTCACTCGTTTGTCATCATATAACAATATTATTCGTCAAGTATAGGTTGTGGCTTCACTGTCTCCTCCAAATATTTCCTTTCAGGGATTAGCAAGCATCAGCGAAATGGATTGTTAACAAAAGTGAACGACCTCACCCTGCACTTTGCACCGGCTCTTTCGGCACGGGAGTGATGGACAAGTAACTTCGCAGACATTTTCTCGCGCTTATTACATCGCAACCAGGTCATTCTATTTATCCGCAAGGCAATGCGAGTTGGTTAATGCACTGGGAACGAGAAATCCTCGACTAAATGAAAATATGACTGTGTTGATTTCGATTTAAGTTACTTCTTAAAGCGTTATGTTGATCCAAAGATGTAGACAAGAAATTATGTCTACAAGAGAATTTTCGCTCACTATTCGCGAAGCCTAACTCAACGGAGCAAAAAAATATCGCCGCGTGAAAAAGGAGAGGTATTGTTTGAATGGTAAATCATACAGTAGAAAAAAAAATTCTAAAAAAAAAAATTGTGTTTAATTACACTGTTACGTTAGAGTAATACGTGGTAATCTACAAGTTTGGTGTAAAATATTTTTTTAATTAGGGATTAATTCATATTCGATGTCGAGATTTCATTTTGTCTTCTGTTTCTTCTGGGACTGTGCCTCGTCGTAAGCCTTTCGCTTAGCCTCAAGTTTTCGTACCTAAAACGAAATACAACTTATTAAAAACTTCAGCTTTTAGCAATAAAAGTTGATCTTAGAGGTATTCGTATTATTCGGCACCCTTGGCCAAAAACCAGGATCTGGAAAGTAAAGTCTTTCTCGCTCAACTTTCAAAGAAACTAGAAGAGAATTTATTTTAATACTTTACCTCTGATCTCTTTTTCTTCTTGGAATGCATAATTTGGTCGTATAATCGTCTGTCTTTCTTCTTCATCGCCATGATGGCCAGGTTCTTTTCTTCTTTGCTGAGTCCTTCGCCAGACGTTCCTGAACGAGAAGAAAAATGTCGAAATAACTAGGTAAATTTATAGTTTCCCTTCCAATACCAAAATTACAACTTCTACACCCCGATTTCAACATCTCTGGACTAGAGTACATTTCAATTGAGTATAGAAGAAACCTAAACCAAAGCAATTACAAGTAGCCAATAAGAATATTAAACGAACAAAAATGATGCAAACTGCCTGTAGCTCAGTTCACCGTACGAGATCAAGTCCTGATTAGTTTAATTTTTGTATCTGATTGGTTAAGGGAGAGTGCGACTTTTATGGACCAATCAAACAGCGAAGTAAAGTAAATCCAATGCAATCCGTAGTTATTCTAGGTTTTCGATTGAAAATCTCTGTCCTAGCGATAGCGCGTTACTTCAAAGAATGAGATTTATTCATATTCAAAAGATAGATGAGATATTACACGCCCTCTGATTGGCCAAAAAACTACCCAAACCTATCCATAGCTCCTTCATAAAAGCGATGGACCACACCCGCGACATATTAATAGAACACTAAACAAATTTGTAGATCACTTGTCTTTGACTCTTGATATAATAATTTCTCTCACGTTCTCCCCACAACCCGCGTGGGTTATTGTGCCAGTGTTAGTAAATGGACAGAAAATGCGGTCTATTGTATAATCAAGCTACTATTGACCAAATAGAAGATCCAGCAAATAAACCAAAGAGAACCTGCGGAGCTTAAAGGTTGAATATCTCAAATGTATTTTGGACAACAGCACCATTTAATCCCTACAACTTCCTCACCCTCTTCATTCTCCTGTCCAGCCTCACTTTCACCCGCTTCTGTCTGCCTCTGTTCTTCCAGCATGGCTTGTCTCTCAGGGGGTACATAATCACCCTCTTGTTCTTCCACAAACGGGGATAAGTGGGGCGGAAGCTCAACCCCTGGGAAATAATCCTCCACAGGGAGAAGTTTACGGCAATTCACACAGTCGAATACCCATTGAGGTTGGACGTAATACCTGGAGGATACGAAAGAGTTTCTTTACAAAGCACCAACCCCTTTCAAACCCAAGATCTCAATACCATACATTCTATAAAACTATAGCTCCGATGATTTGGTGTCATACCAGACAATATTCACCAGCTGATGTACTACATTCTTCTCATTACCTCTTTTGCTTAACTAGAGTTGATATTGAAAGGAGAAATTACCTATTGATCACTCCTGGGGGGGGGGGAGGGGTGGGAAAGAGCACAGAAAGTAGGCTCCTATCGTTCTTTCTACGTTACGAAACGCTCCTCTCAAAAGAAGCGTCGGGGGAATGTTGCGTGAAATTCTGAAAAACGGCTGCAAAGGAGACTAAATAGAAAGTCGATATGGCGAGAACGCTTGTTATAAATCTGACAAATTTGGCTGCTCAACTGGAGCGAGGAGTATCTTTTCTTTTTCCACTATGCTATAACAGCTACTTGCGTTATTTGAATTACATGTGTTTCGCCCTCGTACAGGCTCTCTAGTCGAAGATAGGGCGAAGAGGAAAAAGCGAGGAAGGGTATGGGGTTAGGAGGAAGGCGGAGGTAGGGGGATGGGAGCTTCCGTTAGAGCCCAGTTCTTCCCCGGCCTTCCTACTGGAACCTGTTTTAACGTTTCCAGTGGTTCTCGAGGCCGAAATCGTTTACGGGACCAAGTTTTAGAGGATTCCTTACGTTCAAAAACTAGTTGGATATAACAGGATTGCGGCTCCAAATTTTTCAGTCAGCAAGAATCTCCCAATCTGATACAAACCTGGATAAATATGTGTGTCCATAAACTGGTCTGTCTACAATCTGATGGGTAATTGAATCACAGTTCTCCTCAAACGTGGCTCCTATAGCTTCTGAACTCTGCCACGAGACTTCCCCTCCAAAACATCTGTCATCGAAAAATTAAAGTTTACAAGGAAACCAGGTGGACAATCAAACATGGTTTGATACTACTCTAGTTTAAAGATTTAATGAATGTAACCTAGAATTTACATTTTTTTTTTTACAATTTTTCATTGACCCAGGCACGTTGAGAAAACATTTGGCAAGTTGAGAAAAGTTACTGTGTCACATATCTCAAAATAAATTACTTATGCACTTGTGAAATCAAATCTTTTTGATATACATTATTTTTTAAGTAACAAAAGTAACACCCCCTGATGCATATTCTCTTCTTGAATGTGAGTGCTCGCAATTTAACTTGCAGGATAGGACCTGTGTGTATGGGATGTACAAATACCATCATTGTACAAAGTTTCCTTCACTGGTTTCCCAAAATTGTGATGATACAAGAAAAGAGAGACTTCAACAGTTGTTACTTTAAGTGCAAATCCTTTCCCAAGAACACAAACAATGACCCAACCAAGCACTACCCACAAACTGCTTAATCAAGAATTTATGGTAGTTTGTTAATAAACCTCTAAAATACAGCACATTTTGTGACCAAAATAAGGAGTAAAGGACACAAATAATGACCCAACCAAGCACTGCCTACAAACTGCTTAATCAAGAATTTCTGACAGTTTGTTAATAAACCTCTAAAATACAGCACATTTTGTGACCAAAATAAGGAGTAAAGGACACAAATAATGACCCAACCAAGCACTGCCTACAAACTGCTTAATCAAGAATTTCTGACAGTTTGTTAATAAACCTCTAAAATACAGCATATTTTGTGACCAAAATAAGGAGTAAAGGACACAAATAATGACCCAACCAAGCACTTCCCACAAACTGCTTCATCAAGAATTTCTGACAGTTTGTTAATAAACCTCTCAAATACAGCACATTTTGTGGGCAAAATGAGGAGTACAGGACACAAACAATGACCCAACCAAGCACTGCCAACAAAATGCTTAATCAAGAATTTCTGATAGTTTGTTAATAAACCTCTCAAATACAGCACATTTTGTAGGCAAGATAAGGGGTAAAGGTTATTAAGCACAAGGCTACCAAGTCTTGCCTGGTTGTTTTTAACGCCAATGAGATTGAGGCAGGACTAGTGTAAAAGTGTCATTACCTGCCTATCTCATATGAGACCTCCAGGAGTTCACTTCTAGTCTTATATTTTTTGCTGGTAATCTCTCATAAGGGTGCCCTTATATTTAATTAAAAATGTAATGAAACCGTAACAATATCAAAACATCTTTACCTGAGAACAAACACCAGTATTTCTCTCGGGACCTCTCTGGACAGAAACACCTTGCAGTCTGAAAACAGGTTTTTAAGTTTTTCTGTTTCTTGAAGCTCTTTCTTAATAGCCTCCTGTGCTTTGGCATCCTCGCTCTGTCAAAAAAAAAACAGATTAGTGTATTTTGATGGTTTCTCTGCACCTCTTGCAAATTTCAGTACAATTATTTACTGACATGTTATTAATGTTGAAGAACACATATAACCAGCAACATATCTTCTACTAAAAACACAACATACTTCAGGATCAACAGGAAATTCATCTACTTCAACATCATCATCCTGAGCTGAAAACAAAATGGAAAAAAATGAATGTAACGCACCATTAACATTTCATGTACTTCACAAATCCCACAGGGAAGGTGTAGGTCAACCGCAAGTTGTTTGAGTGGCCATGGCCTTTACCAGTGTTCACCCTAACATCAGTATGCATATTCTCCATACTGTCCTTAATATATTTTCCTGTAGTACTGATATGGGGAATTTGTTCTAGAATAAAAGAGCTTCTTTAGTGGGTGATCATTTCTGTTATTCTCATGGCCTTAATCCTTGATTTAGGGGTGACTATATGGGGAGATAATAGACAATGGTTACTCCAAGAAATATATTGACATGCCTACCTGTTACTGACAAGTTTTGATTCAAAGCAGACAGCACCTTATAAGAAAACAGAAGGCAAACATACCCATGAGAAATTGCTTAGGAAGACCAGGGTTTGCAATACTTATTTGACAAAGACAAGGGAATAACCATGAGAGTATTAATTAGTCACAATCAGTGGGTGAATAGTGTGCTTAACTCTAGGAAGGGGGTCTGCAGGACACAAGTAAAACTCCTTGTTACTTCATGCCTGGTGAAATTTGGATGAGCTTTAGAGATACAGGTTCTACTCACACACCCACTGACTCCAGTTGGTGCTCATTACATTTTAATTTCCTCATGTAGCATGCCTGCCAAACTTTGCCAAATGAAAAAGCAGCAATTGTCAGCTGGATTTTTGGCTTAAAGATCACTGGGCCAAATGCTGCCAGCCTAATTTCTAAGCTACAACCCTGTAATAAAGTTCAAATAAAGCATATCATTGAAGCGACTGCTTGATTGCACCAGATCAGCTGTTTGATTAATATAAAGAAACATGCAAAATGTTCAATATTTTTTGGAGTCAGCTAGAAACTAATAGACGTATGTCCAGTGAAGAAATGTCTCACCTCATCTTCCAGTTCTGAATCTTCACAATAGTCTGTGTTACTTGTGTTATTGTATTCACCAGCAAGCTGCACATTCAAGGTGGGAAGACAAAGAAGAAGCATAAAGCTAATACATCTTAATCATATTTACAGTTTCCTGATTCAACCTGATACTAAAATCACAGTCAACAATCAGGTGACCAAAGAACTTATTTCCAAGCTGGAGGAATGTCAGGAATGCTGGCTATAGAGATGAATAAACCTTTCCACATCTGTCAACCCTTTAACTCCCAAGATCTGAGTGTTAATTCTCTCCTTTAGCTGCTACACATTTCCTTGTAAATTAGTTATGAGAACTTGGTGCTAGATCAAGATAGCAGCTTCTACCTAATAAGGTTGAATATTCTCATTACCTATTTGCTGAAGAATGTATGGATATTGTAGGGAGAAGTTTTATGTTAATCACTTCTGGGAGTTAAAGGGTTAATCCCTTTAGTAACTTCAATGGTATACATAACAGTGCTTTTTAGTTGAGTATAGTAAAACCATCTGGTTTCTGAGTTTGACAATCAGAGGAAATGTATAAAGCTGAAAAGGAGAATTTCCAATAACATATTGGCAGTTAAGGATAAACTAACCTTGGGAGGGTAGTGTAAATTCAACATATTGTACAATTTGAAATTCACAAATCCTATCATGGTTGTGTAGAACTCTACAAAAGTCAGCATCACTCTGAAGTCAACATCTGTTGGTGGCTGCAAAAAAAAAACCAACATATAACCTCTACCTATGTAACCACTAGCAAGTCTTAACATGGCTAACACAATTGGCACTGTCAATTAGTGTCCAGTTAACTGGTTTAAAGCAGACATGCTGGCCTTATGGTTAGTGTGCTGGACTCCTGGGTCAAGAAGTCCAGGTGTGAAACCTGGCCAGCTCAATCTATTGTGTTCTTGGGGAAGACACGTTACCCTCACAGTGCCACTCTCCACCTATGTACAAATGTGTACCAATGAATTGTCACAAAGGCTGATGAAATGCTGGGGGGTAACATCCCATCCAGAGGAGAGGGGTGTGTAGTAATACTCTTTGTTAATTTATGTTATGGAATCCAGAATAAGATCCAGCTGGATGTGCTACTTCACTCATGTAAAGACTTAACCCTTCAAGATCTGAATGTTAATTCTCTTCTCTAGCTGCTACACATTAGTTATGAGAATTTTAAGTTAGATCAAGGTAACAACTGCTACCTGATTAGATCGAGTATTCTCATTACCTATTTGCTGGGTAATGCTTGAATAATATGGGAAGACATTACTTGTTGATCACTTTTGGAAGTTAAAGAGTTCACCTTTTTTTAACTGATTTAAACACAAGTCTACAATTGAAGATAAAAAAAGAAAGCTGCAGCTCAAAACAGTAACACTGGAAAAAGCTTCTATTATTACCTCTTGACAAAACTGGTAAGGAACAATCCATGTCACGGGTTGATCTTGGATTTCAGCTTGAAAATAGACTCCTTTTATTGACAGAAATACCTTTGAAAGAGATATCAATCTTGAGTAAGGAATACCAACACGTGAGACCACAGGACAACACAAATCAGTTAATAGAAGTTTACTTTATGAAAATACCTTTCTTAGTGACTTAGATGCTATGATGTAATGCTGAAATTCAACTGCAACAAACACAAAAGTATCAGAATGACAAAGTGGTTCTTAATTAAGTGAGCTCAAAAATGTAAAAAAACTTTCATTTCAGCTGGGCTTTGGTTTAACTCTTTAACTCTTTAACTCTTTAACTCTTTAACCCTTGGAGTGGCCAGCATCTAATTTCTCCTCACAGTAATACTTTTGAATCAGTCATTAAGATCATGAGAATAACAGAAATGATTGCCAACCTAAGAAACTCTTGATTGTTAAACAAATTCTCCTTGTCAGTACCAACTGATTTATATAGACAAGAGTATAGAGAATATGAATACTGATGTTAGGGTGTAAAGGGTTAAAAACTACAGGCAGCCCATCCATTCACTCTTCCTTTTTTCAGTAAGACAATGTGATTATCAGAGTGGGGGTACTCACTTTGGCTATAATGACATTTTAACAAGAGTCAGAAATTTTCAAACTTGAAAGTCAAAGCACCACATTTCATCTGTAATAATAAGTCAATAAGAACATTATCTGTTAAAAACAAAATTGAAAAAGTCACTTACCAGATAATCTTTTGCATTGTTTTACAACATCAGCCTGTCAATAAAGAATATGAAAAATAAAGATTAATACCAAAAGTAACTCTTTCTGATACAAGTTTAATGTTTTCAAAGAAAAAAAATAGTATAAGAACCACTACAAAATAAAAATAATCATTACCTGTATTTTATCAGTTTGCGGCATTGTTGAAAATAATAACACCATGGATAAAGCATCATCAAGGTCTCTCACTGCATCAATGAAAGTTGGATATCTGAAAATTTGAATAAATGAAATAATGCACGGAGAATATATTGTTGACAACCAGAGATCACAACATTTCAAGGGTAAAAATTCCATTTTGTCATCCTTCTCCTCTTGAAGAGCTCAATGGTTTTAAGAAAGGAATAGTAAATGTACAATATATTATGAAAGTCAATGTGAAAAATTGACAAAACTAACAGGTACAATAACTGTTAATGAATAACGAACAATACCAACAATAACGTCAATTTGATCTGCATAACGTTACCCCATCTGAAATGTCAGGCAATCATGTATGCAACGCTATTGCTGGAAGGACAGTTGTCAGTGACAGTGAGAAACCTTTTCCATTGTGACCAGAATTTAGAGATCAAAATATCAGTTACTATTGCCAAAAACAGTGCTTCTCAAGACTAAAGTAGAACTGAGTAAGTGGTTTGAACTGATAGTTAACATTTGACCAAGTATTCTGATCATCTGTGTGAGGATAGTCCTGAGAAGACTGTCTTGTCGTTGGCAATGGTCCTCCGAAGGTCAGTCACCACTACTGACAACAGCATCCCTCAGGGCTATCCTCAAGTGGAAAATCCAAATATACAATCTAACCTTACACTGTTTGACAAATCATTTCTGAGTTCAATCCATTCAAGATAATGATTATTACAAATAATTTTTATTTTTTCTAATCCTTGCAATAATCCACTGAATGACACAAAAAGTACTGACCTTTCCTTGAGAATGTGATCAAGTTTGTAAATCGGTTTGTTGTCCACTAATCTTTGAGCAGTACCTGGTTCCTCCTTAGCAATGGCCTTCTTGAGCTTTCTAAGAAATATCTTAAACTCTCTGAACTTGTTAAGAATTGGTTCATGTGCTAGGTACTGAATGTCTTTAATGTAATAATAAGTCTTGTTTGCTGTACTTCCTTTGTTCACTTTCTTCTTGTTCTTTGGTTCAACTGGGTAAATGCCCTTCAAAATACAGATTCGCCTAAAAATGAAACAAATCAAAACTTAAGAAAAAGTATTTCTTTGCATAAAAAGGTACTGAAGTGAATTTGACGATCAACAGCCTCAAATTTTACCTGAAATCCGGCAAACTGAGCTGCAGTTTCTTCAGCGCTTGATTTCTTGATATATAATTTGTTGCGGCTCCACTTTCTCCCTGAAAAGAAATTCGTGAGTATATTTATTTAGATTAGATTGTCAAATACCGCTAACAATTTAAAGATGCGTCAAAATATACCTTTTTCTTCAGCTTTCCCATCGTGTTTTCCTCGGAAAATTGACTCCACGTGAAAATGTTGTGAAATTCACAGCTTCCAAAGCCTTGTGGGACTGCGCCTGTTTGATTTCGTGTTTTGCACCAGAAAATGGCGGGTAGAAGCAAAAATACGTCAGACAGGTTTCTTTCTCCTGCATATTTCCAAGTTACAAGGCCTAAGATCCCCTCACAGCAAACCACTTCAGCTCCCAGGAAGCTTCTGCCTCCATCTGAATATAATGTTGTGAAAGATCAGGGCGAAGAAAGTGAAAAAGTCCTCGTTGAAATAGACATATTGCAGAATGAAAATAGACAGCTTCGAGAGCAACTTAAGAGATCTAAAGAGGAGGAAATACGACTTGAAGGGGAGATACGAAAGAGCAGGCTTCTGGTGCAGAAGGGTAGAGTCGATGATGCCCTTGATCTGAAACAAATGGCTGAACTTCACGAGGAAAATCTCTCGCTGCAATCAGAAGTTAAGAAGCTTAGAGCCACAAACTCGAAACTTAAAATAGATGTTAAAGAGGTAAAAAGTAACTTCGAAACAGATTTAGGAAGATGTGAAGCCGAGCTAGAGAAGGCGCACACGTTGATAAAAGAGCTTAAAGCTGAAATGAGGCAAAAGGAAGAAATATTCGAGAGAGAGGTGGAGAGTTTGGAGAAACGCGCTAGAAAGCAGATGACAGTGGTGAAAAGTTTGAAAGCTCAAGTGAAAAATGCAGAAGAGCAAGTGAAGATTGACAGGAATGGATTTGAGGAGGTGATCAGTAAAAATGAATTTGACAAGTATGAGCAAGTCAAGGCAATTCAAAAGACTTTAGATTCCTGTGAAGTGAAGTATGCCAAAGAGTTACATGCTCTCAAAGATGAGATCTCCAGTAGAGATGAGATATACTCTGCTACAAAAAGAAAACTGACTACTACAGAAGAGGATATAAATGATCTTAAGGAAAAACTGAAAGAAAAAGAAATGGAGTGTTCAACAGTCATAAAACAGCATCAAGAAAAGATAAGGGATAGCCAATTATACTATGATAAAACTCTGATAGATCTTAGCAGGAAACTAGAGGAACAAACACTTTCTCATCAAAGAGAGCTACAGAATTTGACAGGTAAATAAAATGCTGATCATTAAGATTCAAAACTTCATTGTACATGCACCACATCTTTCCACATCAACCCAATCCTCATGTAAATATCTTGAAATAACAAAGACCCAATCATAATGAATAGTATTCTTCACCTTAGTAATGAAGAAATCAGAGCTGTAAGTGAAAAGTGGTAGGGACCAAAACAACAGTCCAGTCTACTACAGTTAGCCTGCTACTTTCACTTTATTTTACTATAATCTATGATAAAAAAAAAATCACCTTTATTGAAGTATCATTGAAAAATTTGTACAGCATCCATTTTCCCTTATGATATTACCCCTGAATCGCACAGTAAGGTCACAAGAATAAAGATTCTCCTTACAATATAGCCCCAAATCACACATTTATATCACAAGAATACAGGAAGTAATCATCAACTAAAGAAGCTCTTGATTACCAAACAAATTCTCCCTGCTGCCACCTTTGGAAATGTGAAGAGATCAGTATGGAAATTGTGCATACTAATCTGATAGTTAAAGGGGTTTAAGAGAGTAGGGAATGTGACCTATGGTGTGAATGGGATTATTTAACTAAGTTTGGAACAATGCAGGCAACATTTACACACTCATTTTGATTATCTGGAAATTTTCTTTCATTAGCATGACTATGCAGTAGTGTTATTTTAGTCAGTTAAGAGTCACATTTTAATGTTGTTCCTATGCTTATTTTCTTATGTGAATTTTAAAACACTCTGCCTGCTTACAGAGGAACTTAAAAAGAAAGATGAAGAAGTGAAGTCCCATAGCTTGATTGTTGATCAGTTAAGAGCTTATATAGGAGAGAACTTGCCAAACACACAGCTGGAGAAACTCCAAAAAGAGCATGAAGAGGCAAAACAAACTGTGACCAGCTTGATACAAGAAAATGAAAATCTAAGATCCACTGTGGAACTCCTTAATGTGAGAATTTCATCCATCAATGAAATCCTCTCCATTCAAGAAAAAGATTTGATGAAGTTTCAAGCAAAATCAAGTGATGGTGCAGGGCACGATGGAGAAAGTTTGCTTACAAAATGGAGAGAGAAAGTGTTTGCCTTGCTGATTCAGTTAAAATCACAAGCAATTATGCGCGAGAAAGAAGAAAGAAATGAGAAGGCTCAGGTAAGTTACCTTGGGTGAAATGAATTAAAAATAACTGGATTTACTTGAATAGGAAATACCACAGTAATACCAAATTCTGATATTTGTATCCCAAAAGGTTTTTTGAAAAGTAGAGTTAACTTTCTCAAAAAAAATGCTCATGGTATTACTGAAGAGTAATCCTATAAGTAAACTTTCTTCCTAAAGGAAAGTTGGCCTTAGGGTTCATAAGGTGAGTTCAGTTTTATGAAAGTAACTTAAGAAAACCAGCCATGAGAACTGACTTCAAAAGAAGAGAAGTTTTTTTTTTCTCATAGAGATCTCTGTCAAGAGTTCACTGTAAATGAAACTGTGTAAATAACACAAACTTTCTCACTACATATCAGATATGATGCATAAATTGTCCAATCACTTTGTCAAATGACAAGCATGAAATGTAATCTTTCCTATAAGGGCTTGTGTTGGGCTGTTGTTTGAAATATTTTTTTTCTTTGATTTGGTTAAACAACAGCTGTGAAAGATTAGCACAATGATTCTGGTGAAATACTTTTGCTTAAAATTCTATTCATCAACAAAAAGTTTAACCTTAACCCTTTAACTCCCAGAGGTGATTATCATTTAACTTCTCCCTATAATATCCATACATTATCCAGCAAACAGGTAATGAGAATACTCAAACTCATCAGGTAGAAGTTGTTGTTTTCATTTGATCTAATGCCAAATTCCTATAACTAATTTACAAGGAAATGTGTGGCAGCTAGAGGGGAGAATTAACAATTAGATCTTGGGAGTTAAAGGGTTAAGCAGAGAGAGCCTCACACTGCCAATCTTGATACTCTTGTCTTTTATCTCAAGCTGAAACATCTGATGACAGAGCTGGAAGAATCTCAGAAGGAAGTAGCCAAGTTGACACACATTTTAGCTGACAAGAAGGCTGAACAGCAAATTGAAGTCAATCGAAACCTTGTTTTAGAAAGGCAACTCGAGAAGTGTCAGCAGAATGAGAAAAGGCTCAATTCTTTCATTTCACAATTTCAAATGTGTTCCAGCAGTCTCCAGGAAGTTGCACGAAAGACGGAATCTTTTATAGAACATGTTGGGACACAAATGGAGGAGGCCTTCAAGAAACTTGCTACATTTTCTCAGCGTATTAGCTTTGCAACTGGGAGAGTTCAATTTCTTCAAGGTGATATGCACGTTTCTATAATTATACTGAATTCATATTATTGAGTTATATGTTTAATTTCTTGTGGAAATAATTGAGAGAAAAGATACACAGTTCCTCTCTTAAATTACTATTCAAGCTGTCTCATAAATAAAATGCAATAGAGGTTGTCGCATAACCTCTCCTTTAGTTTTGGAGAAACACTTGTCTAGAAGGGATGTATCCAGATAATTAAGAGTCAAAGGGCAGAGAAAAATAGTGTCAAGTTTGTAACCTCACTTCTCACTAGTAACTCATGAAAATGCATCAAAGATGTGAGGTTGCAAGAAAGAAATTTGTAGAAAATCCATATAAAACAGGAGCCCTCTTTAAATTATCCAATTCTGTTTCTGTTTGGAACACATTTCATTACCAGTTGGTTTCAAAAACAACATTGTAAGTAGCCACATTTTGATATTAATTATTAGGAAATGTGTTAATATAAGCAAAAAACAAACAAACAAACATCATAATGTTAGGACTGTTTCCTTATATAGGGCTTCTAACACATCATGAGGCACAGTTGAGAAGTGAACTATCAGAAGCAATTAATAAAGCTGCTGAAACTGGGCGATCAATATCAGAAGGTATGTACAAAATATTTTTTCTCATTAAGTCTTCCATAGATTTTTTCTTAAATCTTTTTATTGTCGGTGCTATATATTATTTATTTTGACAGGCTCTCTTGATGCATCCTTAATTTTTCAGGAGAGATCACAGAACAACCACAGACAAGTCTGTCATGTGAACAATTGGTATCAGAGGTCAAACAGCTAACGAGAGAAAGGGACCATCTTTTAGCTCAAGCCAGGAAGGATTCAGAGACTTTAGAGAGAAAAGAGGTGGTAATTAGAGCTCAGTATGAGGAACAACTGAATGACTCTGCCATGAAAATATCACAGGTATTAATCATGTTCTGCTGAGAACCCTATGAAGAAGTATCCAAGGCAAAAAGTACCAGACTGTCTACCCCAAAGTTTACTTTTAACCTGTTCTAGAATCATGTTTTGAAGGAGATGCCAGTAGCACAAAAAAAGGGAGAGGGAGAAAAGGGAAAGCAGGGGGCAAAGGAGAGTGCTAGAGACCCCCCCCCCCCCCCCTGCCAGACCCTTGTTGATTTTTGTTTCCTTACTTCCTCTTTTTCATTCATCTCCATTTACTGAAGGCCTGGCACAGTCTATTTAAATGAGAGAATGCTTGATCACAATTTGTATTCCCTCGAATGTTTGTGAAATATAATGAAAGTTGTAAATTCTTTATGGGTGTGTTAGCTTGGACTAGCATTCTGTGACTAAGACATATTGGAAATAGACTTAAATGTAAGCCTCTGGTTTTTCCTGTAGCCTCTCTATCTGTCTCTTAACCCTTAAACTCCTAAGAGTGACAAGCATCTAATTTCTCTGTACATTATCACCCCTAAATCAATCATTAAGATCTCAAGAATAAAGGAAATGATCACCAACTAATGAAGCTCTTGATTGTTGAACAGATTCTCCTTCTTGGCACCCTAGGAAATGTACAGAGAATAGAATGGAGAATATGCTTACTGATGCTAGAGTGTCAAGGGTTAATATAAATTAGGAGACCAAGTCCTCCACAATATTTTCCAAGCAATGAGTAATATGAAGTCATCAGAATAAGTACAATTGAAATCACCTGGAATGTTATATTTCTTCAGTTGGAGTCGTTCTTGAAGGATGAACGAGAACGAGGAGCCATCCTTAATGACAAGTTGCAAACTGCTGAAGTTGAATTGTCAGAGAGATTGGAGACAATTGAATCACTCAAAACAGAAATGGCAAAACACAAAGATGTGGCTGAAAAAAGTAAGTGTGAGGTTTTTAGATGCTTGTGTCTAAAAAAATAAAAATAAAATGTTAACCCATTGACTATTCTAGATAAAAGCCTGTTAACATGCTTAAGCAACAGACAGTTTATGGCTTTACTCATTCTCCAGCTCTAGACAAAGTTTTACAAGCAGAGCAAGCAAGATACACTGAGGAATTTGCAAAGCTTGAAAAGCAATTCAATGATGTGCGACGTGAACACACAAAAGCAGTTGTGGCACTCAGGCAAGCAGAGCGAGTGGTTGAAAGAGAGAAGGAAAAGGCAGCAGAACAGCTCTCTCTTCAGCAGAAGGAATATGAAATGAAACTGGAGAAATGCTGCTCACAACTGCGAAATGTGGAAAAGGAAAGAAATATGCTCATGGCTACAGTCAGACAGGAGGGTTTCAAGGTTCCCAGACATAAACCAAGGGAGTTTTCTGGTGAGAATTGGACAAAATCCCTCTACACCCTAGCATTAGTAGTCATATTCTCCACACTGTTCTCTATAAATTTCTTGTGGGACTGACAAGGAGAAATTGTCAACAATCAGGAAATTTGTAAATTGCATTTGATTCATGGGTGATACTTTAGGGAGAAATTGGAAGCCAGTCACTCCTAGGGGGTTAGAGGGAAACATTGCCAAAATGTTATAAGGAAGAAAGTGGTATCATTGCTATTACTATTATTATTGTTATTATTATTATTATTATATTATTATTATTATTATTATTATTATTATTATTATTAAAGGGTTAAGACTTTTTTCCTCCCAATCTCTGTACTAACTGATATTCATTTAAGTACATGAACTTGATCCAAGTTCTCAATGAGGATACTTCATTTATGAATTAAAGGTGTTGTACACAAATGCTTACTGTTCCTTGCTATTGTTCTCTTTGACAGATGGTCTGGAGGAGGAAGAGAAAGAAAACAGAGAGCAAGTGCCTCTTGATGAGAAACCACCCATAAAAACCAGTAGAGGGAAGACTAGAAGACACAAGGCTGCAAAACCTGTTCAATCTGAACCAGGAATTCCATCTACTGCAGCAGTACAAAGAGAAAGACAGAACATCCATGTTACAGAAGGTGGAGCTGAGGAAGAAATGAACTTGATGCAGGTGACATCTGTGCTGAAAGACCTTCAGTCACTCTCAACTGCTCTGCTGAACATGGACAGAGAGACTGATGATTCTCAACATTCATTGTAAATGAAATTTTTCAATATGTGAATGGATTTCAGTTTTGGGAAATAAAAGTTTTAAGTATGTTTATAATAGACAGAAGTGCATTACTGCATGTTTATGACCCCCAGATTTAACAGTAAAGGGTCCAATGGGAATGTGTCCAGAGCTTTTCTATCAAAACTTCAGTTAACATAAACCCGGGTGATATCAAATTTAAATCAGACTTCATAACAGTGGTACATTTGTTTGTTATTTAAGGGGGCAGTGTTGTAATTGATAAAGTCATTTTCAACATCATAGAAAAAACCCTCAAAGTTTCTCCCACAATCCACAATGAGGGGAATGTCATGCTTGTGTGCTCAATCCCTATTTTAGTTCTGACAACAATGTATGGTACATTATATTGCCTCAATTCTCAGATCATCACTTGTGTAGAGAATTAAGGATAAACCAAAATGGAGTAAGGGTGATAGAGGATTGGAAATATTAGATAGGATTGGAAAACTAACACAAACTTAACCCTTTAGCCTCTAAGAGTGACTAGCATCTAATTTCTCCCTACTTTATCACCCCTGAAACAAACATGAAATTCATGAGAATAGAGGAGATGATCACCAACTAAAGGAGGTCTTGATTGTGAAACAAATTCTCCTTGTCAGCCTCTTTGGAAATGTATGGAGAACAGTACGGAGAATATGCATACTGATGTTAGGGTGTAAAGGGTTAAGACTTAATGCTTCAAGATGGACAGTAGGTGACCATTATGGGTAATGTCAAACTTTTGCTAACTTTGAAGTTAACAATGGAACAACAAGGTTACAGTTCACATACATTTGTGTACATTTTTATAACTACTAATATCAACCAAAAGACTTTGTTTGGAACCCTTTATTTCTTGGAAGTACTTTTAACATATACAAGTTCAAAATACTAACAGTGACAGCAGGACCTCTTAATGCTTTCCAGTAAGAAGTGAAGCCAAAAGTTACAAATTAACCTGTCCACAAGAGCTGAAATTCCCATGCCTCTTAAATTAATTCATAAATTGATTCCACACTACTAGCAAGAAACCACACAGTAAAGCCTGCTATAAGGTTTCCAAAACGGTTAAAAGTGTTCTACTTCTTTAAAAGTTCCACAATTTTTTCTGCCAAGGGTGTTGCAGAGGCAGGATTTTGCCCGGTTGCCACTCTCCCACAGGCACTGACAGAGACACAAGGTTGCCATGCCTCTGCATTTTCAAATTCTGCACCATGTTCTTTGAGCTTGGTTTCCAAGAGAAATGGCATGGCTTCCACCAGCTTCATCACGCCTTCTTCATGGTCAGTAAAACATGTCACTTTCTTGCCTTTCACAAGGTATTCACCATTTGATAACTTTGTGTTTACAATACCTGCAGAGGAATCGAATAACATGAAATCTTTCTGTGATGGACAATTCTAATTCCTCTTCAAATACCAACTAATTATTGGGTTTATGGTTGAAGACTTCACTTGCCTTACATTCACATCCATATGTGATTTACATTTACTGAATGGCTACTTGCTGAAGACCAAACACTGTAGAGAGATTTTCACTAATGGGGAGCCATCACTTCTAATTTGAATCTTCTTCTTGTAGCAGAAAGTTAAAATAGATTTGTTTATTATGTCTCTTAGTATGTGCACTTATTGGTCAATTGAGTGGACAGTATTTCATTGCACAGTCCACTAAATTCCAAAAATTATGAACTGAAGTCTTTCCCCTCTATTTAAACACAGAGATATAATAGATATCCTGTTACCCTCCTCCTCAGTCTGTGATGTAAGTCAGAGAACCTCCCTTGAACTTATAGTCTGTTCATTTCACGCTTTGGCAATAAATCCAAGCAGAAATAGATCAGCCTGTAACTGACAGTACAGACCTCAAACTTTGTAGAAGGTATGGCAATCATTATTTCACGTACCAGCAGGACCATGGCAAACTGCAGCAACAATCCCTCCTTTCTCATAAACTGTTGCCACAGCTTTGTTGCTGACTTCACAGTCTGCTAGATCAAACATTGGTCCATGACCACCAACATAAAAGATAACATCAAACTTGGCTGGATCAACAGAGGCAATGGTAGAAGTGGTTTCAGTGGCTTTCATTCCGTCACTCTTGAGGAATTCTTTGCAGACTGGGTCCTCTGCAAATGCATCAAGACTGCTCTTGTCCTTAGTGAAGAAACAAAAACCAGCTAACTTAAAAAATTTAGACTAGTGCTTTACTTATGCATGGCAATGCTCTGAATCAATGTGTGGAGATTTACCAGGTTAGACTGATAAATACATTTTTCAGGAGCTTAAAATTCAAACACATAATGTTACCTTGGCACATTTCATACTAAAAAACAATAAAAGAATTTTGGGAAATGACTGAGCAACATAAACTAGTTTTCTCTTGAATAACTTGAGGGCCTGCTGAAAGAAGTCTTATAGACAAGCTGTGAAACCTTTTAAAATATCTAATGATGGTTTATTCATATTATTTTCTATGCCTAATTCCAACTCAGTTATAACACATATCTATATACTTTTTTGTATCTATACTATATCTCTGTTTTAACCCTTTAAAAGTGACCAAGATAGAGTTTCTCCTCACAATATCCATACAATATCAAACAGACCAGTGATGAGAATAAAGAAAAATATCAATTAGGGGATTACTAATTGTTCCAATACCTAATTCTCAAAACTAAAATCATTCAAATTGTATGGCAGACTGTAAGCAGAATAACTGATGGATTTGGGAGTGAAAGAGTTTAAGTCTATGCAAGGATGTGCCCCAGACCAGAGAAAACCTGTGTTGTTTGGATAGGAAGGAAATGTTAAGCATTAAAAAGTGTACTTAGGATGGATGAGAGACAGAGAGATGCTAAGGTGAGAAAATTTTTTTTACACTCTCCTCTCTCCTACCCTTTGCTGCATTGAAACCCCCCCCCCCTCCCCACTCCACTTTCCATTCTGGTTTCCTTTACTTTTTTGGCCATGAAAGTTTATCAGGAACCCAAGATAGCAGCTAAATACACAGATAACGCAATTAATAGCCACCCACTCAAGACTTCAACACCACAGGCAAGCTCTATGCAACAGTTAAATCTTTATTGAACTTACCAAGGGTGCCTTTCCTCCCTTTGGGCTAACCATTGTCATACTGTACCCTGCCTCCTTGAATACATGGTAAGGGTGAGCCAATTCTGGAAGATACCAGCCAGTCTTTTTCCCAGTGTTTCCCATGTCTTCATGGTTTGTAAGAACCAGTAATACTGCAACCATCGTGCTAAGTGTGATGAAGAAAGAGAAGGTAAATAAATCCTCACATGAATAAATTTCAAGTCCAAAAAGAAAAGAAGCTTTCAATATCATGAAAAGTGGTTGAAAAGGTACATAGAAAAATGCAGTACAAGACTTCTGATGGACTAGATTCCCCCTTTAAATTGTCCTAGATTCCTTTATGAAACTGGGAGAATTTAATTTTGCACCAAATGCTACAAAAAGATTTATACCTTTCACCCTTTGATCTAATTATTTCAAAATTCTTACTCAATCACATGCTTTAATTATCATAATTAAATCATGGCTTTGTGCATCAGCACATTAACAAGAATATATTAAAAATTGTTGCATAATCATTATTTACCCACTCTAAAATTACTCAAGGTAGAGAAAAACCATGCAAAACAATCTAGTTACAACCAGAAATAGTTTGTTGTAACCATTAAACTTTTCATATATAAATTCATAGCAAATTGGTGAAAATTTGGAATCAATGCTTTTACAAAGAGCAGTCTGCACACACAAGGATTACCAAACAAACATTTCGCTACATGTTTAATCCTGGTGAAGAAAGATCCTCCCGCTTCATTGTTAAATTGCACTCACTGTCGGCAAGGGTTGCCCTACTAATAAGTCACCCTCTAGTCAGAGAGCGATTGTATTCAAGTGTCCCTTACCAATTTAATTAGTTTTCCTGACAGCTTTGTTTTCTATTCAAGATAATAACTGACATATTTTCATTACCATTGGTAACTGTAAAAAAATATATTATAAATACTCTCAGCGCGTAGAAATAAAGAAATGTGCAGCACTGGTGCAGAACAATAACTTGTTTTAGAGCTGAAAACGACAGAAATCAACTAGGGGCTAACTGTACCTAGCTAAATTTTCGCAGACACTTATTCTGCTTGGCTACCGATGAAATGTGAATTACCGTAGATAGAGGTGTTTTCATAACAAGCATCTCACAAGCGTTCGATAACTACTACTTCACTCAAGCCCAACTCGACTATGAACTAAATAAATAAGACACTGAAATCTCTCTTTACGAATCTTGAAGGTGTTCACGGAAAGTCACGAATAGCGAATGATCTGAGACACGAATGTTGCAAGCAACATCCTATGTAACAGTTTGAAAGCTTCAATAAAAAGTTCTTTGTACTGAGAGAATTACTGCTTTCTGTTTGTCCCATTTTCAGGTGTTATGTTCTAAGGAGTACTTGAAGAAAAGGTCAAAACCGAAGTCGTCACCGGGTCATTGATACCTGTTAACAAAACAGCTAGCGAACTTGATGTTTCGTGGACTGTTTCGCGCCCAACCGTGAAGAAATTACGACAAAACTGTTTTCGCAGATTATTAAGTCTCTTCAAAAATTCAAAAATCTTATACCAAATTCTGCTTATTCAGCGATCAGGTTGTTTAAAGCTTCTGAGCAGTATGGTTGGAAAAACTCTTCGAAGTTTAGTGTTGGTCTCTCTCGTATGGCTCAGCATAATTTGGCATGCGCGCCGTGAGCGTAAAAGGTAGTTTCTTTCCGTAAGCTTAGCTATATGCAAAAGGAGAGCAAGTATCACCTGACAATTTGAGCGTAGTTTCCTAGTGGAAAGTCAACGAAAGTTGATTGTTCCTCAAGTAAAACTTGGAACTGTTTGTGCTGGAGTCCGTTCTGCCCGTAGCACCCCTGGGAAGGTTGTGTGACAACTTATTCGTGAACTGGAGGAAAATTTGAGTGGAATGGACTAGGGAGTATGGAACGGAAATTTAATTCTTGCGAAGAAGAGAAGCAGTTTGCCAAAAAATCTTATACTTGCAATCAACAAAGGGAAAAGGACCGCATATTGGTTTGTTCAACATTGCAATAACATATTTCCAAGGAATTAAGAGGGAGAAATGTTTCTTCAAGTTGGTGTATCCTCCACCAAGGGAAAATAAGTGTAAGCAACTTTTCACTGGAAGAACTTAATGAAGGTCTCCTGAAAACGTTGCTCATTTAAATTAAAAACTTAAAAAAGGCAGAAGCCCAAGGGTATCAAATTTTTGTGGGTTCTAATTCGATTGAATTGTTCCCGATATGGTAAAATAAGTTCTTGCTGCAAAAAAATTCCAGCTAAATAAAATGTCGCCAATACAGTTCCTCCAACAGTCACTAAAAGAGTTTGCTTTTAACAAACTTGTATTCCTGGGGTGATACATTCAGGGATATATCAGTCATAACATAACATAATAATGAACACTGTTTACCTGTTGTGCATGGTAAGGGAATAGGGAAGCACTTTAGCTGATTTCATAATATGATAAAACTTCTTTCATGCCTACAAAACTAGCACCTTTAAAATCAGAATAATTTATTTCAAGTTTCAAACTCTTCATTAAAAGCTTCAGCAAAGGCTTGGTGGAGATAGAGATCTTCGAAAAATTTTCTCTTTCTTTGAAGTCTTCTCAATGCTACGGCACTTTTCCCTGAGGAAGGATAAAATTTGAAAACAAGAGAAAGAACATAAATCAAGAAACCATTCAGAACTAACTTGCAGTCCATAGAATTCTAAAACTTTCATTTAAGTACCAAGCTACCTTGTTTACTTGAATATGGCCCCAAATTAACATCCACTAATTTTTCCTTTAGGTTCACACTAGTGTACATTCATCTTTTCTTACCTTCAGTAATTAGATCAACATGGGATGGTCGTGTTGATGTGAGCCCTCTATATGTTAGTTTCACAATGGTGCCTTTAACTTGACCCTGTGCAGCCTGACAAATGAGAATAAAAGATTACATTTTGGAAGCCATTATAGTGGTTAGACAGATGATAGTTACATTGTAACAGACAATTGTAAAGCCCTTTTACATTGAGTGTTATAAGACCCAAACTAAAGCAATCATAACAGCCAGTCAGAAGGAAAGGAAAATATCACAAAATCCAGTGAAACTCAAAGTAAAATCAGGCAAGCTACCTGAAGTGCTGAATAAATTGCGGGTGATCAAGTTGTGATTTGTTTGAAATTGATGGGTCAAGAGGTTGGCACAAGTTTTCCAGACCAATTAAAGAGCACAGTTAAGCTTAAAGAAATGCAATCCTGGATTAAACTTAAATTCTCACAAATTGCTCAACTGTTTGGCAGTAACATGCTTACCTTTAATTTCAACATCACAAAATCATGCGAGGGGCTGCAAGATATCTCTCCTTCCAGTTTATCTCCATGCTGCTCTTGACAAAGGCAAACCTATGATCACACAAAACATCAGATGAAGGCCTCACTTATAAAAATATCAAATCATTCAAGATGCTACTGAAGACAACATGTACTGCTACAATCACATTGATAACACTTTGTGATTTTCATTATTGACCATGGACCCCCTGGGAGTGAATCACATCTAATTTCTCTCTAGAATATCACCACTGAATCACAAATTAAGGTTGAGAGAATTGAGGAACTGTTCACCAAGAACAGAAGCACTTGATTGTTAAAAAATTCTCCTTGTTGGCAAACTCAAGAAACATGGAGAACAGTATGGAGAATATGCATACTGATGTTAGGGTGTAAAGGGTTTATGACATAGTATCCAGGGAGTCAAGATTTTTGCTTACCTGTTCTCTTCTTGCCACAAAAGCATTAAGATGCTCACAAATGATCATGAAAAACCTCTAAAATAATTTAAAAAGGTAGCATGAACATCATACAGGAGAAAATCAAAATGACCAAATGTTTCTTAGTAGAAGCAGGGAAATAATTTGGAGAACCATTAAAACCAAAGTAGAAAGAAACTATCAAACGATCCACATGGAGCAACTGTCAAATCTACTTGCAACCAATACAACAACATCAATTTTAGCAAACTGTTTTTTTTAACTATCTAAATAATGTGCAGACAGAGATTTCTTGAAAAAAAACCATTAACTAAAGTATAGATACAAGGTACCTTGATGTCAGTGTTTAAGTACTGCTTACTGATTGCATCAACAGGTATGAAGTAAGGTACAGTATGCTTGTGAATCTAAAAGGTATAATCAAATCAACCAACAAAATTGGAAAAAAATCTAAAGAAGGAAATACCTTGGTCCTTTTATACAAAGAACACTGACTATATGAAGGGAAATTTCAAACACATAGCGTTAAAAAAGAACCTACAACTCCAGGTGTACAGTAAGATAAAATAGAGGTTAGGCTTGGTTTCAGCCAAGTGAAGGAGAAGAGGTCCAACAGCAGTTTTTAGTTCTCTAAAAGTATACTTTATGTACAGTACCTCCAGTATAACATACACATGTGGAGTGGATGACAGAGAGAAGATCATGCAAATAGACCTTAATTCCTAGAAATTGTTTTGTACTTTTAAACTCACCTTTAAATTATTGTCTTTCAACTCCACTTCAAGGTTATACGGTTCATAGTATCTAGCTGAGGGTTGATATATAGCATTAAAATTTGACATTTAAAGTGTGACAACACAAATCTCTGGACTTGCCTTACTCATCAATTAAATCAGAAGTTATTTGGGCAGGTTATTCCTTAATAAATTCATAATTTAATCTGAGCATCAGTAGGCCTGTGAGTCTCACAGAGACTTATTTAATTAATTAATTAGCCAGTAAATCAGTGCTTAAATCAGTCAGTTAGTTAGTGAGCCACAGAGTCAATTATTCTGTAATTCAGCAAATTGGCCAGTCAGCAAATAGGTCATTCATCCTGTTTTAATGAGTCAGTGAAACAGCAAGTGAGTGTGTGAATCAGTCAGTCAGTCCGTTTCAAGGAGACAGTGAGACAGTAACGGACACTCAGTGAGTGAGTAAAGTAGTCAGTAGTAAGCAGGACTGATAAGTCAATCAACAGTAAATCAATGTGTGATTAGGTCAGCTGGAAAGTGAATCATTTAGTCATTGCAATCCCAACATGCTGCACTGCATATTTCAGCTAAGTACAACTAACAACACTTCAACTTACAATTGAAAAAGGTCTCAAATCTGAAGCAAGTTCTCTTTGCTTGTTGTGATACTATTGAAATACCCATCAACCTGTAGCTGTCACAAAGATCAGCCAGCTGAAATAGAAGTTTCCATAGTTGAAAACCATCAATGAGAATTCAGGGTATTTCCTTTCTATCTATACATCTCACAGAGGTGAAACAGCTGATAAACAAAAGTTTCATAGTTCAGAAACTAGAAGTTTTGGGAGATACCCTTTCCTCACTAGACAATTCCTTCCTGTGATCAGCCACATAGTTTTTGCATTTCAGTTAGCTCCATTTAAGAGGTTTGATACTATTTATTTGCAATTACACACCAAATGTGACGTGAGTGTTGATTAAGGATTCTGTGAACAAATATTTAAAAATATTCTAAGCCTGAGGGGAGTAATGTTTTAGTATAATTTCTTGTACAATTTTCAAAGCAACTGCACTTTCTTTTAGTCCCTCTTTTACAAACATAACACAAATCCTAAGGTGGCCATTGTAAAAACACTTCTTTAGTAATGTAATCACCTTGTATGGGGTGCTTATGGGAACAAATGATATTATTCTTGACCAGTAAGAAACCTTGTACCTCTAGATTCACCTGAGCTATAATTTAACTTAATCTTTTCTCATTTTCTTACCTTTCTTTTACGGAACAACCTCACAGCTGTCAGGACATTCTAATCATTAAAATAAAATTGAACTAGTATGAAAAATTGTATTCAGTGATTATGTCTAAACAGAGTATTTTAATAGGATTCTTTCAACTTCTGAAAAATATTACTATTATTAAAATATTATGTTTCTTGAGATATTCATTGAAAGAGGTGAACACCATCAAAGTGAGATGTTAAATGTTAAGTTACAGATCAGTATCATTACTGCATAATATTAATTGAAAGATGCATAGAAACAATTAACACCTCATAAACTAATCTAAGTGTAAACAACAAAACCCATTTGACAAGGTTTTCTTCCTACTGCATGCAAGGCTCATCATTCCAATCTAGCTTTGGAGTGATCATTATTGCAAAATATCGTGCTCTTTCATCAGCAATATTGAAGTTCTTGTGCATAGCATTCCTCTGAGGTTATTAAAGCAAAATTTTTGTCATCAGAGTACCTGTTTTGAGGCTGCTGAATAATCTTTCCTGGAGGATTCATCTGTTGATAAGTAAATATATGAAATGTTATGTTAAAACATTTATGACAATTCAACAATGTGCATGTGCTAGATCTCTCTGATTTCACACCAAAATTAAAAGATTTTTGTTTTTATGTTTTACAACATAGAGTCACTGGCAATAAAAAAAAACTTTAGTTGACTACAGCATTTTAACAACTTTCCTGCTGTTTTCTGTTAACATCTCATCTGTTAACACCATAATCAAAAAAAAAAGATCAACTTTGCAGTTGAGCCAAGAGGCCATTCAGCGGCATCTTATCCAGTTTCTGTAGGGTGAAAGGACTAGAGTATTGCTATTCTCCCTGGATGGGATATCAGTCCATCAAGAGGTAACCTCAACCATTTCATCACGCTTCCCTAAAAATTCACTCCTACCAATCTACACTCCCAGGTGAAGAGAAGGTTGCCCAAGGATACAATATGACAACTTAGCCAAGCCTCAAACCTGAACCACTTGACGCGGAATCCACCATGCAAACCGTTAGGAAACTGCAACTTCCGCAACTACCATGATCTGCTTTTTGCCCCTTGTTGTACTTCCCACAAATCAGCTTTAAATTTTTTTATCTATGGAAAGTCACACTTACCTAATTGCAAAAACTCTTGTAGAATTTCATAAGGGCCATTCTTTAGCCTCTCGCGGAGTTGATCTCTCCTTGCTCTTAGCTGTTCCACTAACAGTTTCAGAGATAAATGATTTCATATCAGTGTTGTGGTTTTTGTTGTTATTATTGTTGGTACATTTTGGACCACAGCGTCTCAATTAAGTTCTTACGTACAGACATCACCAACCTTTACTTTGCAAATCACTAAGTTCAGATTTTTCCTTCTTTTCAGCTTCATACTTTGCACTTCGCCTGCGGAGTATCGATTCAAATAAACATAAACAAACTAGCCAAGACATACAACGCAACACCAGATCGAGAAAGCACAGGGGCGCCATTATCAGGAAATTTGTTGCCATAACTAGGAGAAAAATTTTTCACTGTCTGCATGGATATTCTATTTCTGCTCATTTTAGTTTTTTTACCTATTAGCGCTTTCTTGTAGTCTCTCCAGCTCGTAAAAGGTACCATCTTGTTCCAATGTCATCTTCGCCGCCATATTTCAGTCAATACTTAACTCCCCAGTATCGCTCCAAACAATCCTAAATTCGCGCACTTTTCCCAGTCCCTTTCATCACTACCTCGAGGTACAATGTACTCGAATTTCGATTGATTTTTACTTATAATCTAGTAATATAGGACAGGACAGACGTAGCATACATAACGTCACCATTGACAAAATTTTGCTTCTATAAGTGAATCGAATAGATTTTATGTTTCCATGCGTCTGTTGAACTGTAGATGATAGATGAAGTCAAAATATGGAACTCGTTTCCTCACTGAGCGCATTAAAGATTTAAGAGGGAACTGGTAGCTGGTGGTGGGGGCAAACACATCATGCTTGATGAGGCGAGCTCGTCGACAAACTAGTAAAGGGCGAACTAACAATGAGTGAAACCCTACCGTGTGTACGAGGTCTCAGTAAAATGCGATAAAAATTATCGTGCAGTCTCGTGTTCAAGGGCAATGATAGATCAACAAGGTTCTTAAGAATTTTATTCTTTCTTTGAATTTATAATTACCTAAATACCCTTGCAACCTTAATTCAACACCTCTTTGTTAGGCTATCTTCTTTTTAAACAATATTTGCGTCAAACATTTAAAAATTACAAACTTAATTCATGCCACACAGGCAAATAGTGATTTTCACGCGCCGATTAGTTAATTCCGATATAGTTAGCAAGTATTAGAATTTATTATATCGCTGGCAGCGCCCATGGGCAATATGAAGCGAATCCTGTGTTCTGACTGTGCTTAGATCCCGCGCAAGAAAAACATTAAATTCGTAATTTTTTGACAAATTCGGGGATCGAGTCGCAAAAAGTGGCTGAAGATAGTCAAATCAAAGTAATCATAAACGACTCTGGTAGGTTTATTGTGCCACAAATACATTTGGCTTTCTTTTCAGGCTCTCAAAATAAATATGTCATTCTCTTAATAAAGCGAAATCTTTTTTGTTATATGATAAATCCTTTTTTAACCAAGATGGCTGGACATTAGCCTCGTTCTTTTATTTAGAGTTTTAAGGTCGAAGTTCATAAAAACAAAATAACTCAGCCAATGCTCAGCCATCTAAACCTCACACCTGGTCAATAACGCATATATGCTGAAACGGTAGATAGCGTTGAAGACGCGCTTTGTCAGGCTACTCAAGCTCCAAATATCCTTTGCTACTCACCTCCACGCAACGCGCGCAGGACTTGTGGCTGAAAAAAATATGCAATCGTTGCAGGAATAGATAAGCTAAAATCATCTTTTTATGCGATATTATCTTACTGTTTTAGTATGTGCTTAAACTACTTTTGACCTCAATGTCGGTAGTTAGTGTGCCACCTCCACGTCCAAAAGCTTGAAAAAGAGTTCAACTTGTACTTAATAACTGCGTAAGTCACTCCCATCTCTATTTTTTTTCTTTTGTGTTTGTATTTGTATTAGAAAAGTGCAAGTTTTTTGTTGCTTTTTCCATTTGTTTGACTTACCTTACATTACGTTCGGAATAAACTTTTAAAAGACAGGATTAGGAAGAATTATCATCATGTCATCTACATGACCTTTTACATGGGCAAAGATGTCTTCATCAACATATTCTCTCTTACCTGTAGCAGAATTAGCTCTGTTCATAAAAGGTGTATGAACAGTGTTCAGCGACACTTCTCAGTGAATTTCTCTTAAACTTACACTTTTGCTTCCTTATCATAACTGAATTTTAATTCTATGAGAACAAACCTTTTTGGTTTGCTAACTTTCAGGCACCAAGATTACAAAATTGTCTTTGGTTGTGATTGTCGTTTACTGATTAGTTTAGAATTTGTGTTCTTGTTGCTTTTGTTAATTAGTCTCATATTGAGTGCTTCTTTTGTTTCATAAGCTTTTATTTTGAATTTTGTATATTTTGGCTTGTTTAGTTATTTTTTCGTTAGTTCAGATTACTTCTGCGTCTGTTAGAGTCTAGTGTAGAAGCAGCGCGTTTCAGTCACAATCGTCTTTTACCGCTTTGCTTCGCTTCGTTTATTATTTTTTTTTTTTAATCAAAAGACATGTGACTACAATCCTTATACCGACAAGATGGACGCGAAATGAAAAGACTGAGCACTAAAAATGAAGGATAACAGCTAACAACTTTCAAACGCGTTATTTAATAATAACTTAAATCATGACATATTGAAAAAATATTTACAGTTTCTAGAAACTATTTTACAAGAGCCTCAATGTTATCATTAAATCAGATTGTAAATGGCAAATTTGGGGCATACAGTGGTAATCAATTAATATCGTTAGAGTAGAAGTTTGAAACACTTTTAACTTCTTCATCACATAGATCTAACTTCTTCACTTATTTGTACAGTAACCTTAAGAATTTGGCACTGTTTTCAAAAGGCGTAAGGAGTCACAGAGTTTATAAATAAAGACATTTTAGAGACCTTAGATGAAAACTGGCTGCAATAAAAAACATAACAAAAAAAAAAGATCTTGAGGGACTGTTCCTGCTCAATCTATCTACTACCCTTAGCATCTGTCAGTTCATGAAGTTTTCAACTAAAGAAAGTACCAAAGTTGTTTTAAGTTGCCAAATGACCTTGCTCAATGGAAAATAGATAATGACCAGTCACCAAAAAAAGAAATAAAAATCTCTATTCTGTACATAAGATGAAAAACTCTTGGTTCCTCTGACAATAAACAGCTTCATGTGTTCATTATACTTAGTTCTTCCTGATCTCGTTTGTCAGTCCAGTTGCTGATAACCTTTGCAAGGAAGTTGTGAAATTCTTCTCTGACTGTTTCTGGTTCTTCATCCAGATTTGTCTGTATACAGGTTACTCTAGAGAGTACAGATGCTATGCAAAGGAAAAAAATTGATCCAAAAATGAGTATAAATAAATCAATGACGCAGTTTAATTTGTGATGTTGTGCATCAACTCTAGAAAATAATGCCAGGTTTTCTAGTTGGGGCTATGCTAAAGTAATGCAATCAAAGCAACTGGTATTTCATATCACTTGCACTTATTCACAACAGTACTATAAAGTTAATCAAAGCTATAACAAAATTCTCAAATGTGATTAGTTATCACCAGCCTGATTTCAACACTAATAGGACAGTGTACATCTCATACTTGTAATTGGGCAGTGTAATAGGACTGAGTTGACATGTCACACCTGTGTACATGGACAGTATGCATCATGTGTGTGCTGTTGTCATGCATTTTACTGAGTTATCTGTTGTTGTTGTTTTTTTAAATGAAAATATAATACAACAAATGTATAATTTCTTTTTGAAATTTTGCCATAGTTTCAATTAATTGGTAACAAGAATTCATGCCATCCATTGTGATTAACTAATCGAACTCCCAATTCACAGTCATCCAATTTTGTTAGTCACTTGACTGTAAGATTACACACCAAATTGGACTCCAATCAGTCCTATTTGCATTACTTATCATGATCACTGTGTGACACTGCCAGGTGTATTTCTACTCACAACTCCAGGAGTTAAGTCCAATTTGGCATGAAGCAACAAGGTGTATAAGGGATAATAGTCATACCAAGTTACCTGGCTTACAGGGGACAAGTTACTTTAGAAACTGTGCAGCTGTGTTGGCAAGGGAAATAACAAGATAATTTGGTTTTATCTAATCAACTGAATTGATAACGCAATTTGGCCACTATTGAGAGTTTTAAAGCTCTTGTTTTGAGCATTAATCTTTTATCAGAGCAAGTGGCTTACAGTTTGATAAGTTTCCCAAACAAGTTGTTGCTATCTCTTCCTTGATAAACACAGGAGTGAGGTAAATAGAAAATTGTGACAACAAATTGATAACAATTTGGTTTTATCAACTGAGTTGATAATGTGAATGTCTCCATAAAGAGTTACTAAAGCTGCAGACGATTTTAGCATTACCGGTAGCCCTTCGTCAGAGCTCTGAGGAAGGGCTAACATTTGAAATGTCAGCTTCAGAATTTCCTTACAGAGGCCAACTCACACTAACAACTCAGTTGGAAAAAAATTATGCTGTACCCTTGCATCACAATTTCTTAAGAAACTTACCCACTATATTCATCATGTTTTGTGACAAAGATTTATTTTGGTGATGTTACCCACAAAGCCTCAAGGACCTTGGCCAGGTTGAGTCAAAAGCCAACCTCTTTTTGAGACTATCAATATCTAAATAAATAAAATGCTATCTTACGTATTTGTGATCTTGTTGTATCAGCAGCAGATGGTCGGCGATGAGCAAACACTATACACTGTGAATCCTTGAGTCCTTGACTTTGCACAAATTGTGTGTACCTTAAAAACAAGAGGTTTCCATAATTATTTGCAAATTCTAACTTCTTGTTTATTCTCCTCAGCTTTATAGTTCAAACAAAGCTAAAAGTGCATGAAGAAACCCAGCTCTGGGTGGAGAGATGCTCTATGAAGTATTATGTCCAAGAATGCAACAAAATTGACCTAACCTGGGCTCAAACCAGCAAAAGCCAGTCTGGATTCTTGCATACAAATTATAAGATTATTGCATTTCCTATACAAGGTCTTTTAAACCTTTAACTCCCAAGAACTGATTTTTAATTGTCCCCTCTAGTTGCTACATATTTCCATATAAACCAGTTGCAATAATTTGATGTTAAGTCAGGATAATGTACTAACAATTTCTACCCTATTAGATTGAGTATTCTCATTACCTGTTTGTTTGATAATGTAAGGATATAATAGGGAGAAATTACAAGTTAATCACTTCTGGGTTAACCCTTTGCACCCTGACACCAGTTTGCAAATTCTCCATACTGTTCTATATACAATTCCTAAGGTGTTGACGAGGAGAATTTACTTAACAATAAATAGCTCTTTTGGCTAGTGATCATTTTCCTTATTCTTGTGACCTTCATGTGCAATTCAGGTGTGATATTGTGAGGAGAAATTAGATGCTAATCACTCTTAGGGATTAACAGGTTAAGCTCAAAACAAACAAGAGGGAACATAGCATACATATATCATGCTCTAAGTTCTACCTTACCAAGTCTCGAGTTCCTTGTCATGGCTGGACTGATCAGGATTGTAAATGATTAGAACACCATTTGTGTCCTTTTGGAAAGCTGCCCAACAAGTAGAAAACCTTAAATAGGCAAAATGCTACATTTAACATACAGCAAATTGGGTTGAAATATACCCACATCATACTTAGAGAACAACAAGAAAGGATTCCTAATAACACTCTTTGAAAAAAAAGTAATTTTACCTCTCTCTGTCATTTTACATAGCAACTATACATGGTTTTAATAATAATACGATCACTCTCAAATTAGAAGCTACAGAAAGATAAAAAAAATTGCAGGCAATGATGGAATAGAATGCTATATTTCTTGCTACTGAACATCCAAAACACATGTTGGGGTAGGTTATAGCCAAATGGCTGATAGAACACTTTTCAACTGAGTGTCATACTAACAAAACCAAAGCGATCACAAAAGCCAATTAGATGATGAGAGAATACCACAAGGAGCCACTTAGAACTCAAAGTAAAAACATCCAAACAGTGTCAGGTGCAGGAAAACTCAAGTAAATAGGACATGATAGATCTTAGTTTTATCTCATTGGTCAAGAAAGTGGCACAAATTTCCAGGACCAGTCAAAGAGCATAGTAAAACAAAACCATAGCAATCTCTGACTTTTTTCAACACTCAATCAAAAACTAGTCTAACTACCATTGCCAATCCCTTGTTTCTATAGAATGATGCCACAAAGAACATGTCTAATCTGCTTGGTTCCCATGCCAGGACAACAGAGAACACTGCTTATCATCATACTGAATGAATTACATATAGAAATTGCTAACAAACACTATAAGAAATTCTCTTAGGTAAAAGCACCCTGATTTTGTCCCACCTTTGGGTAATGCAACTTAATGTGTGCTTTTTAAATTACACATGCAAAAAAAAAACCAACTATAGTGAATATTAAAATATCAGGGCTTACTTGTGATTTCCGCTGCAATCCCACAACTCTACCTCACAATTAGCAGTTTTACCAGGAGATATTTCGATGCCATTGCTTTCAAACTCTAGTATCCTGTCCATTCAAAAGAAAAATGTATTCTTCTTTGGATTTTATAAATTGAGAAACAGGGACCTATGTTTTGACAGGAGATATTTCTGTACCATTGCATACAAATTTTGGTATTCTGTCCATTCAAAGGAGAAACTGAGTGTTAATCAGATTGTTTTTAAACTTTTACGTATCAAGATCCAAATAGTAATTCTCTCTACTTACTGCCTTACTTTTCACGGTCAATTAAACGGGAGAAATAGGTCTTATTCCAAAATAACACCCTCCAAATGATAACCCTATCTATTATTATAACCTGTTTACATGAACTTACAGAACGAAATTACGTATTAATCACCTCTAAGATTAAAGGGGCCGAAAATTGAGAAACGTGGATCTATGGTTACGGTTTCCATGAAGACGTAAAAACATGCATGAATTCAAGATACCCACGACTTGGAAAATGTTTTGTGATCGACATTTACCTGACCCCTTGTGTTGGATGATACTCTCCTCCTGATGTTTCCGTAGCATCAGAAAGAAAATTCGCAATAACGCTTTTACCACTCTGCAAAATGACATGAAAATGAAATATTTAGCACGAGCGACAACAATACAGCTGTCGTTAAACTGAACTTAATAATTAGAGCCATTTCTTCCGTTCCAACGTATACCAAACTGCAAATAAAAATGTGTAATGTCAAAATTCCGTAGAAGAGAAAAGCTTTTAAATCAAAGAAACTTACCTCGCAAGGTCCCAAAACTAGAATTTTTGCCCTAAACATTCCGAGATAAACAGTCTCCCTCTTGGTTCTTCGATCTACAAAGAGTGAATATGAGAGGATTGGGGAGAGTCAAGCTTACGTTAGGAACGCCTGGCAAATATTGTATGATCGCTAAAACGAAAACAAGAAATCTTACATCGCGTATCTTTTTGAGAAGTATCCTTTAACAGCTTAAAGGACGTTTATAAAGGCTTTGAATCTCAGTGTTTTCTTTTCGTTTTGCTACACATGAATTTTACCAAAATTCTCTTTAACTTTTAGGCGGTAAAATGATTCCCAAGAAACGTCCTCTTAACGGATTAAGGATGATATGAATTTCGCTTGATTCCTAACATAGTTACATATCCTTGCTCAGGGGGTTCAATAAGTTTTTCTTAGTTGATTTGATTTTAACAAAGCGAGTCATGAGGAAAAAATCTTTTTTTCAAGACTTTTCTCCGCCACTAAGCGACTCGTCCATTTTTTGACCACTGGGGGCTCACCACTGTGAGTCCACAGAAAATAATCCTTTTTTTTCCCTCATTAATAATAAATATCTAACAAATAAGTTTTTTTCGTTACAACGATTAATTTTTGGTGACCATACGACAGACATTCCAACCCCTTTTGAGGAGAAATAGGGAGACTCTTTTAGTGCCGAAGGCGCTAAGATGAGCGCCAACGGCGCGAGCTTCTAGGGGGGTCTGGGGGCATGGCCCCCCCCCCCCCCAGGAAATTTTGCAAATTTAGTTTCTCTCAAGTGGCATTTCCAGCATGTTGACATCATTTCTGTGGTTTTCTTTAAGGTCTTAGATTCTGAAAAGATGGATTAACAACAGCAAAGTAACGTTTTACACTCAGATCGCAAAAAATACTTATAACATAAGCAATTTTTTCCTTGTTTTCAGAATTTTATGATAAATCGGGAGAACCTGATAAAAATCGGGAGAGCGGGAGGCAACACATCAAATCGGGAGACTCCCGATCAAATCGGGAGGGTTGGAATGTCTGATACGATAACCGTTAGAGCATGAGAAAAAACGCGAAACACTGCTTCTTAGAGACGCCTGTCTAATAGAACAATAATTTAACATACGTGCATATGACAGAGACAAATCGTTACATGGCTGTATAAAAAATCAAAGTTTAAGAGAGAATTTGCTCTCATTTTGTAAACAACTAATACAATGCATGGAAAACCAGCGAAAATCATCTGCCTACGATGCTGCAGCTGCGAATAAAATTTAAGTTTTAAGTAGGTACTCTGTAAGACAAAAAAGCTTCAACAACTCAATTATAGATAGGACAATTATTAAACGATTCTACAACAAATTATATGACGAGTGAATAATTTTCCCTTTTTGAGAAGTCTGTGCGATGAAGCAGGAGCTGAATCACAATACTGGGGCCCGTTTCTCGAAGGTCCCGGTAATTTATCGGGCCCTGAATGCCGTTCTGTTCAAACCTTTTCAAACTTTTCAAACCCCCATCATTCAAGATGGGGACTTGAAAAGTTTTGAAAATTATGAAATGAAAGTATCAGCTAAAGAGACAAAATGGACTTGTCAAGGACCCAGTACCTGCTTCTCTATTCTTTAAATTTTGATTCTAAAATACAACTTCAGACCTGTTTATTTACCGGGACTTTCGAGAAACGGGCCACCAGGGTTTGAATCTGGAAATTTACATAACAACCCCTATTTGAAAAGTCTAGTTATGCTAATTCCTTTGTTTCCTTTAATTTTTATTTTTTGTATTTTCGTATTTTTTTCAAATTTTGCAATTTTTAGCTGTTTTGACTTTTTAAAGTTTTAAAATGTCTGGAAACCGGCGGCAACTTGTGCTTTTTCCGATGTAATTCCAATGAAAAAACAGATAGATATACATATAATCATTCCTAATTTCGATCTAAGTTTCGTTGATTAACCAGGGTTGTTTGTATCATGAAGGATACGGGAATACTTCGATTCACAAAACGTGGTAACCTTGCGAATTGAAATTAATGATTAAGATGCTGTGGACTTGCAAAGTGAACGGTTTGATTAGCTAGCAATATTTTATAAACAGAAAATACCAAATTGATTATGAGAAGGTGCGTCGAAACTGTATGCATAAGCGACTAATTTAAATTAAGCGACTAATTTAATTTCTTTCCACTAAAAAATTAAAAATGTGTCATTTCGCTCGAACAGTTTTCACAGAATTCTCAGAAAGATCAGCTACTATTGAATTTGTTCATGTTTCTCTAGCTTTTCGATGCGCTGTTAGAGAGTACTGTATCATCTATAAACAGAAAAGCTTTTCATAAATACCTTTGTTCTCGATTAAGCGCTTGACAAATCTAAATCAATTCTTAGCCTGATTTTAAAAGAAGATTCCACAATTTCAAATTGTTTCAGTAATTGAAAACATTTTACCACTTGAATTTTACCATCTTAAGATACTTCAATCAGAAAAAACAACAATCTGCTTCCGAGTACCTGTTTTCTTTCGCCTTCGATTTGTTGGACGCCCAGCAGAGGACCTCGACAAAGTCGTGCCTGACATTTCCTTGTCACAAAAGTTATTGGAAGATTGAGCAGATCGATTACGATAATTCTGGATAAGATTGCTGGTGTCAGTGATCGATTTTTTTTTAACGGGCCGGTGAAAAGCTAAAGCTTGATATGGGACCTGACAGGAAATTTTTAATAATGAATGAGCAAACGTCCGCAGCTTCTTACCCCATGCTTGCGAGACGACAAAAATACTCTGTGAAAATCAAATAAGTTCTGAGTGGCTACTTCAAATGGCCCGTTAGACTGACAGAAAAAAATTCAAGAAAGTTTACACTTATGCAGTCGAGGGCGCAGACACTCGCGCCTGATTCTTCGTAAAACGCTCGGAGATTTCCCGATCTTAATTAACAAGTGACGAAAAATCGGAAGGACTCCACCTTCGGATACGACGTGAGTTGTGACGTCTGTCGCTTGGCAACAGGCAACTCAGTAATTTATGAAAGAAAACAATTCTGATTATTGTTCGCAGTAGAAATGGTGATTCTCCTTTGAAAACAAAAGGGAACTATGCAAGTTCTATTCTCGCTTTCAAAACCTGATCATACGGTTCATACTTTGCAGGATATTGGTCTCAAACTACGTCAATTCATAGCCAGATAATTTTTCCCACTGCGTACAACTTAAATCATCAAAAGCCGTTAAAATTCTCGAATCGCACTTTGAAGTTACGGATATAAAATAGGCCACAATTTAAGGCGCTGTTAGCATTGTGATTAAATGTTGAGCCGCTACCTTCACTAGCTTAATAAACTGATGAAACAAAAACGCCGCTGATAGAATATACGGGTTCTATCGCGTTTTTTTAAGTGAATTTATCTTCGCTGGCGATATATCAGCGCGTTGTGATGTAATTAAAGTAATTTCAGTATTCAGTTGCGGGTGGATATAAAAAAAGGAAATAACAGAAATATCTTAACAAAAAAAAATTGAAGCTATTTCAAAATTTCCTGTAATATTTTTCCTATCTTTAACAAAGCCAATGATATTCGGAGTAATAGTGCGAGTCTCGTGTTAAAAAGAAAACTTCCATTTTAAACAGGACTCAGACGCTTACCTCCTCCTGGGGTTCCGTTATACATCCCACTCAAACTCATCTTTAAGTTCGATGCGCGAGAAACAACAGATCACACAAAACAACGACCAAAGTGCTACAACTGCACTTAAATACGAACATGAAATTATATTGATACGGTAGAGGGGATATTCTGTGGTTGTTAAAAACCCGCAGGGTGAAAATGACATCTGCTATCGCTCTCAGAGAAGACTTCGTCGGGTATCTATATTTACTATTGGGAATTGTTGATAAGAACCCCTCACTGAAGACAGTGACAGCTGTCGCTAAGTCTACTAAGTCTCGGGGGCGGTATTAAGTATGAAAAATGAAAAATAAAAGTCGTAAGAAGGCGATTCAACAAAGCAATCTAATTTCCTTGTGTTAATGATAAGTACCGAAAGTCCACACTGCTGTAAATTTACATTTTAAATGAGGCTTTTTTTTTTAATCGGCTCGAATACGCTATGCGACAAATTTCGAACCAGTCCCCTAGACGGTCATGTTTCCGGTTGTTAAAGCAATTGCTTAGAAACTGACCAATAGAATTTGACAATATTTAATTATCGGGAAATTTTTTTGAAAAGAGAGCTGTTTAAATAATTCACTTGTAATTTATGTGGGACAAAAAGTTCTGATTTGAACTCTCAAAAGGTTTAGCCATCTTTCGTTTGATTTAAAAGGATGTTCCAGAATGAATATCGAGAAAGTTTTTATCAAGCAGGAGCCCATTACTTATGGGCTCCTGTTTTGAGGTATTTCGAACGATATGTTTAAAAATACCACGAAAATCTCTAGAATTTTTGTCTTGGTTGCTCCTCTTTCGTTTCTACAGAAAGCTGTGTTGGAGACAAACGTGGGAAGAGGTCAAAGCATGAGAGACAGACAGGATGATTCTCCAAGGCCTGGGCGAGGGGTTGGGTACTAAAGGAGTCTGCATCGATACTTCGTCGCAAAACCCGGCTCGAACGGCGAAGTCCCCGAGCGTGCGTGCGATAGGAGCGTGAAAGATCTCGAAAGACCTCTCGTGCGTTTGCTTCCCTAATCGTCCGGATTTGAGACCCACGAGCTTCACGGGTAATTTTCAATGTTGTAGTAAATACAGAAAGATGTTTTTCCGTCTTATCACGAGAGTAGGAAATAAAGAAAAAAATATATTATTCTAAAGAAGTCCATACTTAAATTGCGACTTGCGTTGTCATAGATGCCTAAGCTTGAAGCTTATTTATTCATTGCGCAGCCATAATGTCAAACTGACATCTTTTGAGTTTCCACCTGGGAAGGCTGCAGAATTGATTAACTTTTGATAATATCATATCGGCTAGCCTCATTAAGTTTGAAAACTGAATCAATGTTCGTAAGCCTATGGAATAATTGTTTTGTTTCGCAACACATTTATTCGTTGAAATATTGACAATTACTTCATGCTTTGCCGGACTGACTCGTTTTCTTTCTAGTTTGATTACGCATGAAGAGGTTCCATATACATGGTGTTGTTAATTCGATAACATTTACATTGTTTTTTTTTCCTTTTCTTTCAAACGATTGTTTTCATTCACGAAAAAAAAAAACGTTGAGAAGCATATCTCATTTTAGATAGCTTTACGGAGTCTGCTGTGGATTGAACGACTTCAATGTAGCTCTGTTTATAACCAAATCTACAAAATGCAAATTTGTTGCAACAAAAAAAAAACCGGCCAAGAGCAATGAATTTTTCAAAGAGGGTGTTTTTAATTACCAAAGTCAGGTGGTTAATTCAAGTTTGTTGTTAAGAATTAAAACTCTCTGGAAAAGCACAGTTTATCCTATGCGTCTGTTATTCAATTTCCATTTTAGATGCTGTGATTTTTATTTCTCAGATGGATCTGAAATCATTTAGCGTTTATCAATTACTGTTGAGGTGATGTCAAAATGAAGTCCTATGAACCTGTCTGGCAATAACATTATGGATCCTTCCTTAAGTTGGTCTTTAAATTTGATTTTTGGAATTTTTTGTTATTCAGAAAGTCAATCGTTGATTCTTTAGTTTCCCTCTTCTGCAGTCAATAGGTATCGAATTGAAACGACCAGTTCGACAATTTTACGAAAGTCCATGACAAAGAACATATTACTTACTTATATTGCTTGTATCTTTGTCTCCTTTAGCATTTCGTCTGGAGCGCCTTTCTGGAGTCGGCGAACGGTTACTTGCAGCCGATCGATTGTGTTTTGGTTTCAGATCACGGGCACTGTTTTCGATGGGTTTTGTCGACATGACGAAAACAAAAATCTTACAGATCGAAACTAAGCACCATTTGTTATTGAATATTCAATAAGCGAGCTCTACAAAGACGGCTTTGACGTTTGTGTCTCAAGTTGGTAAATTTAATTTAATCAAACGTATTCAGCTTTGTTGTGATAGTCTTCCGCTACCGGCTGATGACTGGTGACATCCGTCCCTGTTTACAACAGTTTATCAGTTCTATTTGTCAGTGTCAAGCGTTTGTTTGAAAACCGTATTGATATCACAAAACTTAGCCAATAGAAGTTCTCCCTTTTCGTACCGAAATGATGTTTATTCTCTTATTTATACGAAAAATGACGATATATCGTCCTCGTCGGTTAAACAAAACGTTCAACTCTTTTCTATCCGAATGGGGAAAAACTGAATACAGCTTTGAAAATTAAAAATATCCCATACTAGCAAAAATCATCGATAAGATTAAAGCGGTCTGAAGATTGATTGATTTGCACAGGGATATAGAATATACTTCTCAAATAAAAACACAAAGGTAACTATAAAAGGAAACTAAACTTGCGTGAGATACGTAACAATCACAAGAAACGGGAGCCTAAGTTGCAGGGGGCGCACAAATAAAACAATGAAATGAAAAGACAGCTAAAGTTGTGCGAGTTAAAACGTAACAATCAAAGAAAAGCCAGCTAAATTTGCGCGAGAGACAAGTGTAACAATCAAATGAAAGGGCAGCTAAAGTTGCGCGAGATACAAGCGTAACAATCAAATGAAAGGACAGCTAAAGTTGCGCGAGAAAGTAAGGCAACTATCAAATGAAAGGAAAGCTAAAGTTTCCCGGGTATAATCATAACAATCAATTGGAAGGACAGCTGAATTTGTGCAAGATACAAGTCTAACAACCATATGAAAGAACAGTTAAAGTTGCGCGAGATACAAACGTAGCAAAGAGTAAAAGAACTGCCAAATTTGTGCAAGATACAGAAGTAATAAGCAAATGAAAGAACAGTATAAGTTGTGCGAGATACAAACGTAGCAAGCAAATGAAAGAACAGCTAAAGTTGTGCGAGATACAAACGTAACAAGCAAACGAAAGAACAGCTAAAGTTACGCGAGATACAAACGTAACAAGCAAACGAAAGTACAGCTAAAGTTACGCGAGATACCAACGTAACAAGCAAACGAAAGAACAGCTAAAGTTGTGCGAGATACAAACATAACAAGCAAACGAAAGAACAGCTAAAGTTGCCCGACATACAAACGTAACAATCAAATGAAAGTACAGCTAAAGTTGCGCGAGATACAAACGTAACAAGCGAATGAAAGCACAGCTTAAGTTACGCGAAGCACAAACGTAACAGGTAAATGAAAGAACAGCTAAAGTTGCACGTGATACAAACGTAACAAGTAAATGAAAGAAAAGCTAAAGTTGCGCGAGATACAAACGTAACAAGCAAATGAAAGAACAGCATAAGTTGCGCGAGATACAAACGTAACAAGCAAACAAAAGAACAGGTGATGTTGTGCAAGACACAAACGTAACAAGCGAAAGAAAGAACAGCTAAGGTTGCGCGAGACACAAACGTAACAAGCAAACGAAAGAACAGCTAAAGTTATGCGAGACACAAACGTAACAAGCAAACGAAAGAACAGCTAAGGATGCGCGAGATATAAACGTTACAAGCAAACGAAAGAACAGCTTAAGTTGCACGAGGCACAAACGTAGCAAGTAAATGAAAGAACAGCTAAAGTTGTGCAAGACACAAACGTAACAAGTAAATAAGAGAACAGCTAAAGTTGCGCGAGATACAAACGTAACAAGCAAATGAAAGAACAGTATAAGTTGCGCGAGATACAAACGTAACAAGCAAACGAAAGAACAGCAAAAGTTGTGCGAGACACAAACGTAACAAGCAAACGAAAGAACAGCTAAGGTTGCGCGAGATATAAACGTAACAAGCAAACGAAAGAACAGCTAAAGTTGTGCGAGACACAAACGTATCAAGCAAACGAAAGAAAAGCTAAGGTTGCGCGAGATACAAAGGTAACAAGCAAACGAAAGAACAGCTAAAGTTATGCGAGACACAAACGTAACAAGCAAACGAAAGAACAGCTAAGGTTGCGCGAGATACAAAGGTAACAAGCAAACGAAAGAACAGCTAAAGTTGTGCGAGACACAAACTTAACAAGCAAACGAAAGAACAGCCAAGGTTGGGCGAGATACAAAGGTAACAAGCAAACGAAAGAACAGCTAAATTTGTGCGAGATACAAACGTAACAAGCAAACGAAAGAACAGCTAAGGTTGCGCGAGATATAAACGTAACAAGCAAACGAAAGAACAGCTAAAGTTGTGTGAGACACAAACGTAACAAGCAAACAAAATAACAGCTAAGGTTGCGCGAGATATAAACGTAACAAGCAAACGAAAGAACAGCTAAAGTTGCACGAGATACAAACGTAACAAGCAAATGAAAGAACGGCCAAAGTTGCGCGAGACACAAACGTAACGAGCAAATGAAAGAACAGCATAAGTTGCGAAAGATACAAAGGTAACAAGCAAACAAAAGAACAGTTAAAGTTATGCAAGACACAAACGTAACAAGCAAAAGGAAGAACAGCTAAGGTTGCGCGAGACACAAATGTAACAAGCAAACGAAAGAACAGCTAAGGCTGCACGAGACACAAACGTAACAAGCGAACGAAAGAACAGCTAAGGTTGCGCGAGATACAAACGTAACAAGTAAACGAAAGAACAGCTAAAGTTGCGCAAGATACAAACGTAACAAGCAAACGAAATAACAGCTAAAGTTGCGCGAGATACAAACGTAACAAGCAAATGAAAGAAAAGCTAAAGTTGCGCGACATACAAACGTAACAAGCAAATGAAAGCACAACTTATGTTGCGCGAGATACGACTGTAAGAATCAAACGAAAGAACAGCTAAAGTTGCGCGAGATAAAAACGTAAGAAGCAAATGAAAGAAAAGCTAAAGTTGTGCGACATAAAAACGTAACAAGCAAATGAAAGTACAACTTATGTTGCGCGAGATACGACCGTAAGAATCACACGAAAGAACAGCTAAAATTGCGCGAGATAAAAATGTAACAAGCAAATGAAAGAACAATTAAAGTTGGGCGAGATAAAAGCGTAACAAGCAAACGAAAGAACAGCTAAAGTTGCGCGAGATACAAACGTAACAAGCAAATGAAAGATTAATTAAAGTTGCGCGAGAATTTCCAGGATGCGCGCGAACCCGCGTTATTTTGACGGGAAAAGCGCAACAGCATCGACATCGTAAGACGACTTTTTTTCCGACGTGATGTAATTGCAAAACGAATTACCAACATGTTAGCTGTCTTTTAGCTGGCTTAAGTTACAGCCGATGACAACAACAGGAGGTATTTTGCAAAAATTTGAATGAATTTTAATTAACCTTTACATACTTTCTCAAGAGCAAACTGCGAGACAAGAATTCAAAGCCCTCTCCTTAACCCAGTTTCTAGTGGCTTGCCTTTCATGTACCTACCGCTGAAAAATTTTTTCATTCACCTTCTGATCTCTTTCTCACTCGTTGTTCTTCGTGACTAACTCGGCTAACTTCAGATAAACGCCGATGCCCGTCGTGAGGTCGATTGCTCTCGGACAGGCGTCGCTGCGCAGTTTCCTCTTGACTTCGGTTGCTTGACGCTGAGTGTCGCCGATTTGAAGATCCTAAGATGAATAATGGAGAAGACTCACTTCCTAATTATTGAATACGAGATAATTTGGTTTGACCAACTGAGTTGGTAATGTGAATTGGACACCCTAAGGAGTTTAAAGGCTGACGTATCGAGCGTTAACCCTTCGTCAGAGCGAATGGCGTAGGGCTAACGCTCGAAAGGTAAGCTTTTAAACTTGTTACGTTGACCAATTTACATCATCAACTCAGTTAATAGAACCAAATTATCATGTTGTACTCCTCCACCGACGCAGCATCACGTTTCTTTAGAAACTTACCCCCTTTACTATCTATATCCACGGATTTCAGAAAATTCTCTGTCGACAGTCGAAACCTTGATCTTGTCTAGCCGTGCTTTTAAGGCCCGGTCAAACGCACGCAACATTTCAATGCAACATCTTGCAAGATGGTTGCGCGCAACGTGTTGCATACGTTTGACCACCCGGTAGCATCATCTTGCAACATGTTGGATGGTTAGACAGATCTGGTTTACAGATTTAATGAATGTAAACGAAGAAGTTACAATTCATAGACCCAAGGTTTCGACACTCCTGTATAGTGCCTTCATCAGGGGTGATCTAAACGCTGCAACAAGAGGTCCTTTTATATGATCGCTAATCAGCGGCCTTTTTTCTGACGAGGTGTAAATTGGCGTCAGGAAGCAAACTGCCATCGTCACGATTTAAAGGAGCGTGGGCGGAGTTAATATGCCAAGCCTCCGAACAAAGGCGCTGGTGGTAACGCCGGTTAGTGGTTGGTGTAGGATTGGATGGAGTGGATGGTGTAGGATCAAGTTTGAAAATGGTCAAAATTTTGTTGCAACACTTTTGGATGTTGCAAGATGTCGCGCTCGTTTGGTCAGCTCCTTCACAACATCTCACAACAAGATTCAACAATGTTGCAAGAGGTTGCGTTGAAATGCTGCATGCTTTTGATCGAGCCTTAAAACTGCCCTATAGACTCGATCCCTGCCACTTTTTCAGCCAATCAGATACAAATCGTGTGATTCATTAACACCCGCGTCACGTGCTCGAAGCCTGTCACGTGCACTTGTTTTGAATTCAAATTATCGAGATCTGGTGAATCGCATTTTTAAAGTTTTTGTGATTAAGCAAAAATTTGCATAGCTCAAAGAGCCACCTTACTGTAATTAGTTCAGACCGAACCAGACAGGACCAGAGAACACCAGCCCTATATAATTTTTTTTTCCTATTTTGTTTTCTGTGTTATAAGGACTCTAACTTACCCGCTCCAGGAAAGGTGCCGCTACTTCTGCGGCGTCGAGGGAGATCTTCTGTATGGAACGGACCGCTCCCTGTTTAAAAACGAATGGAAGTTGAGCAAGCAATAAAAAAATAAGATGCCATCAAATCTGAAGAAGCCAGCAAAGTAAATTTTTCGCCAAAAATTTGAGAAGTCTTTTAAACTTTTAGAGAATTTGAATATTGGAGCCAGAGATGAGAAATCGGGTCTAATACTTCTCTAGTAACTTATAACACGACAAAACTGCTATGGTCGATCCTCTGTTTCACGAAAACGTTCGACGTGTACAGCAAAATTCAAGACTATAAACGATTTCTGAACAAAATACTGAATATTTTTCCGCAAGGCGCCTCACGGGCTTCAATTAAAAACATCGTTAAAGGTTCTTAACGAGGGCCTTAATGGCGTGAGAAAGGCCATAAAAAGCCTCGCGGTCCTGCACACGGACCTGCGAGCTACAGAATGCAAGAGTAAAGGAAAAAAGAAATAGAACGTTGGCCATACAGTAAAATATTTATTTATTTAGCTAGATCGGGCCGCGCTAGAAAATGCCTGACTCGAAGTCATAACGTTCGTACCTCACTGCATCTGGTCCATTCGTCATCACTGATCGCTAACTATCTTCACGCCCGGCACAATATAAGCCAGTCAGTAAGATATTCTGACGAATGACGAATGACAAGAAAAAACTGCCTAGAATTCCTTTTATCACTTTTAGAGTCTCCCTATCAATTTCAATTTTAAGATAGATTTAATCCGCCGTAGGTTTAAACATACAGTAAAAAACCTCCTGTGGATTAGGAACTTGGCGACTCCTTGAAATCTCCGACTTTTCACATATGTAAGCTCAAAGGATGTTCAAATGCAGCTGAATGTATAATACGATGCTATCGGTTTAGGCTTCAGGCGCCTCAAATGTTTTGGATCAGGTTTTGGATCGCCTAATGTTTTCATGATCATGTGGGAAATGTCTTTGTGCATTTTGAAAGACTTTTGCATTGCTAATCACTGACTAAATGAAGTGGGCGCTATCAGTTACTGTTACAGTTTTGATGCTACCCACCGATCTAGGATGTAGGATTCATAAGATATTAAAAGATCAACGAAAATTAAAATAATGAAATAAAACTCTTACCGTTCGGTATATTCTGTGACATCCTCGATCTTGAAAAATAAAGGCTTGTCACGAACAGAGTTGCAAATAATAAACTGGCTGAAAATGAAGCTGATTACCAACGCTCTGATGAATTTATTTATATTTTCCTGCACGGATGTGTAATTTGCATGAAGTTATGTTTTTGGAACATTTGTTTGAAAACCAGACGTGAGAAGAACCGAAAAACACAGAGATTTCCGCAATTAATGTTTAGAAGCTGTCATTTCGTTTCTGATTTGCTCCAAGATTCTTAGGGCGCGCAAATCTTTAATTAAGACAATTTAAAATTGGCTATCTAATTTCCGCAAACCGCCTTATTTGTTAAAAAAAAAAAACGTCGTATAATCTAAGGACCATCATTTCGTAGACTTGAATCGACCATCACGGCGATACCGGGTAAACTGATATTTAAATTTAAAGAATTATTTCCAAGAGCAAAATATATAATCTCTTGCAGAAAAATTAGTATTTGTTCATTAATTCACACGTTACGTAAACAAAACTGAAGACTGGAAGTGATAATAATATTCCTTTCAGACAAATATTATGATTCAGCCTTGACTTTTTTTTAATTCTTTTCCTAATGACCTGTAATAAACTACAAAAGAATCAAGATTTTTCAATACATATATCCCGTGACATATCCTAACAACTAGCAACGGTTGAAATAACTTGCGCGAGCTTTTGTCTTTCAAAAACTGAGTGAAATTAGTCTTGCAGAGCCCTGCAGATGTTTCTACAGCGGGAGTTCCTCTTAGCACCAGGCTTACGCCGCCAAAAAGGGGAAGTTGGTTTCCCTCTACCACGTAAGTAACACTTCTATAGACCATTAGGAAAGTGACGGGGGAAGAGGTGTAGGGAAAATCAGAGAGGGAAAAGATAATCGCCCAGAAGAAGAGAGAAGAACAGAAAACAATAGCAACAAAAAACAAAAATAACAACAATAACAACAAAGACAAAAACTTTCATATTCCCCAATCCCCGCTACACTCGTCACTTTCCAGTACTTTAACCCCCAAGATTTCATTAATAATTCTCCTTACTGTCTGCTACACAATTTATGTGATGTTAGTTTGGAGAATTTGGAATTGGATCAATAATATATGATATTTTTCTTTATTCTCATTACTTGTCTACTTGATATCGTACCGATACTGTCAGGAGAAATTCTGTCTAGATCACTGGTGGGACTTAAAGGGTTAACCAAACGATGCCCAAGTTGTCAAGATTACAACCCCACAAGATAACACAAAGACCTGTGTTCACGTTACGTGACTTTTATTAAACAACGATGACACAATTGTAGTTTTAATTTTTCCGACTAGTCCAAGACTAGAAGACTAGTTACGAAGGCTATCTGGGAGACTAACAGAACATTTGGACAAGAAGGAATTACGAACTTGCAGCAAAGGTAAAGACTCCAACCAAGCGAATGTAAGCAGAGACTAGCGCGGCAAAATACTCGCGCGATCCAATCAAGAGTGGTCTTTTATCTGCTCTGACTGGCTTTAGAAACAACTAGTTCTGCTCTAATTGAACAATAACTCATACTCAACATTTATCCCAGCTACGCTACCCAAAACATTAATTTCTAGGAAACGAAATTTCTAGGAAAAATCATTGCTATCCCGCCGACACATTATTTCCAGCACAAAAAGTTCATACTTCTAACCTGTAAAACGAGCACATGTGACGGTTTGAAAATGAACTGAGCCCACTGTATTTTTAACACAGCTACACAGTATGCCGTCAAAACTCTCTGGTAACGTCAAGGCTTCCGGAGTACTAACGAAGATCCGAGCTTCTATCGATAAGCCCTGTATGTACAGAGTTGTTGTATAAAACTGCACTCGTTTTAAAGGCTTAGTGAGGAACGAGAAAGTTGATTTCATGATCCATTTGAAACGAAAACATTTGACCAACCATTAAGTTAGAATTGAGAGCCTTCTATAAAAGAGTTTAACAAATATTTATCGTCTCCAAAGTAGACTAAACATATACTGATCATAGGAGAGTTCGTTCAATTCCAGACGTTCCTACTTTTCAAGGAAAATGGCGGGCTACTTACAAACATGAATTTTTTTAAACATTTTCTGTACACGAAACCTAATAATACCTTAAATCAAATCAATGCAAGACAAAATAGAATCTGGACGAAAAATACAGAAAAAGGCCTTTTGAAACTATAAACAATTTAGATACCACACTATTAGAAAAATTCTGTAACATAAATAATTCTTTACTAAATATTATGTTTACTTTTAACATTATCAAAACAGCCCTAAAAATCAGAATCAGCCATGATCTAAATTAGTTTTAAGCCAACTTGCTCATACAAACTGCTACAAACAAAAACCTATGTGGACATACCAAAAAACCTGATCAATAACCTGACTGCAAGAGAAAGGTTGACTAAAACTTATGAAGAATAAAAGCGCCTCGTTAAACCAGGGCTATTTTCAGGGGTTGGAAAATTAATGAAGGGTTCCCCACTGATATACCTTCCAATTTCTTTCTTTCAAGCAAATTGAAAAATTTTCATTTTAACTACCACAGAAATTATTCCTTGTTGACCAGACTAATCTACAAGTACTTTTGAAAACTAACTAACTTATCTTATTGACATTAAAACCCCTTCTACCTCATTCAATACGTTTATGGTTTCACTGCAATGCAAGCAGCGTTTTCTCTCTGCTGTTGTCAAAATGCAAAAATGTTAGTAACTGATCAGCAGTGGCTGAAACAGAGTTCCTAGCAATTCTCATGAGCAAGTTGGTCTGTGGAGTTTGATACTAAAGTCTCAGTGGTGCTCATGAATTATGAGCCTGCTACTTCGGGATGCCTTCGCTGGCCGTTCTCCCGTTGCTGAAGAGTGACAAGCTTTTCAAAGCATGCATAACATACTCTGACTGGGTCGTAAAGCTGTTCGTCCGGCAGTGGTAATCTCTTCTCAGAACATGTACCACAAAACACCAGACCACAGTTCCTAAACAAAACAATAATTGGCTGATAGAGACGTCCTTTACATTGCAAATCTACATATCATCAGAAAAAAATTACAACTGTAAGTGGCAAAGCCAAATCAGTGGTAATAACAACAGCTACTCAGGATAAATGAGAAAATCACAGGGAGCCAAAGAGAACTCATAACAAAAAAGAAGCCATCTACCCAATGGACAGGAAAATGTTAACAAATAAGTCGTCTGATTGGTTGAGAGGGTAACAAAACCAAAACAATCCTGGATTACTTTTAACATTCGATTGAAAATTTCTCTAATGTGTTGATTACATTCTCAGCAATAGTTTAGTATTCTTTCTCTCATCACCTAAACATCCCAGCTCCTGTATATTGTAAAAGAACTCTCCTTTAATTTTAGGTGTGTTCAACTACAGTTAGCTGCAAAATGCATATTCAGAGACAAAAACTCTATAACTATCACTCATACCTACAATGATGTTTTCTGTTTGCCATCCAGAACTGTGTATCACACTTAGCACAGCTAGTGGCAGCATGATCTGGGACCCAAAGTGTGGGCTGAGCCTCATTCTCATCCACTTGGATCCAACTTCCCTCATCTGTACTGCCAAGGGAGGCAGGGGGTTGGTCCCCACTAACATTTGACTCTGGCAAAGAGCACTGTAGGTGAAGTAGAGGGAAAATAAGAGTCAGATTATTTATCAAACAAAAATATATATATACAACATTTGCTGAATAAATCAGATTTCAACTATGGCTCATTCAAATAGTGGGTATCACTCACTGTATTGGGCATAGAGCAGAAGCGTTTTTGCACATTGTAACATCCCCTCTGTTCTTACAGAATAAAGTTGGGAAGATTTATCTATATATTGAGGCATTTAATAAAACAATTTTTCAACTTGCACTTGTGGGATATGAGATGAATAAAGCCAACATAGCCCCTATCCCCTGGTGGTTAAAATCGTTTAGTAAGAACTAACTTTTAATAAAAGATTCATGAAAGATTCATGGGAAGTTGATCTCTGAAGTGCCATTTCTTAGCTATACGTACCACTTCATCTGCAAGGTCGCTAGTCTGTCCAGAAGGACATGCACCTCTTTCTCCTACAGCAGCCCGCCCCCTCTGTGCATCCAAAACTTTTCTCCGTAATGACTCAATATTAGCTTGATGAGCCACCTCAATCTGCCGTAGCCTGTCCTGGACTGGATCAGCAATGTGCGTCAAACCATCTACATCCAGGTACCCTGTAAAGAGCTCTGATAAACCTTGTCTTGATGTTTTTGTACTTGGTGACATTTCGTGGAAACTGTTGGTAAGTGTTGACTGACTAGATGAACTAGAGGATGGAAGCACAGTTTCTGTACAATCCTTTCTCTCTCCCTCACAAGAAGTATCTGCAGCACATTTTGAATGGTCTGCTGTCAAATGCTTAGATTCATGAGATTCTTGTGGTTGCATATCACCCACAGAATTGATTTCACCAGCTGGGAAAACCTCTTCATCAGTCTCACTAGAAGAAAATTTTTCTGAGGAGGAGTTTTCTCCATCGCCACTGATAGCCTCATCATTTGGCTCGAGTATTACTGTAGCTGTACTACTGGACATGCTGTTTTCAATTTCACTGACACTGTCTTCACATGAAACAACTCCAGCTGCACAAGAGTCCGTTGTGCTAAGATACATACTTTTAGAATGACAAGACTCTGAGTCATTGATTTCCTTTGTTGTTGATTTACTTTCAGAAAGATTCTGTAATAAGGTTGTCCTACAGTTGTGACAACTCTTGGAATTGACATCTTTGTCTACACTTCCAAATTCATTGCTATCCTTTTGAAGTCCTTGCTGATTTTCAAAACAGTCTTTACATACTAGACTTTCATCAAATTTTGACTCAGAGATGTGAGTAGTTGATAAGAGTCTTTCATCTTGCTCAATACTACTGGGAAATATAGGTGAGATGGGAGTAATGCATGCACTGCTCACAGAGTCCCCATAGTCACTGGTGTCACCATTCTCCATACCAGACTCAGCATAAGGTGTGGGAAATGCTGTGTACACAGTTGACCACAACTGTAAGCTGCGTGGTTCGTGGGAGGCCTGAAGAACCTAAGTGATGGCAAATACAAGTCATAATCAGTTACAAATTTCACTTGTGCCCCAAAATAAACCTATTTGATAGCCCCAAGAAAAACAGAGTACCCCTTTGACTGAAGCAGAGAAACTGCATTTTGAAACTTTTCTAAAGGACGGTTCTGGGAAATTACTTGGTTGATCAAAAATCTTCCACATAGCTGTCACTCTATATAGAAAAACACAAGCCCATAGCACATATCAAAAATATTAACTCAGGAGTTCACCTGTCCAGATAAAGAGGAGTATAAGTAGTTCTTAAACTCCTTTCTTCTCCAGTTTAGGAAAGACCACACTGGGAATGTTTGCCTGGGAATATTTCCTTTAAGACGTTCATTTTCGCTGTTGCAGAGGAAAGTTCCAAATAGACAGGAATAAGCATGGTGGGCCAACTTTACCTATGGAAAAGGTACATAATGGAAATATCCATTTAAACAGCATACAAAACAGATAAAATTACAGAATTTACAGCAAGATCTGAAAAAAGTTGTTCATTCTGGAAAATGACAAAGTCATACAACTTCTCCTGACCATTCAAAACTTGAATACATCTTACTGGCTATTTCAGCAATCACATAGCATATTGCAACATTTTCCTTTGTGTTTATAGCCTCAAGTTCAAATTAGATCAACATGTACAACATTACACATTAAATACTTCTTTCCATTTTGCTTCTCATTACCATTTTGTGATTTTTGGTTGCAAAATAGCAACTTTGGAAAAACTTGAGTACAGGGCACAGTTCTAAAGAGAGCAATGTGTTAACCAGGAGCTGCAGATTTAACCTTACCAAAAAGGTTTCATTAAACTCAAATGAGCAAGGAAACTGCCTAGTGAGTTGGTGCACACAATCAAGCCATTGAAGAAACACAGGGCATCTTTGATTCTCATCATGATTGTGTCCATGACCACACCTATCCGCAAAACGATGGCCAAACTCCAACCACTCACGTGTGACCAACACCTGAAAGCCCTACATGGAAAGAAAACATCATCACATCAAAGAATACCCTTTGCAAAGTTCACCATGATATCAATTTTAAAGAAAAACAATAACCTCTCCATGAAAATTATGATTTAAATTGCAAGTAATTCCATACAGTGGGTAGACCAAAATCATGGGGGATTTTTTAGGGGTCTTCCTCGGCTTTGAGTCTGAATTCAACAAAATCTCTTCGAGGTTCAGTTTAAACTTGAGTGGTGCTTAATTCATAATTTCAACCTTTCAAAGCTTTTCATGAGTTAATATTCTGACTTCTTTTACCTCAATTGTTCTATAGTAGGGGTCCAACATCAGCTCTGCCAGAGCAACAATCTGAGTTGTTCTGTCCCAGCCATCACTGCAGTGAACCACAACAGGTCTTTGTTCTTTATGGATAGCATTCACAACAGTGTTGGTTGCCTTCAGCAAGAGTGAAATGTGGTGAAGCCAGTTCGTCTTTTCCAGACTGGACCACCAACTAAAGAATATGTAAATAAGTCAGTCAGATTTTACTGTTACATCAATGTCACCTAGCAAATGACAGGAAAAATATTGCATTAATCTTTCTTAACCCTTTCACCCCTAAGGGTGACTAGCATCTAATTTCTCTTGACAATATCACCCTTGAATCACACATTAGCGTCATGAGATTAAAGGAAATGATCACCAACTAAAGAGGCTTTTGATTGTTAGACAAATTCTCCTTGTCAGCACCTTTGTAAATGTACAGAGAACAGTAAGGAGAATATGAATACTGATGTTTGGGTGTAGAGGGTTAACCCTTTCACCCCTGCAAGTTTCTGACGTATAATTTCTCCAAACAATGTCACCCTTGAATCAAAAGTTAAGGTCATGAAAAGAAAGGAAATTATCACCAATTTGAGAAGCTATGGATTGTAACACAAATTCTCCCTATGGTTCAACAGAAGTTGTTAAGAGAACAGTGTGGAGAGTATGAATGCTACTGTTAGGATACAAAGGGCTGAATGCCTTACTTGGGGTTATCTCTTGGACCTGAGCATAATGTTCTTAGACTTTGGAAGCTCTTCCTTATACTGTGGATGTTGGCCAAATTCATAAACAACACTTCGCAGCCTGGGTAGTACTCTATAGAAAAAGGGTAAAGAAAGAATATTATGAAACAAATAATAATCAATATGAAAAAGTGTGGATAACAAATACATCACACAATTTATATAAATTAAGCTTGCTTTCTTCTAAAAACTATTTATTTTTATGCTCAATTTTCATTTTAATTAGCACTGACAATAAATACAGTAACCAAGAATATATAATCTCACTCAAGGTATCCAAGATACTGAAAACAGGTCAGTGATGATATCTGATTGTGTAGATGACTTGACAAAGGAGTTCAAATGCAAATAATTGTCATTGAAAAAGTATCCTTGGAGGGTCTCTCAGCTGATGCATATTGACATGTTGGTGTAAATGAGACTATAATGCTTTACCTCCCACAAGTAATTGAAAAGTGAATTTTCATTAATGCATTTGTGCATTATTTAGCAAACACGGGATGAGAACACAGACTGTTATCAGCTGTTATCAATTCTCTTAACCCTTTAACTCCCAAGATCTGATTATTAATTCTCCCCTCTAGCTGCTACACATTTACTTGTAAATTACTCATGAGAATTTGGTGTTAGATCAAGATAACAACTTCTAATATTCTCATTACCTATTTGCTGGATTATGTCAGGATATTATAGGGAGAAGTTTCACGTTGATCACTTCTGGGAGTTATAGGGTTAAACAATCTACAGGAAAATGCAAAGAGGCAAGGAGGAAGAATTGCTGATCAAATCAAACTTACCCTCGCACTCACAGCCTCCTCCCTTTGCCCTGTTGACCACTGCAGCTGTATAGGCCCTGGCATCCACTATCAGAACCTTGCGCTGTTCAATGACACTGCTTGCTGCAACATCCCTACCCTCATCATCATTGTCATCACCAGTACTATCATAAACTACATCTCCATTGGGAATGGCATCTGTGTGCCCATTTGTGTGATGATTCTTAACACCCATCTCTTTAATGAGTTGCTTCTTTAAAGAAGCAGACACTGAGTCTGTTGCACAAGCTTTTCCTAATGCATGCAGAAGGGTTTCATCCTCTTGACTTCGCCAACCAAACCAACCAACCTCTGGTTGACTACAGCGAGCTATAACAGCTCCATTAGTCATGTGCCTGTGGAGCAAAGATAAACATGAAATGCCTCTAACTGAGATAACACACCCATTACCTCTGATTGAAACAAAATAGCTTAAACAGGGTTTCGAGTTCCCCTTTTCAAAAAGTTGCCTTTTGGTGACCTTCATCTGTAAAATGGTCACCATAGAAAAACATTTGGCTGAAAAAAAAAAAAAAAAAAAAAAAGAAAAGATAATCATATCAATAGGAGGATACTTCATGTTTGCGTTACCAGCATTTGGACATTTGATAACTCGACCAAACATCAACATATTTTACAGATTCTTTTTTCAAAGCTGTTGGTCACTGATTGAAGACTTTTGCTGAAATTTTCAATCGCTAAAAATATATTTCACTCGCTATAGTGACCAAAACAGTCGCAACTTAGAGCAATCTGACAGCAGGTAGATGAGAAATTTACTTTTTTTCCAAGGTGAACAAACCATGATGTAGCTCCTACCCTTACCTCCACACAACAGACGGAAACCTATGGGATGTTCGAAACTTAGCTACAGCTTCCATATCTTTGTCAGTAATCATGGCAGGCACAATATGGAGTTTTGGATAAGTAGAACACAACCTGAAAAACAATGCAGGACCATCAAAAATTTGGAAGTAGGAAGGAAAATAAGAAATAATCAGTGGCCATGTTATTGTGGACATACTGTTTGTTCATTTGTGATTTCTACAACTTGAGAATAAAAATTGTAAGGGTTCACCAACCATGAAGTAATCTAAACTTATTCGAGTGCAAGAATACAGGAAACATTCCTCTTTCTAAATTAATATTGTTATGAAAAAAAGGGAAAAATTTAACTCACTCAAAGTTAGAGTTGATGTCTGTGATCCTCCATGCATCATTATCAAAACCCATTCTTTTGACCTCTGACATAAATGAATACTGAACTTCATCTGGACAAAATGAAAGAATGACTTTCATTACTTCCAGAATATAGAAAATTACAGCACAATTTTATTCAAAATATTCAATAATGCAGAACTTCCGTTATCCTGTTCTTCAGATGCTCTCAAAATTTATTTGAGTTTTATGTACACAAAAAGTCAGGGAGGTCAGACCTAGAATTCAATGGGTAACAAATCATGTCTGTGTTTCCTTACACCCCATACCACATACATCATACCGCAGGTCTAGCATCCAGCTTCTTCTTGAAATTCCATTATGTTATCTTGCAAACAGGTAATGAGAACAAACAAGCTTATCTGCTTGAGGTTGTTCTTTGACATCAGAACATATAATTAAGAGGAAATGTATAGCAGTCAGTAGGATGAATCACTACTGAAATCTTGAGAATTACAGGGGTGAAGAACTGAAGATAGCAATAAGTACTACATTTGTCTTCCACAGAAAAATTCTCCAGATTGACAAAACTCGGCTTTGCACCTACCTTGCTCACAGAAACTGGTAAATTCATCCTTTTCTGCAGAGTTATAGTCCAAGCACCATGCATAAAAGGCAAAGGCAAACAGATCTTCAAGGCGCGAGACAGGACAAATGAACTTGCTAAGATGGTTATACCAGTTCGTGCACTGTTCACTGTTGTCAAATAAAATCCTGTAGAAAATGCAATAAAGAGCAATCAGTAAACCTGGGGGATAACATCTCAGATACAAATCAAGTTCCAAACTTATATCAAGGAGGAACCACAAAATGCCAAGCCCTTCAACCCTTTATACCATAACATCAGTATGCACATTCTCCTTACTCTTCTCCACAAATCTCCTTAAGAAATGACCAGGAGAATTTGTTTATAATCAAGTAGTTCTTTAGTTAATGATCATTTCTTTTATTCTTGTGGCCTTAATTTGTGATTCAGGAATGATATTATAAGGAAAAATTTAATGCTGGTCACTCTTGGGGGTCAAAGGGTTAAAATGTATTTTAATTGTATACATTTGAGTCCACTGGAACATTGGTATATGGTGGCAAGCACAAGAAATTTTTTCATTAATAACAGGGTTTTTCCCCTCGTCTAACCCAAT